>NC_081559.1:187876336-187878911 GCF_022355385.1 Mustela nigripes
TTGTGGAGCATAACAAATATCATGAAGGACAAGGGGTGTTAGAGAGGAGAAGGGAGTTGGGTGAAATTGGAAGGGGAGGTGAATCATGAGAGACTATGGACTCTGAGAAACAATCTGAGGGGTTTGATGTGGCGGGGGGGAGGGAGGTTGGGGTACCAGGTGGTGGGTATTATAGAGGGCACGGATTGCATGGAGCACTGGGTGTGGTGAAAAAATAATGAATACTGATTTTCTGAAAATAAATTAAAAAAAAAAAAAAAGCTCAAAGTAAAACTGGAAAGCTGGAAAGCTCCTGAGGCAGGAGTGTGGTCTGCAGAAATTAGGAAGAGTAGACAGAGCAAGACTGGAGAGAAGGTCAACGGGGTCGTGGGTGGGGGTTGGGATAGCAGGTTGCATAAGAGCCTTTCAGGGACATGGTAAGACCTTGATTTTATTCCTCATGAGATGAGAAAACATTAGGGAGTTTCGAGCAGTGGAGGCTTGACTCGATATAATTTATGTTTGGAAGGATCACCTTGGCTATTGTCTAGAAAGCTGATAGGAGCTGGCTGGGCAGGAACAGGAAAGCCAAGCAGGAGGCTGCTGCTGTAGAACAAGAAAGTGATTGGCTTCCATGAAGGTGGGAGGCATTGGTGTTGGTCCGGTTCCGGTTATGATTATGAAAAGGGCAGGCGGGACTGATCACGGAGGGAGAAACTATGTGTGAGTGAGACACAGATGATAGGCTGAGTCCTGTCCTGGTTAGAGGGAAGAGTAGAGGCGTCATTCGCTGTGCCGGAGGGGCTTTGTGGAGGAGGAGATTCAGGACAGGAGATGAGGAGTTCCCTTTTGGATGTTGTAGGTTACATGTTGTTTGGAGCCCAGCATGTATCATTATTGTTGCTCCCCAAGGCAGATGGTGACAGCGAATCCTCCAGGGAGGCTTGTCTTCCTCCACAGTGTTGCCTGATTTCCTGCATCTCTCTCCATCTCCATTGCTCCTTCACATCAGTTTTCACAGTGTGCAGCTTCCTGTGTCCTTTAACCAAACTGCAGTGTAGGCCCCCTGAACATGAGGACTCAGAGTGTGTCCCCAGCATGAGTACTGTGTCCTGCACACAGTAGTCCTCAGTACAGATTTGTGACATGACTGAGTCTGTCTCTGGCCAGTTTGGATGAGGTGGCCCTCCAACCTGTGGTCTGCTGCTCATGGGAAATTGTGTGTATTTCAAGGCCTCGTTTAGAAATCAGTCAAATTGTATTTATTTATTGTGAAGGATCCAACCTTGTTTTTACACTAACTATCTTTTGGGTTATTTATATTATTGTTTTATCAGATGTGCAAGGAACATTAAATATGTATTAATACTAATTTCATAGAGCCATCACTAAATAGACATAGGACATCAAGGGAGTCTTTTAGTTGTCTTTTGTCCAAAACAAGATGATAAATGAATTCCTTATTCTTTTCCTTTCTAGGAATCTGGAAACTTGATGACTATTTGCCAGAGCACTTACAAACTGAAATCATGGAGAACAGCGTAGAGCGATGGCACAAACAGAGAACATTTGAAAGTAATGTTCGTCAGAGAACAGCTCATTTTGTGTTAAGGCAAAATCATGATATGTATGACTTACATGGAAAAATTATAAAACCAAACTTAACTTTACTTCACCAGAGCAGAAGGTGTGAGATAAAGAACCCTGCAGATCTTATTGGAGATGGGAAATCCCTTCTGCATGCTAACAATGAACAATTTCATCCTAGAACTAAATTCCCTGAGAGTAGGAAACTCATCAATACTAAGTCCCAGTTAATCAAGCATCAGAAAACACAAAAAACAGACAAGCCTCATGTATGCAGTGAATGTGGGAAAGCCTTCATCAAGAAGTGCCGGCTCACTAATCACCAGATCATTCATACAGGAGAGAAACCCCACAGGTGTAGTATGTGTGGGAAGGCGTTCTCCAGAAAGTTCATGCTCACTGAACACCAGAGAATACATACAGGAGAAAAACCTTATGAATGCTCTGAATGTGGCAAAGCCTTTCTCAAGAAATCACGGCTCAGTATACATCAGAAAACACACACAGGAGAGAAACCCTATATATGCAGTGAATGTGGGAAAGGCTTCATCCAGAAGGGAAATCTCATTGTACATCAGCGCATCCATACTGGAGAGAAACCTTACATATGCAGCGAGTGTGGGAAAGGCTTCATCCAGAAGACATGCCTGATAGCGCATCAAAGATTTCACACAGGAAAGACTCCCTTTGTGTGCAGTGAATGTGGAAAATCCTGTTCCCAGAAGTCAGGTCTCATTAGACATCAAAGAATCCACACAGGAGAGAAACCCTTTGAATGCAGTGAATGTGGGAAAGCCTTTACCACAAAGCAAAAGCTCATGGTCCATCAAAGAACTCACACGGGTGAGAGACCCTATATCTGCAGTGAGTGTGGGAAAGCTTTTGCCTACATGCCTTGCCTTGTTAAACATAAGAGAATACACACAAGAGAGAAATGTGGAGACTCAGTCAAAGTGGAAAATCCTGCCTCAGGGAATCACGGCTTATCACAGACTGGTGGTGCCACGCA
>NC_081559.1:188221945-188250926 GCF_022355385.1 Mustela nigripes
TCATGTTATTTGTTATGCTCCACAAATAAGTGAAACCATATGATAATTGACTCTCTCTGCTTGACTTATTTCACTCAGCATAATCTTTTCCAGTCCCATCCATGTTGCTACAAAAGTTGGGTATTCATCCTTTCTGATGGAGGTATAATACTCCATAGTGTATATGGACCACATCTTCCTTACCCATTCGTCCGTTAAAGGGCATCTTGGTTCTTTCCTTACGCATTCTACCATTGAAGGGCATCTTGGTTCTTTCCACAGTTTGGTGACCGTGGCCATTGCTGCTATAAACATTGGGGTACAGATGGCCTTTCTTTTCACTACATCTGTATCTTTGGGGTAAATACCTAGTAGTGCAATTTAAACGTCTAACTCTTGATCTCAGTTCAGGTCTTGAACTTAGGATCAGGAGTTCACGCCCTTCACTGGGCTCTATACTGGGCATGGAACCTATTTAAAAAACAAAACAAAGCAAACCCATGTCCTTATTACAAAACCAGCCCCTTCCCTAATCTATTCCTATCTCAGTTAATGATACCTTCATTCTTCCAAGTACTCCATAAAGAATTTTATAATCACCCTAGATTCTTCTGCTTCTCTCACAACTCACAACCAATTCATCAACAGACCTCTCATTTTAGACTCTTCAAATATACCCAAATTCTAAACATTCTTACCACTTCTGGTACTTCCACTCTGGTCCAAGCCATTCTCGGCTCTCACCTGAATTATTACTCATGCTGTGGCCTCTGATTAACCTCCCTTATTCTGCCTTTGCTGTTAGTAGATTCTCAATATAGTGGCCAGAGAATCTCTTTTTAGTATAAATCAAGTCTAGTCACCTCTATCCAAAGCCCTGCAGTGACTTCCCATCTGACTCTGAGTGAAAGCCAATGTCCTTATAATGGCCCAGGAGGCCATTCACAACCTGACTTGCTGCTTCTCTAATTTCATCTTTAACTCCTGTTCCCTCTGCCAACTCCCTTGCCCCCCACTGGCTTAACTCTGACCTACCCAGAACCAGAAGATGAACTGCTGGGAATGTTTTCATAAGTGATGTAGAAGCAGGATCCAAGGACAATTGAACTTTTATCAGGGGGGACACACTACACGGCTTCAATGAGGGGAAGCCATTGGGTCCCCTGACAATTGGATGGCCACGTTCATTGTTGGGAGCTGACATTAGTAGGAATGATATCTGGCTCCCAGGAGTATCTGGGATGCTGGGCTATGAATGGGCTGTTGCTCCATTTGTGCAGATGGAAAGAGATTTTCTCAGGGATATGATTTTCATGCTCTTTCTCTGTTGTACAGTTGCATGTGACTTGAGGTGGGTAAGTTTTGTTGGGGAGGAGTATGTCGCTGCAGACTAAAGGCTCTTCTCATAATGGAAAAGTCAGCCACAGGCCTTTCTGATGACAGATGTGGACCTTGGAGCTGGATGATGACCTTCTAGAATAAAAGCAGTTACGTAGTCTGGTTCCTGGGCACTACGGTACCATTTTATGAATGAATCATGTTCTTGGGCACTGTGACTAGCTTGCCCAGTGTTGGCCAAATTTGTCCTTTGTTTTACAGATTGAATTGTGGCAACCTAGCTTGCCTTTGTGTGTGTAGTGTTTTCAAGGAGGCTTGTGTACCAGATGCTTCTGTCACTTCACCCTGTGTTCCTTCTGCCCACCCCTGAGTTCACCCCCTGTGTTGTGCTAGACAGACTGCAGTTTGCTGGCAGCTCCGCTGGCCATGTCTCTCTGCTCTTCTGCCTCAGGGTTTTGGTATTTTGGGGCTTGCTCTGCTGTAGCACAGGGAAACTTGATAGAGTAGGGGATTTAGCACCCCTGGTGAAAAACTCAACCACAAAAGAATGGTGGTCAGTGGATGAATGCCTCATATTCTTATCCTAAGGTAAAATGACCCTTTGGTACATTTTACACAGGTTCTCATGGGGGTTCTGGTAAAACTGAGCTCAGTTACCCATAGGATTATCTCATTATTTATTGGCTTATCTCCCTTCCTGTTCCACTATCTTCAATCTCTCAGTTGTGTTTTCTGGGATTACTTTCCAAATAAACTCCTTGTACCCACCATCCTGTCTCTATTCTTTTGGAAACCCAAATTAAGCCAACCTGGCATGTGGGAACAGGATAGAGTAAAAAACTGACACTCACTGAACATTTTCTGTGTTAGAGCTTTTGCTGACTTCTCTACAGACATCAATTCAAATTCCCCACCTTCCAGATGGTGAACCAAGGCATCAAAAGATTCAGTAACTCCCTAGGGTTTCCCACACCCACTCCTTCCTCCTGAGAAAACATTCCTTCCTACTTATTGACACTAGGGAAAGGCAATCTGATGTGAGCTTTCCTGACTTCCTCCCCCATAGTCTCTCTAAGCCACCCATCTGTTCTTCATCCCACATGGCTTAGGAGGTGAAGCTTCTATAAAGGGAGTAGCATGAGGCTTGGGGTTGGGGGTAGGTGGTCCTGGGTCCCAATTGTGACTCTTCCCCTTTTTAGTGTCTGATCTTGGCCAGATCTCTTTTTGTTTCTGGGCTTCAAGTTCCTCATCTATAAAGTGGGAGTAATGATATCTTAAAACTGTGATGACTGGATAATATTTCACTAAATGCTATACTTCCAGCCTGTGTATAGTGGCTGTTTCTGAGGAGGAGTGCAATTCATATCATGTACTTTTCATGGCTATGAGTTTCACTCTTTACTCCATCAATCACAATTTCTTTCTTGTGTCTTTATTCTTTCACACCTCTCCCACTCAATTGCTTCTTTTCTTACATTTACTAATATGCTCATGCCTCCTCATTCACTCCGTCCCACAACCAGTAACAGACTGCATGTCACTCCACATCATCAATGAAGTAAACATCACTTAAACATCACTCCAACATCATCATGATCATTGAAATGTCTATTTATTAATAAGTGGTGCAGTATTTGTTTTAAGATAGAACATAAAAAATCAGGTAAGAAGTGTTTGCATAATATATATGGAAATCAACCTAGTAAAGTTGTTCAAATATTGGACAGAGCCAGAATAGAAATTACACATACAATTTAAAAATTACAGGAAATCATATTATAAAGAGCACTAAAGGCCACTTGTGGAATAGTCGTGTTCCCGTGTAAGCCAGAATGTGAAGAAAGCCTACTTGTAGCATGGAGACAAAATTCAGGGAGCAAGGCACCAGAATTCTATGCCATTAAAGGGGGTTAAAGAAAATACAATCCCAAATCAAATACAATGGATTTATGTCACTGGAAACCTCAATCTGCTAGGCAGAGATTGGTTTTTTCCATCACAGCTACATTAGAAAGAAAAAGGAAAAAGAAAAAGAATAGCCATATCCTATTGAAAGCAACATAGAGAGAATTTTTCTCTGTAAAATAGGAAATGATTGACAGATCTGATGAAGTAGGCCCATCTTTCTAAGGTGATTTTTAAGATGGTCAGAGCCTGCCTCATGTCTCCAACAGTAAGATCTCTGATGCTTGGAACATGGCTGCCACCAATCTTGGACTTTGTCCTCCCCATGTGGATTCTTAACCTTCCCAAGTACATAGAGGGTGGAGCTGCTCTCCCTTTCTTTGGAAAAGTATTCAGAGGGGAAATAGGGTTCAATTACCACATCAAGTTGACTTCTCACTGGGACACTGTGATCGTTTTAATATTGAGGAAGAGAAACACAACTGTTGTGAGCATTCTGTCTCCCAAAGAATGTTTCTGCAGACTCACCTGTTTCTGTAGGATTTCCAAGGCCTGAAATAAAGGTACAGACTAGAGACAGAAGACCAGAGTCATGAAGGACATTCAAATTTGTTTAGATAAATCAATGACAGAAGATTCTGGGTGGGGGTGTACAGGGCAGGGAACAAGGGGCACTTGTGGGATTATCTGCAGCCATACCAAGCTCCAAGAAATAATGGATTCTACCATGAACAAGGTGAAAGTTTTATGTGGCATTATTTTCTGCCACTGACTGCTGAATTGTGAACCTACTCAAAGGAACAGGTAAGACCCACTGATCAGTTGAGCAGAGCAGCTGACATTGGTTCTCTCTGGGGAACCAATGGGTCTGATTGTTGTACTCTAAAGTCCACTAGGCATGGAAGGGCAAAGCATGGGCGAGGGCCACAGGGCATGATGTGGGAGCGTTTCCATTGACCTGGGAAGTGTGATCGGTGGAGAATAATCTTTGAAGGTACATGAGCTTTGGTTACAACCTCAGCTCTGCTTCTATAATCATGGTATGTTTGGCAAGTTATTTTCCCCGTCAGGTTCAGTTTCTTCAAACTATGATGGAGACATTGACACCATCCACATGAGGTTGTGGTAAGGACAGCAAGAAGTCAAGAGAGAGAGCCATCACATCACATGCAACTCACAAAGACAGGTTAGGATAAGTTTCTCTCCCCTTCCTGGACCTGTCATGTGGGTAGAGTGAGACATTGGAAGAAAACATGGTTCCATTGTTCACTCCTCTCAAGGCATCAGAGTACAGATGTACATCAGAGTACAGAGTACATTTGACCACACCTAAGAGGAATTACAATTATATTCCTAAGCACTAGGCCAGGCTTTTGACTGCTTAATTATGAATCACACTCAGGTTATTCTTGTATAGGACCCATGTTTGACTTATTTTCCCAGAACAGGTCTATTTAGAGGCTAGAAAGACAGGTGGAATGACAGTCTAAAATTACTGCCATCTTTCTGACTTTGCCTTAGGGGTTTCCAGTTCAGACCAACTCAGAATACCTAAATATCCTTCTACAGGGTTTAGCAAGGGCTATTGGGGAGCTGCGCCAAATTCTGATAAATCTGTCCCAAGCAAAACATAAGTGGAAACCAACAATGCTAATCCTCATTTAAGCCAACAGGGAGGCCTGTTTACTTTCTAAAATAATTTCACAGTTACACAAACATAAGGTGTCTTAAGTTGAATCCTGTCTGCTTCTTTGTAGCTTTTGGGGACAACCCTAGAGTACCAGTTGTGACCCAGCCAAGACGGGCATTCTCTTGGACAAAGCAGGAGAAACAAAGCGTGAGGACCAGAGATCCCACCGTGAAGGGACACCTTAGTAGAGCTAATGCCTTGAGGTCATATTGATCCCCAAAGAAATCACATCCCCTTTCCTAAATCAAACTTGTTAACTTTTTTCGAAGGCAAAATCCTGCAAAAGAATTGGCTTACAGATGAGGAAACCACCTGAGGCATGGCTCTGGAACTGAATAAGTCCAAGCAATGGGCCAAAGAGCTGAACCAGTCCAGGCTTGGCAGGACAAGGAGGGGACAAAGTAGCAGAGGTCAGAGAAGTGGAGGGGAGTGCCTTCATGGCTATGAGGTTGTTCTTTATTTCTTTTCTCACCTGCTCACAACAGCAGTGATTTGTGCCAGGACTTTGGAGGTCAACAGGATTAGGGGAGAAGAAACATTGCCTTTCAAGGCATGAGGTCAATCATATTCCATAGATGGGAATAAATTCCAACCAATGTGTCTGGTTTAGCAGTTTCTTGAGTAGGCTAAGAGGTTATCCTTCATCTTCTGGGCTGATCCACAATGTTTTCTTCTTGGTTGTTATGTGACTGTCAGTGTTTGATCTCCAATATCTGGACCAGGATTTAGAAGACCTGGGTTCTTGATTCACTCTGCCACCCAATCACTCATTCAGCCATTGGGTGACGAGTGTGATTCCTTTTATGCTGAGCCTCTGCTTCTTGATCTAAGAAGAGAGGTGGTTTTTCTTGTAATCAAGGTTTATTCTTATTCTGAGCTTTTGGGAATCTATGAAATTGTATCTCCCTGCATCTGTGACAATGAAGCAAGACACTAGTCACAATTTTCCTATAGGAATAACAAAACTGAGGTTGTTAGAGGCTAGGAACAAATCTCCCTGGAGACAGTTTGAGAGAGCTTGAACTCTTTCTTCTGGAAGTTCTCCATTCATTGCTAGGATATTGTATGATAGACATCATGGCATGGTTAACTTTTCCTCGTTGTAACCACTAGTTCCTTCACATGTAATGGTTCCTGCTATTTGACTTTGCCTCCTACAGATCATTCTTTGAGAGAATGGTTCAACATGTGGTATTGTGGATCCAATGGAACTGCCACAACTCAGCCACTGCAACCCAACCTTCATTTCAACAGTCCTGCCCTTCTTCATTTCATTTATAGAGATGTACTTTTTGAAAAAAGCCCCTGTAAAAGTTCCTGAATCAGGATGGCATTTCCACTGTTCTTTTTCTAAGAAAAGGATTTTCCAGGGGGGTAAATTTGGAGTTCATAGACAGTACTGAGGACTGAGACAGTGGAGTCCACACAGAGTATTAAAAATAAATACGTATGACAGTCCCCATATGTATGTGTATATGTATTAGAGTCTTTACATATACCAACTGTTCCATTTGAAAGTCAAAACAGACCTAGAAAGTCAAATACTTGTAAGTGTCTCAAATTTTCATCCATGCCATGTCTATATCCTTCCTGTCTCTTTGAGATTCCCACTGTTGGTCTTCCCAAACCACTAAAACTATAGAGATAGCCTGGTCCCTAGCATGTTCTCACCTCAACGTCAGGTTAGAGGACTTGTTTAGGGGACCATTGATTTGGTTTTGAGTAGCATAATATCAGTAGCAGTGGAACACTGGGTGATTTGGATACAAGTAAAGGCCTTCTGATCTTTTAAAAAGTTCATCCCCAAATAAGCAAGCCTTCAAGGATGAGTGAGGACATGAGGCAAATTCCTAAGGATGCCTGGGGTTGAGAAAACAAAGAAAATCCATAGGGTCCTAAGTGCCTCGAGAGCATATTCACAGAAAACAAAGACCAGCTGCAGGGCAGCTTCTGGGATAAGCGGGGGTGTGCTTGTCAGTACTGTCCAAAGTGCAGTCAACTTTTTAGACCACTGAACAGATTTCTACTCTTGCTCCAGGAGAATTTTATTAGCAGAGTACCACAGACAGAGGGACACCTTTTTCTTGAAATAGATGTTGTGTCTTGGTTTGTACCATAAGCTTCTCTTGGTCAACACAGTGAAATGGAAGTAACCCAGCTTCTTGTCTGGACTCAATCATTGTAGGGATTTGAAGAGGAGGAGAAAGCTCTGATACTCTAGAAAAGCTAGATACTATAGAAAGTTCTGATACTCTAAAGCCTCCTTTGTATACAACGTATTTGGAGCTATAAAGCTGAAAGCACTGAACCCAAACTGAAACCACTCATTCAACCACTCAGTCTTCCCTGAGCTGATGGGGTCATTACCATTTTGATGGAGAATTCTTGCTTTCACTTTACTCCATGCTCAATCTCCCATTGATTCTAAGTGAGGAAGAGCTCCTATCTGTGTAGTTGTCTTCAGGGATAAAATCAGATACTTTCCATTCCTGGTAGACATAGTTTGAAGGGAACTCCAATATTTGAGGCCACCAGATTCCTAGCTTTTTGGTGGCAGGACCTGCAGTTTTCTTACCTCTGAATTTCCAGTGTGTTACATAGTGCCTAGAAGACAATGGTGCTTAGTAAATCTCGTAAATGAATAAACAAACACATGTTTTTATATTATCAGTAGAGTGGCATGGATTTAGAAGAATTGCCTTGCAAATTGTGAGTAGATCCTATAATAATAGGATTTCCTACAATTAATTATTCTTTCAACTTACAGTGTCTGGGAACTTCCCTGCACAATACAGGCAAAGCATAATGCTTTAATTATTGACTAATGAGCTCATCTTAAACTATAGTATATCTTGGCAGTTTTCAAGATTCTTTCACTGAAACTAGAGTTTCAATATATCATTGTTCTATCTACTAAGTCCAAGCTCTCAGTTCCCAGAAAAAGTATAGTCAGTGAATAGAACTTGCTCAAGTTGATGCTTTTTTTCTCTTTTCTTTTCTTCCCACAATTATTTTCCTTAAAATTTTCAGGTTTGCTTGTGTGCTGGTGTTTGATGGTCAAAATGCACATTGATCTCAAGTACTTTCTTCTCAGCCCGACTGGTCACCTCTTACCTAACATTCAGAAGATAGCTTTCTCTCATTCATTTTGATCCTCCTAAAAAATGACTTCTTAAAGTCTTCCTATATCGTATTGTGATACACAGAGATGGAACACCTATAATGGGATTACACTTCCACTTAAGGCAATTATTCCTAGTTTTTACAATGGAATTAATTTGTCATGATTTCATGGGATTTTGCTAAAACTACTGTCGTTTCCCCAGCCAGCTTCAGGACCACTAGTATATCTGAAGCAAGATGATCTTAGGCCACATTATTAACCAGTTCCGTTGGATTTTTCCATCATGCTCTTCTTTTTTTCTGACAGAAAGATCCTTAGGGAGGCACACATTGTTTCTCCCCATAACTTAAGTTCAGTCCTATACCTTGAGTTTCTTCTCCATCAATGCAAGCTAGGTGATGATGTTATCTGTGAGCAGGTGACTTCAATAGTTTTGGCTTGTTTTTCTGGAATGGTCTTTTTTTTTTTTTTCCTTTTAAAAGGATATCAAAACTGAATATTCAAGAAGTTCATTTTTCTCTTTTTTCTTAGATGGGAAAGAACAGCTCTTAAAAAGCCTTATCATTTAGTTATTCATGATCACGTATTTTGTCTTTGTCTACACTGATAATGACAGCTTACCACATGTTGGAGATGTGATGGTAACAGACATAAACCCAATCAATCCCTGTCATCCTGGCCTTATGATCCAGCAGAGGAGGTTAGACTGCCCTCCTATGGTTTAAGAAATAATACGAACTCTTATCCTTTGTAGGTTTTTCAAAGAACCTAAGGCTGTCCTCTAACTTTGGATCCATGATAACTATTTTTAGCTTGAGGATGAAAAGTCTCACTTGTCCACCTGAGAACTCTATTGAGATCCTGGCAAATGCATCTGTTGGTAGGACACCGAGGCCTGTCAGTTCTGTAAGAATATTAATAAAGTAGGTAAACATAATTTGTGCATATGTGGAGAGTTTGAGTCATTCTCCATTTTTTTTTGTCTCAAATTATTCACGTACATAAAGAAAAACACAGTAACATATTAGACGATAAGTAGCTCAATCACTTATAGTAAAAGATTCTAGGAGGGTCAGAAGCAAGAACCAAACCCTAAGGAAGGGGCACAGGGTTTCTTAGGTCATTAACTCCAATGGCACTTTCATGCATATAATCCATTCCCTTTGTCCTTCAGGTTGCTAGAAGGTCAAATGCGAAACCATAGGACAGGAGAGGGTTCAGGTCTGAATTGCATGATCATTCTTGTATATTTCCCACCTTAGACTTCAATGCCGATGCCTCTCTATTTGTGAGATTCTCCATGTAAAAATGGCAGGCTTTTGTTGACGATTTCTAAAGTCAGGGACCACACCTTCATTATTATGGTACTCTGAGTCTTTTGCACAGTACTGTTGATTTGTGGGTTGAAAGAAACCAAGATCTGAGAAACTAGTTCTCTCCAACAAAGTACAAGTTTCCTGCATCAGGTCATGATGAAAGCAGCAACCAGATGTCTGCCACAGCTACCACAGCTCTTGACAAGACTGAGGAAAACATCAGTATCATTTGCGTGTAGATGGTTAGGCCCTCTTGATCATTTTGATGGTAACCATGGCAACCACCCATAACCAGTGCTTAGATATGGGATAAGAGCTAGACAGTGATACTGTCATGTCATAATTTAGCTAATCTAGCCCAAACCTAACAGAAACCTTTTCCACCTAAGTGTTTCAGAAAGTAGTGACACCTCATAAGAGGCCAGAGGATGGCTTGTGCTTAATATTAATACTTACTCACTTGGGCAGTGCTCTCCAGGGGCTCTGCTTACACTTGGGCTAATCTTATGGCTACTTGTCACTTAAAAAAATCTGGAGGAGTAAAACTGGATGGTTCTGAAAATTTTGCCCATTTGCATACTAATAAATGTTGAAGTTTGCTTGCTTGAAGTGTTTGTTTTATTCTCCTAGAACCAAAATGCAAGGCATCAAGCAAGCAATTTTTGCAGTAAGAGCAAACAGCCCCCTCCTGCTGAAAAAATTGTGGTGTGGGTGCTTGCTACACGACAGAGTCCAGGTATCTTGGCACAATTTCTGGGTCCCACTGTATAAGGGGCAGAGTTGTGTGGTATCAGGAGACCAGAGCATTGAGTGAGCCAGCTTTGAGTCCCAGATTTCCAGGGGACAATGAGGTGACCCCAGGCTTGTCTCTACCCGAGCCAAAGGTTTCTCACTTTTACAAAGGAAAACTTGGACCAGATAATTTCTGGTTTCTAATTTTCATTTGAGATGGATATTTTGTACAAGTACCATGGGGAGGAATGTGAGTTGAAACCTCATTTTAAAGGCACTGATCTTAGCTCCTGTCCAGAGGGCACCCTACTTCTGATAAATTTCATTATCTTTGGCTACATAAATTGGAAACTATTTGAACTTGTGTGTGTGTTTTCTCCCCGCCAATTCATAACTCCCTCGAAATGCTACACGTGGGATTACCAGGGATGAGGGAACAGGCAGGACACAGACCACGGCAGGGAAAATGAGGTCCCTTTGAGAGCGTTTAGATGGTTTTGTTAGTTTTTCCCAAAAAATAATTTTAAAAAATCGTGGCTTTGGATATGCAATGACCGTCTTATTTCTTCCTTAGTGTTTTAGCTCAGTCGGCCACTTCTTTGATTCGCAATGCATTTTTGTTCCCAAACTATTTGCTTACTCTAGAAAACAGTTAATTACTGGTCTGTTTTACACAAAGGGGCAGTGGTTCGAGAAAGAACTTAAACTACATTCCCTGCTTACCAAACCAAAACCCAAAGCAGTCAACCAAACGGACAGATAGCACAGCTCATCGATAATTTCTCCCCATCCTGGTCCAATAATGATTTAAATTAAGAACAGCAGATAAATGTATATCCTAGAAGAGATTAGCGGTACCATTTATATATTGTAAAGTCATGCAAACCATGCTTAAAAGGAAGCAGCTTCACTGTGGTGACCTGGGGAGGAGGAAGGCCGTGAGAAGCCCCTGCCCTGGTGGGGGGCCGCCACGCACATGCATGTGTTTGATGCAGCTACTGGTGATCTCACCGTCAAGTGTCGGGTGTGAGAGCAAGTGAGCTATACAAAGTCTGTCTACATTACAAGGAGAACTCAGCCCACGACCCCTTCTAAATGGGCTTGTTGGGAGGGGTCCACATTGAATCAGAAATCCCATCCCCTGTGGATGACAGAGGTATGGAGCCACTGGGGGTGAAGGGGTCCGTGTCCGTGTCTGTCTCACCCTCGGCGAGGTAACGTTTCTCCCTCATCCAGCTCGATCCCCCACTCGGGCCAAACATGTAATCATCTCTGTCCTGGGAGATGCTGAAGCCACTTGGAGACCGCTCCAGCTCCTCATGGTTGACCGACATCAGGGACAGGGGCGTGTCACTGTCCCGCGTGATGCTCTGTCTCTGTCTGGGGGAGACCCGGTCCAAGCAGGGGCCGTGCAGTTCAGCCTGGGAGTGGTAGCTCACTCTGGAGTCGAGAAGAGTCAAGATAGGCAGGACAGTGGGCCTTTCCACATACGTTGCTGCTGAGGAGGAAAGTGTTGCTTGAACCTTTCCAGAACTGGGTCCTCCTCGGGGCAGGTTCACAGGGTCATGGGCAAAAAACCCAAAGGGGCCGACTTTGTCCAGGGGCAGCTGGTGGAAGCTGTAGGGGGCCTCGGGGGGGCCCTTCTCAGAATAGTTGCAGATGATGGTTTTTAGATCTGAATCTCTGTTGTCCTCTAGCTTCTCCACCTCTGCAGGTGAGGAGGTCCCCTTGGTCGGGTAGTATTCCGTGACGTGCACCTGCAGCCTTTCCATGTGCTGCAGGTGCATATCTACCAGGAAGTCCAGTTTCTTCCCCATGTCATGAACCTGGGAGATACAAGGAAGTGGGTGTCACTGCTTTTCCAGGATGGGGGTGGCTTTTTCTGGTTGGGAAGAAATACCACAGGAAAGCAGGAGGGTTCCTGCAAATCATCATCTTTACAAAAATGGACTATTTCATGCTTCCTACCTTGGAGCCCTACACATGGATTAGTGCTAATCTAGAAACAACCTGGCAAGAGCTTTCTGGGAAGTGAAAGCTGGGACCAGAGAAGGGATCTGACGACAAGTGGTATCCTTGGAGGAGATGGCTTTGCTGCTGCCATTTGGGTCAAGGAGCAAGAGTTCTTGATTTGTAAATAAATATTCACTTAGATAGAAGTCTGTGGGTGGTTAGTATCTGTTCCTCCTATGGGCTGTGCAAACCTCTAAGACCCAAGAGCAGTGGGCAGCAAGAACTGTGTCTCTTAGAACTGGAGGTCCCAGCTAAGGGCCTTGGAGTGGGAGCTGCAGCCAGGTAAGTTGTATTTGCTCCGAGCTGCAAAACCTGGGAACTGACTCAATCTTTGTGAGCGCATACACACGTGTGTGTGTGTGTGTGTGTACATGCATGTATGGTGTTCCCTCCCCGACAACTCACACTCCCCAGAAGGCACTGCAGGCAATGATGGCACCCCTTCTTCCAGGTAAGACCAGGTAGCACAGTACCATGTAGAGGCTGGGACAGTATCCGAGCCTTAACGGTAACTAATACTTAGAGCACCTAATTTCCCAACAGCTCTGGGAGGTGATTATCTCTCTTTTACAGGTGAGTAAACAGAGGCAGAGAGAGGAAATAGTTTGTCAAAGGTCATGGAGCTGGGAAATGGAAGAGCTGAGATTATAAATTAAAATTTAAAAATGAAAAATTATATTCTTGATATGCCAAGAAAGGTAATCCTCCAAATTTCCTCTTGCCTCTCTTGCACAGGTCCAATGCTGGGTTATGAATAAAATGAGAGGGCTGGTAGGGCTCCTCATGGAAGCCAACAGACCCATCTTCAGTGAGTACAGCTGTGCTCACAGAAATCTTTTCCCAGAGGAAGAGGACACGTGAGCTCAATAGGGTGCTGGGTGGGAATGGCTTCTCTTTCTGCCCTGACCATAGCTGCGAAGAGCAGTTATATCTGTTGAGGGCCTGCTGCGTGCCAGCAGCTATTCCACACGATTCATGGGTACCAACTCATTCAGTCATTATAGTCACCTTATAAGGTAATGGAACCCCCATTTTACAGATGGGCACCCTGAGGCTCAGGACAATGCATGAACTTGCACAGTCAGTGTGTGCTAACTCGGGATGTAATTTCCACATCGCTTTTCTGAGTGGTAGAGATTCAACTGTTACCTTCCTAGGAGGAAAAAAAAAATGACCTTTGAACACAAAAGTCCTACAGCTTGTTTTTTGGTGAGGGAAAGGAAAGACCCACCTGTCTTTCGACTTTCACGAACTTTCCCATCATGCTTTGGTCTTCAGTTTCCGAAGTGGATGCTCTGGCTACATATGGTTCATTCCTAGGAAAGAGCCAACGCGTCGGTCGGTAAGATCGTCATACCTGCTTGTGCTTTGCCAGGCTGTCTCGGCAGAGCCAACTATGGCCCCTGGAGCTATCATCCCCATGCTCACGCTTATGCAGTTTGGAAGAGACCCACTCAGCTCTGGAGGCACAAGGGAGTCAGGAAAGGCTAGCCTTCTCCTGCCTTCAGCACTGGGGTCTTACTATTCTCTGTGGCAATAGATGAAGCCAAATATTAAGCTGGGTCAAAGTTAATAAAGCAGCGTGCTGTGTCTAGAGGGTTTGGTGCCTTTGAATCACGTATTTTGGATTTCAGTGTTGGACTAAGTTTGAGAGCTTCTAAGTGTGTGGAGGGTAGACTGGGTTGGGCTGGGGGTTGGCTAATGTTTGAAATTCTATATGGTGGGTATATCTCATCTGTTCCATTTGGATGGATGGGGGAAAACAGATGTGGGATCTGGAAAATGATGCAAAAGAGACTTCTGGTAGGGAATGGAATTGAGATGGTTCCTTGGTGGTACAGGTTATGTTCTAAAGGAGAAGCGAACCTGTGGGGAGCCTGGCTGGGGCTCAAAACCATCGTGTCAGGCACTATGAAGGTAGCTGGTTTTCTCTTTCAGGGGCTCTTGACTCGTGCTCAACTCCTGGCCTGTCTCAGGGCTGAGCAGTCTTGATTTATTTATTTTTTTTAAAGATTTAATTTATTTATTTGTCAGAGAGAGAGAGAGAGAGAGCAAGAGCGAGCACAGGCAGAGAGGCAGGCAGAGTCAGAGGGAGAAGCAGGCTCCCTGCGGAGCAAGGAGCCCGATGTGGGACTCGATCCCAGGACGCTGGGATCATGACCTGAGCCAAAGGCAGCTGCTTAACCAACTGAGCCACCCAGGCGTCCCTGAGCAGTCTTGATCTAAAGCAGACATGGCCTGTGTGCTCATTCCAGGCCACCAGTCTTTTCCTTCACTTGTGCAGAGTTTTAAGAACATGTAAACCATTTCAAAAGTAAAGAATTTCATATATGACATATGAATATTCAGTGTTTCTTGAAAAATTAGACTCCTCAGAACCAGAGGATAGTGATTCCTAAAATTAACAACAGCAGAGCAGAGCAGAAGGATGATGATTTCCTTAAGTGGGGCGCATGCCCTCCAGGAGCCCCAGGTCTACCACCCCTCACTCCATCTCCCCAACTGAGGCTGAAGGTCAGATGCTTCATCCCGCCTGCACCCTTGCTTTGTTTATAGTAGGGAAACTTATTGCTCTAAGGTTCCTGGGAGTTCTTTCTTTACTCATCCATGTTCCCTGTCCTGAAGACTTCTGGGAATAAAGAAGGTATAAATTTGGGCAGTGGACTTTATCCAGGACTGCTCCTGGTTCATTGGGGTCTGTATAAGGAACACTTCCAAACACTTGGTGTGGGAAGAGCAGGACTGCCCCAGGGAGGGACAGAGCTCTCTGCTTGTGACCATGCTGTCGGAGGCCTGACACCTGATTTCCTTCCCTGTGAGGGGGTTTGGTCCACACAGGGCTAATGGGGCAGGAAATGCTAAATGGCCTCAACTCTGCTCTCACAAGGTATTATTCTATTGTGTTCCAATACATTCGTGGGGCTTCTACACTTTTATAACACGTTGAGGGTTATGTTTATTTTCAATAACCACAGAAGGAGTGTCGCCCACATGGTCTGGAAAGAGGGACAGTAAGTCTTTAGTACGGCACCCTTGCAAATAGCCCCAAACCAGAATAAGCTTCAAGCTCTTATCTTCATTTTACTGAGAGGAACGGCAACTTGCCCCACCCCCAACCCCACCGCCCCCAGCCATAAAGGAAGTGAGCTGAGATATGGGCATGGGGGCGGGCCATGCAGCCGCAGTCCATGTCCCCATGTCCCACCTGGGAGACTGCTGAGATGGGTAGGTGAACGCTGCCCCTCTCTGAGACTTCTTGTGTTTTGGGGTAGATGGAGGTCCAGGGGTGAAAATCATGTCTATTCTGAAAGAGACACACAAGGAGGGGATTACGTCACAAAGAACTTTACAGGGAAAGAGAGGAGAGCAGTTCCTTCTCTTCGCTCTTTAGCCAGGCAGAGTTTGAGATAATATAGGAGAAGGGAGAGGGGAGTAGGGGAGGAGAGAGAAAGAGGGGGTGAAGGAGAGAGATAAATTATAATTGCAATATAGTAGTGAGCGCATCTCCCCATCCCAGGGGACAGAGGCAGCTAAACCAGAGACAGGGTGAGGGTCATGTCTTGTTGGTTCTTCTAAAAAACGTCATGGGTGCCACAAGCCTATCTGGTGGTCCACCATTTTTATTCTTTCTCTGAAAACCTGATTAGGGTGTTTTCTCGTACAACCGTAGGCTTCGATTTCAGCTGTGCAGATCTTTGCTGCTCTTCATCCCCTGGGGGGATGGCTCTGCACCCACACTTGCACCTCGCTTCCATTTCTGTAGGAGGCGCCAACTCCCCCATCTATTTTCCCCAAGCACGACCAGAGACAGATGTACACACTGCCCTGCAGGACTGGGGCAGGGTGTGGGACCAACTCTGCAGGCTCGTTACAGCCCCAGGACCACTAAGACCATGTGCTCAAAAGGAGCCTTGGGTCACTCGGTTTCTCTGCAGACCTGGCTGCTCCTCCACTGACACCACCATATACCCAACCACACTTCCATTCTCTCGGTCCTACCACCCTATCAGCATGGCTGGGGATATGCAATTAGCTATCCAGGTGTTCAACCTCTAGCCACGGCTCTTTGAAATAAATGTGCCTAATAAACATTGAAGCAACACCAGCTGGAAGGTCCACTCTGCGTGCATTAAGATGGGCCAATAATCTTGATCTGGTATGTCCTAGACATCATGCTGAGAGAGCCATATTTGCATCAATGACAGCATGTTGGGCTCAGAACTCATTTGCTCATGCGTTTGTGAAGCAGGCATTGAGCACCGACTATGTGCCTGCCACTATGCTCGGTAGCAGTCAGTATTCCATTTATGGATAAGTCAAGGTCACAAATAAGTGTTCCTCCAACCCGACATCATGGTTAACTTCCTACTCATTCAATCTGATGGTTCTGTTCACTCTGCAGGACACCCCAGCAGGGAAACACGATTCAGATGAGGACACCAATGTCCAGACGGGACTTGACTTGTGTCCACCTGAAATCTCACACAGGCCAGACGATGAGCCTCAATATAGGGCTTTGGTTTCCCAATGTCCGTTCTGTGTCTTGACCTCATATTACCCTTTGGTTTTTTAAAATGGATTTTTGTTTTAGAAGGAAATTTTTATAATTCATTAAAGATTTGAACAATTTAAAAAGTGGACTTTTTAAAGACACACATGGACTCTTCACTTTAGTATAACTACAGCAGTCTGTTGGGGGAAGACCTACTCTTTTTCTGCAGGTTCCCTATATGAGAGTGTGTGGGTTTATTTCTAAGTAAACATATGTGCATATGTTTTTGTAATCATACAGTATGTATGTATTATAATATCACTAGATTGATGTAGAGACTGTATAGGAACACAATCATTTGTATACATTTAAGTATATGGAGGTATACAAGTATAAGTATGTAAATATATGTCTTATTGTATTATTAATAATCATATTGTGCATATATATATTCAATGATCACATCATTTTTTAAATCTCATTATATACATTTTTTTTTTTTTTTAGAGAAAGAGAGTGTGAGGGGACTAGGGAGAGGGGCAGAGGAAGAGGAAGATAATCTTAAGCAGGCTCCATGCTTAGTGCAGAGCCTGACACAGGGCTTGATCCCATGACCCTGAGATCACAACCTAAACTGAAATCAAGAGTTGGACACTGAACCGACTAAACCACCCAGGTGCACCTCATTATATACATTTTCTAAATGTCATTTGATGGTTGTATAACTTTTTAATAAGAGTAGGAACATTTTTTTTCTTAATTGCTATTTATATAATTAGTAAAGTGGAATTTGGTGTGTCAGACAGAATAGGAGTTGTGCAGCCAATTGAATGTAGTGTGATTTCCAGCTCTGCCACTGATTAATTTTAGGTGAGCCCACTGCCCCTTGAGCTTGGTTTTGTGATCTATAAGAGGATATCCACAATGCAATATCTCATGAGGTTATAAGGGATTAGACATACATATGCAGAACACCCAGATGCTCAACAAAAATAGTGGCAATTATTAGTTGGGTGTTGATATTGTTTCCATATTTTCACTATTATAAATAATACCTGGTGAACTTTTTTTTAATATGGTGAAAAATTTATATTTAGCATTGGATGCGTGGACTCAGTTGATCATCATCTCATTCTGACTGGCAACATTCAAAGCTTCATAGTCAGGGGCCAGTTAGACATATGCCTTTTCTCCGTGAGGACTGATCAGGGTGTTGACCTTGGCTAAGGTGTCACAGAGTTTCTTCATGGCCTGTTTGGTGCTTGTTGGCTTTCATAGCCACAATGCATGATGAACATTTTTGTTCTTAAAATTTCTCCCCAGCACCCTGGACTGTTTCTGAATGGCTTTCACCCTAAGCGCTAGCTAGATTCAATGGGCTCAGGTTCCTTCGTGGTCAGGAGAGCAGAGTTCCTCCAGATACAACTCTCTTACCTGGTTTGAAGGTACTTTATCCTGGAAAGCATGTCAAGATGTCCTGCAGAATACTGCTCAATCACATCCTTCACATCGTAAGGCCTCAAAGTCTCCTTAAATTTTTTTTTATAGAGACGGAATTGTAGGATTCTGCAAAACGAAGTGGAGACGTGTGTGCTTCATGAGTACAGAGTAAAGGAAACTGCAATTCAAGCCTAGTAAACTCAGGGGCAGGCAGAGCAAAGAACCAAAGAGAAATGACTTGATGGGGGAGGAGAATTTCCAACCCACGGTTCTGGTCCCAGCCCTTCAAACAACACAGAGTCAGGCTGGCCGGTACCACTTTTTCATGACTACCTTCCTTCAATCCTTTAAGTAATAATGAAATCACAGTAACAATAAGAGCTAACATTCATTGGGCATTCATTCCAAGTTAGACACTGAGCTAAGTGTTTTATGAACAATCCGCTAACAGATCAACTTGTAGAGGATAAGACTGTGGACCAAAGAGGTCCAGCATCTTTCCAGGGCCACCTGACTAATAATGTCAGAGCTGTCCTCAAACCCAGGTTTGTATGCTGACAAGGCCCATGCTCTTAATCACCGTGTCACACTGCTTTCTATCTGAGGACAGTGGGCATATTTCCTCTCGACAGCCTCTTTAATTATTTGACGTGTGAGCGCCTAGAAAAGAGAAACTACCTGCTGTTCCCTGAGTTCTCTCAGCTTCTTAATAAAAGGGGGGAACCTAGAACTTATGGATGCCAAAGCCTTGTTTCCATCTTCCTGGGAATCAGTAAAGACACCCAGATGGCTAATGTTCCTTGAAAACCCCATGACAGGGTCAGCCTCCAGTGAGCATGGTGTCAGGTAAAACCCCGAATCATAGGCTAGCGCTGGGAAACAACAGCCTACGTACGCCAGGCCCTCCCTTCTCTCCATGAGGGTCTCTTTCTGCACGGTGTTTGTCACAGCCCAGGTCCAGCATCTCAACACTCTTTTGGCTTATGGATTATGCCATCCAAGTCATGTGCCATCCTTTCCAACTGGGTGCCATTTTATGAGCCTGCCCTTGATGCGGCTCTTTCTAAGGTAGGAGTCAGCCGCATGTGGCTCACAGAACAAATCTGACCTACTGCCTGTTTTTGAAAGTAAAGTGATGTTGGAACACACCCACCCCCATTCATGTATATACTGTCAATGGCTGCTTTTGTGCCACAGAGTCAGAGCTAAGTACTTGAACAGAGGCCTGTGAACCACAAAGTCTGAAATATTTACTGTCTGGCTCTTCACAGAAAAAGTTTGCCAACCCCTGAACTAAAGGATCAATAAAAAATTCTAAAAAGAACAGGGCAGAAGCCAAACCATGGCTCATCCCAGCAGAGACCTCCCTCTAGTTTGGCACAGATTCATTCACTGGTTTTCTTTTCCTTTCCTTTCTTTTTTTTTAAAGGCAGTATTTATTTATTATTTGGCTGGGTGGGGGAAGAGTGTGCGTGAACAGCGGGAGGGGCAGAGGGACAGGGAGAGAACCCTAAGCAGACTTCCTGCTGAGCATGGACCCCAATGAGGAGCTTGATCCCACAACCCTGAGATCAAGACCTGAGCCAAAAATCAAGAGTTGGACACTTAACTGACAAAGCCACCCAGGTGCCCCTCATTCACTATTTCTTTGAATAAGATCTTTGAAGTAGTTATGAATCTAAGTAATAATGCTTTCATCCAGACATAGTTCTGTCATATTGCAGTGTCAGGAGAAACCAGGTCAATGGCCCTGCTGGGGTTCACATTTTATAACCCTATTGTGCTTCCCTGATAAACTGGACTAGGAACCTTGCTGAAAATGTCACAATTAGTTCTTGGAGAATCCAGCTTAGCTTCTAGAATTCACTGCCACCATTGTAGAGTGCTTATAAGCCCCTCTCCTGATCCAAGTTTCCTGTTAGTAAGCCTATTTTCATTTTCTTGTGGAATTCTGAAGCAAAACAAACATAGCCAGGGGGGGATTATAGTCTCGCCTGAGACACGCACAATCCTATAACTGACTATCTTGTTGAAAAGTGCTAATTAAAAAGAGCTAGATGGGTGGCGGCAGATAAGGAAAGCTATTTTGTCTGAGAAGCCTATAAAGGAAGAAAACTCCATGTCAACATACACCCCACGCCCCAGACCTGTAAAATAAATGATGGCCAAAGCCAGACAAGAGCATGACAATTGAAAATAGTGTCAGGAGACTATGGGAGCATTTTATAAACCAGAAAGCAAGAGTTACCCATGATGCTTTGCTAACGTAGAGATCATTTTTCTTCAGGCAACATGCCCGTATGAGTTTTGACATACCCTGGAACCTGACTCAGGACTACTTGACAGGGTTTCCCACCCACCTTCCCAAAGCCAATATCCTGTGGGAGCTGAACTGGGGTCTGGGTAGGCCCTCAGTGGGGAAGAGGGGGCCTCACCTGACGGCTCGGATGGCGGCCTTCAGGGTGGGGATCATCTCTTCAATGAGGAAGTCATTCCCGTAGGCCCTGTCTTCCGCCATGGGATCACCTGTCCCAGCATCTGGGAGGGAGACACACATATCAAAGAGCAGGCCGTAGCACTTGCAAAAGGCTTCGGGACCCCATTCGGTCAGAGCCTTTGAGGCTCAACCACCAGAGTCTTTGCTTCTACTTCATGAAACAAGATGGTATTCTGTAGTTGTGACACTGTTCAGGCCTTCTTAGCAGGTCCTTCTATTCTCCAGACATGAGTTAGAGGTACCCGTAGTTCAAAAATGTTTACAGGGGAGAAGGCTAGCAAGGTAGGGACATGAGTTTTGGGGTTCTTGAGTGGCCCCACAGAGACAGCAAAGGGCATTCACAAGGGTGTTATAGTCAAGCCTCTGAGGCCAGCTTCTTTCTGTCAGGCACTGCCCTGATGACCTTGTGGGGTCACTTTCTGAGACTTGCCTGTCCTTCCTTGTCACAAGTAAAAGGGATGTAGAGAGATATCCCTCCCACTGTCTTCTCAGGGCTCTTTTCTATTACCTGTTCCCACCCCCCTGGGGATGCTAAGGGCTCTGGGTCTTCAGATCACTCTGCACCTGGGCCACCAGGCCCTTTAAGTTGACCTCCATGGCAGTGCACTTCCCTTCCATGTGACCCATGTGAACCAAGGCTAGGCATCTCAAGGCTCCCTGGAAGTGCCTGCACAGACCAGTGTGGTGATACTGGACCAGAGAATAGGTAACTCGGAGCCCCCCTGACCCCAAGCTATGGGGGGGGCGGATCACAGGTGCCCCCAGCTCAGCGGGCGTGCATGGGATGAAGCAAGAAATGGATCTTATATCGTGGGGGGAGAGGGGGAGCAAGGGAAGGACCAGGCGGAGGGAGAAGTGGAGGGGACAGAGCAAGAAAGGAGAAAGGCCTCACCTTCGGAGCTCTGCCAGAAAGCGTAGGCTTTCATGCGGAAGGCGGTGCGGAAACGTTCTTTATTGTTTAAGCCCACAGGCTTTGGTTCTTTAGAAGGACTTTCTTCTATGGCATCTACATTCAGAGGGGTAAATAGCTTTCCTTTAGTATTGCTACCACGAGGATTAGAAAGGCGAACCCGATCCAAGAGACCCAGCTTTTGGCTACAAAATAAGCAAAAGTGAACAATTTTCCTCCTTGAGTGCAGGCTTTCGTAATTACCCAACCCTCTCCATAAAGACTCGCATATTGACCTCTGCGTGTGATGGGGGGGAAGCGAGCCCTCGGTGCTAAAGTTGCTTTAGCGGCTTGGCACCTCACTAGCTATGACACCATGGGCACATTTCTTAACTTCTCTGCACTTCCTTTTTCTCAAATGCTGACATGGAGCTCAAATGGCAGAGGGGACATCCAATGCCTAGCTTCCAGCGGCAGATGGCTGAGATTCATGCCTTCCCCTGTACCATCGCCTCAGTAACTTGCTTTGTACCACTCCATGGTGCCCAGGGGAGCAGCTCTCACAGAAGAAACCTTTCAAATGCTCCTCGAACAGACTTGAGTGACATAACTTACAAAAAACAGGCATCCAAACTGGATGGATAGAACTTATAGGGGAGGCGGTTCCTGAGCTTGGATGGGAAAAACATTGCATCTTTAATTTACTAACCTCTAACAGGAATGAGCATATGTTTCAATCGTGAATGTAGGTAACAAACCCTAGTGATACCCTCAATACCCCAGTCTTATGCTGTGTCTTCCACAGCAGAAATCACAGGGCATTTCAGATCCTGTTAGCCCCCGGGGGTTGCTGTGCTCCCAGTTGTTTCCAAATGATGGTAGTATTCTGACCGGCTACAGGTCTTGTCCTTAAATGCATCACAGAGAAGCCCATATATGACTGCAACTCAAATGTTTTAATATTTTGATAGTTATCAATACAATCAATTTCTTTTGCATTTTACATATGAATTCAAGATTGTGATCCTGAGAAAAGGTCCCTGGAATTCAACACACCATCAAAAGTGGTCTTGGCACCAAAAAAAAAAAAAAAAAAAAAAAAAAAAAAGAGTTAATAAGTCCAACATAAAGTAGTTCTGGTGCAGAACTTGTGTCCAGTTCCTCCTCTGGCCATGAAGATGACCTTGGGCAAATCTGCATTTTCTGAGTCTCAGGTACCTCATCTCTAAAAAGGAGTGCCTACTTCACACGGTTGCAAGGAGATGATGTTTGCCAGGGATTTGCCATAGATCCTGGCATGCAGTAGGTGCTCTATAAATATTATCCCTTCCCTCTCCCAGCTGGGCAGGAGGAGCAAGACCTTCTTTGCCTGGTACATACCAGAGAAAAGCCACGCAGTGAGTTTTCCCACATCAAGAGACTCAACTCAGTGGCCTCGTCTCACTACCCCACACAGAGCTTGGCACACAGTAGGTGCACCATGTGCTTGTGTAATAAATGGCTGAGTGGATGTATATGGCCTCTGCACTGGCCAGAGCTGACTTAGTCTGTCTGTCTTTCTTTCTTTCCTTCTTTCTTTCTTTTAAGATTTTAATTATTTATTTGACAGAGATCACAAGCAGGCAGAGAGGCAGACAGAGAGAAAGGGAGGAAGCAGGCTCCCTGCTGAGCAGAGAGCCCCATGCAGGGCTTGATCCCAGGACCCTGAGAGATCATGACCTGAGCCAAAGGCAGAGGCCTTAACCCACTGAGCCACCCAAGCACCCCTGATTTAGTCTTTCTAAGGAGTGTGTCAGGTGATCGCAGCCAAGTGCCTCCTGCCAGAAGCTGCTTTCGTCTCTCTGGAGAGGTGCAGTGGGGAGGTCACAGGTGTTGGAGCCAAGGAGGAGGGTAGAGCACTCTGCTGGCAGAGCAAGTGCCCAACCCCCTCTGAGCACCAGGTCCTGAACGGTAAGTGGGCCCAAGAGCACCTACTGCGTGGAGGTCTGGGGGCATTACACGTAATAACATCTGCAATGTTTCCTGCCTCCGGCCTGGCACAGAGAAAGCACTAGGACATATTTAGGTAATAAATAAATGAATGAACATAGGAATGGACAGCTCTTACTCCTGGCTTCCTCTGGACTGTGCTCTCTCCCCCAGTATCGTTATACTAGTAACCTGACCAGAGTACATTCCAGGAAATTCTAGCACTCAGATGGCTCTATCCTCCCTGTGCTAAAGACAAAATTTTCAGAGTGGTTTTCCTGACCAGTTCTAGATGAATGACTGCTGGGACAGAGAAATATATCAGGGTCCATGGACTAGAAGTCCTGTACGAGGCAAGAAATCAACTGAACAGAAGGAAGGCTTTCCAACCTATGAACTCAGTAAAAGGGGGACTTTAGGACAGTCTCTCTTCAGGTCTGCTTCTTCTTGGCCCCTGCCTACTCTGTCTAGCTAGATCAGGAATAGAAATTATCCTATCTGCACAGAGCCTCTGCCAGCCCCAAGTCTCTGCCTGCATGCTATGGCACGCCCAGGTCCTCCAGCTGCCATGCAGCCTGCCTTCTCAGCCCACCTCATGGCTATCTACCTTTATTTATTTATTTTTTTAAAAAAGATTTTATTCATCCATTTGACAGACAGAGATCACAAGTAGGCAGAGAGGCAGGCAGAGAGAGATAGAGGAGGAAGCAGGCTCCCCACTGAGCGGAGAGCCCGATGTGGGGCTCCATCCTAGGACTCCGGGATCATGACCTGAGCCGAAGGCAGAGGCTCTAACCCACTGAGCCACCCAGGTGCCCCGGCTATCTACCTTTAAATAAAATGTCCTGAGTGCCCCACCCTCATCCCTGGAAATCAGGGACTCCCCACACGCTCCAACAACATGTTGCAGTTTTCTCTGTCACACTCATACGCACTGGTACAGACCGTATTTCTACATCTGCCCCCCACCCCAGTCTCCTCCACACTGGAATGTGCAGTCCGAGCAAAGCAAAGACTCAGCCTGGTTATCTTTGAGCCCATGACCCTCCTCCCTTCCTCAGCACATCCCCAAGTTCAGGGTGGCGATGAAAGTCATGACCTTTGGGGCAATTCCAGCCCTGAGGAGTGAGGTCCTGAGGAACACATGACTCCGACACAGAAGTCACTCTCTCTGGCTCCAGCTCCTCACAAGCACTGTGAGGACAGTCCTCGCTGCGCCTGGCTTTGGAAGGGTTAAATGAGGGAGTCCATGGAAAATGCTTAGCCCACTTCTGGAATGAGGACTGGAGAAGCCTTCAGTAAATGCTGGCTGTCACCATTATCTGGGTAAATAATCCTCTTCCCGCAGAAGCAGGAGAGGGCTAATAACATGCATATAAAGGATGGATAAAATTTCCTGAGCCACAGAAGAAGTGGTGTTTTTTTAATGAACAGATAAGTTCCAGGGATTTATATGTTATTTTACCGTGCTTCCTAATGCCGGTCTCACACACTCACCATCCTCACTGAACTTGACCTCAGCAGGAGATAAGTGTATGCACAGCCTAATTCCAGATAAACTAAGCAAAGCAAAAGTAATGGCAGCTGCTCTGTCCTGACTGGTAATCTCAGCATAACCGTCGGAAAATTATGAAGTTAATGACAGAGCCCTCTTGTTCTCTCTGTACTGGGATTTAGGATTTGCCTATTTGGCATTTCAAGGCTTCATTGCAACCTTTAAGAGTCTGAACTGCTTCAGCTATGTTTACACAACAGGCCATGGTCTCAGAGGATGGTTTATGAGAAAGATTCCGAAACCCAGAGGCATCAGGCACAAGTCAGAAACCTCAGCTGTGAATTACTCCCAGCAATAACACCTAAGAGGCTTACGGAGTTCTTCCTCCGGCAAACGGGTGATCAGCTTACTTCTTAATTGTGTTGCTTGAAATCCATGAACCCAGAGGATAATCAGACGCCAAACAAAGTTCACCCCAGAAAACTCAAACCCATTTCTGCCCTTCTTTCTATGGATTTCTAGCGCATTACTGAGGTTTTGTGCTTGGAGGGTTCTACAGGTCTTGCAAGCAAAGCCTTCTTTGAAGCTGACATCAGATTTTCTTGGATAGCTGGGGCCTCTGATTTATCAAGCGCAGACAAACACTTTACAAGCATGAATTGTAAAACTAGAAATAGACTGGAGACAGAAAAGTAAAATCAAGAAGTAAAACTTTCCCTGGCAAAGACAGCCCTTGCCCTGGGCTCCTGCCTTGGATCACTCCAGCCATGCTCAACTCTACACAGTTCTCCGGCACTCACACCTCCATGTCATTGTATATATCATGACACGCACCCAGGAAAACCTTTATCCCCTTCTTTTATCTAAATGACTCTGACTTTACATCTGAAACATGGTCCAAGCCTCCGCCCCAAGGCTCATTTCCCCTTGCAGTCCAATTACCTGTCCTTTCACTGTGCTTTCTGTAGGCTTTTCACAACCATGCCACTTGGCCACCCTAATGAAATCTTCGACTTACTAGGGACACTCTTGCCTCAAAGCAATGGTCGTCAACAAGAGACAACTTTTCCCCCCACCCAACAGTGGACTTCTGACAATGTCTGGAGTCACATTTGACTGACATAACTTGGCAGGTGTTCTTGGCCTCTGGTGGGTCAAAGCCAGGGATGCTGCTAGATGTGTTACAAACACATAAGGCAGCCCCTGACAACAAAGAATGACCCCACCCCAAATGCCCATGTTGTTGAGTCTGAGAAACTAAAAGGTAAGCTATTTGTCTGCAAACCATACTTTGATCAATTATCTAGCATCTAACACAGCTCCTGCCATGTTGTAAGCACTGAAAGCATTATTTGGATGTTGAATGAATGAAGGAATACAATATGTGATCTTCTGTTAATAAAATGCATCCAACCTCAGCTGAGAGAGGGAGTGCTGTATGGTGCAAAGAGTGAACTTGGAGCAAGAGACCTACGTTCAAACCTCTGCTTTGTAGTTAATATTTCAGCTTAGTTAAGTCATTAGCTCTTTCGGATTTAGTTTTTCCACCTCTAAAGTAGAGCTGATGTTATTTATTTATTCAACAAGAATGTGTTCTACACCTTGTAAATAATAGGCTCTTGGTAATTTGCTGAGGATATAGTGGTAACTGAAACAGATATGGTTTTTGGTCTCCAGTGAGCTTATAATGAGGTCAGGAAGATATACAAACAGATGCATAGATTGCTAGAAATCTGACCAAGAAACAAAGAAGTGCAGTCATGGAGTATAATCAGGAGGTTGACTTTGATGGAGTGATAAGGAAAGGTCTCTTGAGTGGATGGGAAGACCAATTAAGTGGCCAGTCTCAGTAGTCCGGGATTAAAATGATGGTGATCCAGATGGGAAAGCTAAGACCTGAAAGGTGAAAAGACGCCAGACTACAAAGGAAAGGGGTGAGCACTCCTTGGGCAGAAAAATCATCTGCTGGTGTAAGGGGCATGAACACTGGGCTTGTGTGACAGATGAGGCACATGGCCAGAACATTATGAATGAAGGGTAGAGGGGCACAAGTTGAGGTCAGAGGACAGATCAGCAGGGATTCTAGAAATAGGATTCAGAATTAAGAGCAGAAAACAGAAATTTCTGTTTGATTTTAAGGGTACCTGGAGGCCAATAAAAGTTTTAAGAAGGGGAGAGTATTCCAACTAGCATTTAAGAAAGAACATCCATGTTCAAAGCAGCGTTATTGACAATGCCAGAAGGTGGAAACAACCCTAAAGTCTGTCAAGGAATGAATGGATAAATAAAATGTGGTACATCCACACTGTGGAATATCACTCAGCCTTAGAAAAGAAGGAAATTCAGACCCATGCTGCAATTCATCTTGAGAACATTATGTAAAATGAAATAAGCCAGTAACAAAAAGACAAATAGTATATAATTCTGCTTCTCTGAGGTATCTGGGATAGTCAAGTTCATAGAGACAGAAAGTAGAATGGTGCTTGTCAGGGGCTGTAGGGAGCAGAAAACGAGGAGTTGTTTTTCATGGGTAGAGTTTCCGGGCGTTTCACAAGACCAAGACATTCTGGAGACTGGTTGCACAACAATGTGAATATATACTTGAACTTGAATATACTCATGAGTATATAGTAACATTACATACTTGAAAGTGATTAAGTTGATAATTTTTCTGTTATATGTACGTAACCACAATCAAAATTAAAAAAAAAAAATTAAAAGGACACAGTGGCTGCTTGGTCATGAGTTGGAGGGGAATGAGGACCAAAAAAGACCAGTGAGAAGTCACTGAAGTTTTCCAGAGAAGACAAGCTGGTGGTTTGAACCAGGGTGGTCACGGTGGGAGCAGACTAGAACTTTGACTTGTATTTGGAATAGAACCACAGTAGTCTTTCCTGATGGACTCCATGTGGGTCATGAGGGAAAGAGATGGATAAGGAGACACTGTTAGGTTTCTAAATGCACAAATGGGTGGATGGTAATGCCATTGTTTCAGCTGAGCAAGATGGGAACCAAAAAAAGTGGGGGACGGGATTTGGAAAAGAAACCAAAAGTTGAGCTTGGCAGTCCCTTTCCATGACACATACGGAACCACATACATACACACTTCGTACGAGACTGACATGTGAGGCAGACTTTACTAAATTGTGAGAATTTGCCTCACAGCTCAAATAACTTAAAATTGAATATTAGATATCACTTCTAAAATAGAAGTTGATTTTGCTTTGTATTTGCATAAAGAAACTAGAAGGAAAGATTCCCTAGAAGTTAAAAAAAAAAAAAATGATGTGAGCAAGGTGGGAAGGTGGAGAAGGGTTCATGGGATACAAGCTGGACCACATTTCACTATATGGCTCTACATTATTTTGATTTATAAACCATGCAGATGGGTTTTTTCCCCCAGAAAATTAAATTAAAAAGTGATTTAGCCACTCTCCACCAGGAATTGCTCAGTGGTTCGGCCATCCTGCTGGATTCTGATGCCCCTATACATTCCCAAGGTTCCTTCTAAAACACTCCCTCTAGGTTGAGTCCTACCTTGCTCCAGTGTAAGTTTTTCTCACTCCCAACTCAATTAAACTCTTTTGTCCCTAATTTCAAATTCAGCTCTACCCTCATTTTTTCCACATTAAAAACTCATAAAAGCATTCATTAAGGCATAAAGAGAGACCTAGGAGTGGAACTTTTAAAAGCAATTCCTGCCCCACCCTTCCATCCCAGATATGGAATAAGATGGTGGTAGTGAGGAGTGGTTTTCAACGAGGCTGGGAAACCATGGAGAAGTTGGAAGGGAGAAAACCCAGCAGGTGAGTGAAAGAATGTCAAAGGCAAACTGCTCTTAGTGAACAACTTCCCCTAGGACCAACTTGACTATATTCCCTACCCTCCTCATGCCACCTTTGTTGGGCATGTGTGTCCAGGAAAACCTAATAAAACTTAAATTAAAAAACAAACAGAAAAACAAGAGTTCAGCTTGGGATGTGTTAGGAAGGAAGATTGAGAGGTGTCCCATCAAGTAAACATTTGTGGATTTTGTCTTTCTTATCTGTAGTTATACTCCCTACAATGGTTTCTGGGACACAGGAGGGTCTTCACAAATAATC
>NC_081559.1:188251026-188251170 GCF_022355385.1 Mustela nigripes
GATGGATGGGTGAGGGAGGGACGGATGGATGGATGGATGGATGGGTGAGGGAGGGATGGATGGATGGATGGATGGATGGGTGAGGGAGGGACGGACAGATGGATGGATGGATGGATGGGTGAGGGAGGGATGGATGGATGGATG
>NC_081559.1:188251270-188251508 GCF_022355385.1 Mustela nigripes
GATGGATGGATGGATGGATGGGTGAGGGAGGGATGGATGGATGGATGGATGGATGGGTGAGAGATGGATGGATGGATGGATGCATGCATGCATGGATGGATTGGTGAGGGATGGGGATGATGGACACACCAAGAGTACAGGGTCACTGCAGCAAGAGAAGAGTCTTTTGGAGAAGAGGCCAATCTGTCTTGAGTTATTTGTTGTGAGAGCCCCATAGGCACAGACTAAGTGACCAGCA
>NC_081559.1:188251518-188532593 GCF_022355385.1 Mustela nigripes
TTGTGCATTTTCCTTGAACATCTGCATGCTGTTCTTCCTTATTGCACGGGCATTCCTAGTGATTTCTCAGATAAGAAAGATGGCTGGTGGAAAGATCACAGGCCTAGGCACACAGTGTTTGTTCGTTTGAAGGCTGAAAGCATGAAGAAGGAAGGAACAAAATTAGGGTCTTACTCCCTCCCTACCTGTAGGGGTTAAAGCCTTAAGTTTGTCCCTACTCTCCCTCATCCTTTCATCGTTCCAGATGGAAAGGGTGGGGCCTTATACAAGACCTGCAGCCCTCTTTTAGATGCTTCCTTTAGTGCCACAGTCTGCCCCAGAAAAGACTGAGAAGGCAAAGAGATAAAGAAAACAAACAAGAAAAATCCAAAAAACAAAACAACTGTCAACCTGTCACCATCCATGTGCCAAACCTTTGCGGGTCTGGTGTCCTATTTTTTAGTCTCTGAGAAAAGGCTATGAATGCAAATTGCTATCTCAAGTCTGTTTCTTTTTAATCAAGTGGGAAATCTTAACTAGGGATTAGATGACAATGAAGATACAGTAGATACAGCAGGTGTCAGGGGCCGGGACTTGACAGGCCCTCAATGAATGGCATCAATGTTGAGGAAGACAGTGATGATTTCTCTAGGCTCTCACATTGTTCACAGTGGGTCTGGCAGAACCAATTAACTCATATCCTTTGTTTCTAGGTACAAAATAAATTTCTCTGTCCAGAAATGAAGACACATTTATTTAGGCATTTTGTGCATTTTCCTTGAACATCTGCATGCTGTTCTTCCTTATTGCACGGGCATTCCTAGTGATTTCTCAGATAAGAAAGATGGCTGGTGGAAAGATCACAGGCCTAGGCACACAGTGTTTGTTCGTTTGAAGGCTGAAAGCATGAAGAAGGAAGGAACAAAATTAGGGTCTTACTCCCTCCCTTAGCCCAGTGAGAAGCTACTCAGTCCTTGGCAGACTAAAGCAAAGTGTCTCTGTAAATTTTTTCCCAATGTCCTGCTAGAGGCAGAACTCAGTGTTCCCTTCTTTCCTTGTTCTCTCTACCCCTGTGCCAGTAGCATTCCCATACCAGCACCCCCCACACCTCACTGTTCTTTCATTAACACTTCTGTCTCTTCGCCAGATTATGAGGTCCAGTTTTCTGGGAATCTCCAGGGTGTGACACAAAGCAGGGCTTTTAAAGAAAGGAAGGAACGAAAGAAGGCAGGAGGGTGAAAGGGAGGAGAAAAGTATGGCAAAGCTAGAATTCAGAGCTATGGTGATGTGACTCCTAAGTCAGACCTGCACTATGTAGAAAAGACTGGGGACTAGGCTTTTGTAGAAAAGCCTAGAAATGTGGATGCCCATGAGGATAATAATAGTGATCATGACAAAGGCAAACCCTATGTAGTACTTGTCTTGGGTAAGTCTCTAGTATAAGCATCTAATTCTTACAACAGCCCCAGGAGATACGTACTCTCACCATAACTGTTATATTTATGGGGAAACTGAGGCACAGAGGTTTGGCAATGTGTCTAAGAGCATGCAGTCATAATTCTTAAAAGTGAACCATAACTCTTAGTGCCTAATGCAACAATGTAACATGGGCCCAATTCTGCTCTCGTGGCCACAAACTCATAGCACAGAGGTCCTGAAGTGGCTTAGCCCTTCCCTAGTCTGCCCTCTGCCCTCTAGCAATGAGGCAGCCTATCCCAGGGAAGTGGTGGTTCTGAAGGGACTGTCTGGGTTGAAGAAAGATGGGGTCAGATATTACAAGGCATGAGGAAGCAGGACTGTGACTGGGTAGGATTGGCTCCTGGGCTACAGAAACAGCTTCATGGCCTAGAAATAACCCTGATGTGTTAATCTGGTTCTCTTGCCTCTGGACAGGTTTGCAAAGTTAGCTGAGCCAATAGCCTACTTGAAATTCCTCTGAACCATTGAACCTGGGAATGATTCGGGGACATTTGCAGGCAGTGCTCAGAGGACATGCAGACTCACACACTAATGTGAGCGAGGAGTAATACACTTTTCTCTGTTGGTCTCCTAGAAGAATTATTTTCTCCATGTGTCCAAATTTCATGTATGAAGAACATACCAATTGACCAGCATTAATCCCTAGTGAGGGATTATTCCACTGGTATCATTCCAACCAGCCTAGAGGGTTGTTCCTATTGTTATCCCCACTTCACAGATGAGGACATGAGGACAGGAAAGGCTGCTTGAATTGCCCAAGAACACTCAGCTAGTAAGTAGGGCAGCCACGCATTGAGGTCTAATGGTCTGTTTCTGGAGTTTGTTCTGAGCTCCTGTTGCTATGACTACCTCCTAATTCCACCACCTGGTTATTTTTAGTCCCTGGTTAAAGAGGAGACAGAATCAGAGTTCTGGAGGGAGCCAGGTAGACCTAGGAGCCAATCCTATTTGAGTGATTTGGGCTGAGTCCTTTCACCTTGCTGGGACCCTGGGTCTTCATCTGTGTAGGACACACTGAAACAGATCTCTCACAAATGTCCCTCTCAAAATCATGGATCCTGGATGTGCTCAGTGTCCCTATATGCAAACCAATCATGCTTGCCTTTGGCAGATGTGGAAGGCTGAAATGTTTCCCAAAAGATATGCTCAAGGCCTGACCCGATAAGGGTAAATGCGAACTTACTTGGAAATAGAACCTTTGTGGATGTAATCAAGTTGAGACCTGCTCATACTGGAGTAGGGTGAGCTCTTAATCCAATCACTGCTGTCCTTATAAGAGAAAGGAGAGGGAAGCTTGGGTACAGAGACACAGAAGCACAAAGAGGGAAGAAGACCATGTAAAAATGGAGGGAGATAACAGAGAGATGGGTCCACGGGGCCAAGGAATGCCAAGGATTACCAGCAACCACCAGAAGCCAGGAGGAGGCAAGGAAGGGTTCTTCCCTATAGCCATTAGAGGGATATGGTTCTGATAACAGCTTGGTTTCAGACATCTAGCCTCCAGAACAGTGAGAGAATAAACTTCTGTTGATTTGCACCACCCAGTTGGTGGTCATTTGTTATGGCAGCCCTGAGGAAACTAAGGCAGCACACAATGAGGGCATAGTGGGTACAGGACGGAACCACACTAGAGAGCTGCGACACGGTTTTGTGTGCTAAGGAATGTTGTGTCATGAGTCGACGGGAGACTATATGAATGGTAGGGAGAACCACCTTTCTTTATATTTTTGTAAAGTCATGAAAATGGAATTTCCATACTCTTAGAAGAATTGAGAAGAAACCTCCAGCCCTCTACTGGCTTCTCCCCATGAGAGGAGGTGGATTATCTTGACCCATCTTCTTGATTGAGTAAGCTTCCATATCAAAGGTCAGTTCTGTCTTCAAGGACACGCATGGACTCTCTCTGGCTCTCAGTGCCCCATGGGGTCAGACAATCCCTGGCCCCAGGTATCTGGCTGGGAGTGCCCGCTCTGTGTGCTGGTCTTAAGGCCAAAGTTAGTAGCAAGTGTTAGAATACTCGCTGTTCCTCCCAGAGCCAGTCTTGCCCCACACAGCAAATGTGGCCTATATTTTGATCTGTTTTTGACTCCAGTTTCTCAGTTAACTCATAATTCAGAGGGAAAGGGGTGCTATAAATAGGCACTCCCCACATTCCAAAAGGAAAATTGAGACTGAGCCCTCAGGACACATTGAGGATCAAACACCCTGAAGTTAAACGAAATTGGTCCAAATCTTACCCCTACATCCCAGCTACTCTGCAGGCTGGACCTGTGTTGCAGGGTCCGCTTGGCAAGGCAGAACATTAATAGCTATGGAATTGTGTCCAAGACTCTTATTTTGCTCTGGGCAACAATTTTCTCATCAGTAAAATTGGGGGATTGGATTAGCCTCTAAATTCCTGCGCACCTTTAACAGACATTGATTCCAAGACACAGAAGGAGATTTACTGCCAACATCATCCGTCACCCTGTGAGATCAATTTCAGGTGGCCAGTGTCACAGGGAGGAGGTAAAGTGTGAATTATAGTGTCTGACCAAATGCTCCTTCATTCCGTAGGAGACCCTGGCTCTGTGCCTTTCTCTGCCTCCACAGCTTCCTCTCATGTTAAGGACTCCAGCCACAGGGAGCCCAGGAGCTGCAGAAGAAAACAAACAAGCAAAAGGGGACACCCGTGGTGACCTACTGCAGCCACCGAACTGTCTCTGACAACTGTGACGACCAGCACGGTGGTGGGACCCCACACACCATGGCGCTAACCCAACCAGATCAACTTTCGTTCTTACCACTGCCTACCTGCAGGATCCTGAAAAATCACTTATCTCTTTGAATGTTAGTTTTTTTGTCTGCAAAACAGGGATTCAAAGCAGCATCTTCCCCATTAGGGTGGCTATGATGGCTAGATGTATACAGAATTATACCTGGCAAACAGGAAACACTCTTTATAGGTTATTGTTATTATACCTAAATTCCTTGACCCCAAAGAACTACTTTTGACTGCTAAAGGGGAGAGCTCTGTGAACGGGAGGACATAACAATGAGACAGGAGATAAAGAGGCCTGGGATGAGTATCTTCCCTCTCCAAAGATACATACAGAACAGAAGCGTCCTGAATGCCATTGCGGAGATGGGATTGTTTGAAAATACAAAGTAAACAATATGGCTCAAGCAAGCCGTTATTGTCAACCCAGTTACCTGTTTTGAAAATGCACAAAACACTATTTTCTTCCAAACAAATGCCTCTCATTATTGGCCTCGCTTCATGTCTACTGAAAAATTGTGAATGAGGTTTAAAATGATGTCCCTACCATAAATTATCGGTCTTTTCTGGTATAAAACATGGATTAAATGAGCCTCAGTATGGTTTATTGTTGATGTTCTTTAATGCAGCATTATTTGTAGTTATTTGAAAAATTTTAGGTGGGATTTATGCTGTCATAGGCAGCTATCATTTTTGCCTGCATTATGTTTCTATCCCCTGTTTTCTGGGGTAAAAAGACCCTATTCAAATGAGGAACTGATTCTTCCAACTTCAACCAAGAGGTTCTAATGGGGGCTGTCCCTCCTGGCATCTGGAACCCACACTGCTTAACTCTAACAGGTGGACAGAGGCCCCAGAGTTTGTCTAGTCGTAGCCTCTTACTCTCTGAACCATACACATTGTCCAAGGCATGGATATGTGACCAAAATTGGGCCAATCTAAGTGTTCCCTTGGGGTTTCCCAAACAGGCATTGGGTGAAGGACAGATAGAGAAGGATGAAAAAAGTCCGTGATCACAGAGCTGCCTGTCTCCACACCTTCATCAGCATGCAGAAAGTCAGTGAGAAAGTGAAACAAGAAGAGAGAAGTGGAAACAAGAGGGGGAAAGAGAAATACCAGAAGAATCCCATTCCTTGTTTCCCAGGGATCTCACCCTCTCTGATGGGTGGCTATGTGAGCCATTACATCTGTCTCTTAGTCCAAGGTAGTTTAAGTTGGGTTTATGACACTTGTAGAATAAGACTTTTTCTGTCTGTCCGTCCATCCATCTACTCCCATGCCCACCCACTTTGTTAGTAAGTTAATACTGAAAGTTAAATACTGAAAATACTGAAAGTTAACAAAGTGTTAGGCTGTGTTCCAGGCATTGTTTTAGGTGCTGGAGATAATAACACAGTGATCAAAATAGAGCCCAGCCCCTTGGAGGCATTTTACCTAGTATGGAAGACAGACAAGAAATAAACATACAGTAGGTATTCATCAGTGCTAACAATGAAAATAAAGTAGGACCAAGGGCATAGAGACTGATGGGGCACAGGCACAGGGTTAAAGAGGGCCTCTCTTGGGAGGTGACATTGAGCAGAGTTCTGAATGAGGTGAAGGAACGAGCTGTATGAAGGCGGGATCTAAGATTTCCTGGCTGAGAGAGCACAAGTGCCAAGTTCCTGGGTCTTCAGACTAACCGAGCTCACTCTCTACCCCTGAGGACAAGCAGGGCATGGTAATCACCCATGCCAGAGTGGGGCTCAGCCTGATATGGTCCGGTCCAGCCAGACGGACCCGAATTTGAAATCCCCACCTTGGCTACTCCTGTGTTTGGCGAAGGTGTAAGTTAACTAAATACTTGAGCTCAATGTCACGCAAGTAAAATGATGGCAGAGAACCTCCTTCATGAAGTCATTTGTTCATTCAGCAAATACATTTTGGGGGGAATACCCTATACTTCAGGCACAGTGTTAGCTTATGGTCTAGAGAGGAAGAGAGAACTTAAATTTTGACTGTACACAGAACAGAGGTTTTATTCGGGGGGTGCTGAGTCCTACCTCGGGTACCACAAGGGGTAAGAAGGGATGGGAGTGTATTTATGACAGCTGCCTCGTTTTTTATGCAAATTAATTAAGATGACCGAGGAAAGTATTCAGATCCTAGTAAGCACACAACAGAAGCTGGTTCTCTTCCTTCTGACTTGCCCCAGAATCATAGATCCCAAGAAGCATAAAATGATCAAAGCTGACTTCTCAGCCATTGTTGGATGTCAGCAGGGCTCAAGTTCCCCAAACAGTCAAAGTAGCCCTGATCTTGGGACTAGAGAAGCTCATCTGTCTGTTGACCCTTGGAGGGGTGTGGGGCCAAGCAACAGATTTATAAGCAACGACGGGATGGAGCTTTCCAATAAGCTGATGAAATTCCTTTTTCCTACCCCCACAGAGAACTGAGAGACATTAAGTTACAGAAAACAGAATACTTTCCTCAGTCCGACATATAAACAGAGGTGTGGACCACCTATGCCTGCAGGGGGCAGTGGGATGAACTCCAATCTGATTCTGGCTATTTAGAAAAAATAATAACTAAGACCAAAACACCAGTTACCTGGCAGCCTGTTGAAGAAGTTAATACAAAGGCTGGAAAACATCCATTGGCAAGGATTCACTGAATGCACATGAACACTGCTCATCATTCTCTCGCCTTGCTCTTTGTCCTCCTGGATAAAGGAACTGATGATGCTTGGGTCAACGGTTCCCCCAGAACATTCACCAGGTCTCACGCCCCGTCTCCCAGCTTCGCAGCTAAAATCACACCTGGTATCTCACCTGCCAATCCATCAGCCAACCTCTTTGCTGAACAAACCCAAAATACGACACCAGAGCCTGGAAAGGGAGATCGCATGGCTTACGTAACCGACCTTGTTCTTCTTCCTGGTGGTGGGGCGGGGTGGGGAGGGATGAGCCAGCAAATGGCTGGCAACTCTAACTCCGAGAAATCATGAAATGTGCTTTCCCTCTGCACCCATGGCAGAGCAGAGAGTTCTCGAGAGAAGCATGAAGAACACGCTGAGATTCCAGACAGCTTCTTTCTGATAACTGGAGAGCATCTCAACAAACCCTCAGAATGCATCTCCCCAGGCTCCAATTAAGCCAGGAGTGCGTGATCTGATGCACATGTGGTATTTTGCACATACATTCCAATTTGGTTGAATTTTGCTCGTGTCTCCATAGAAAAGGCTTTCAGGTCTATGGGGTAATTCACTTATAATGTCAACACCTTTATGATTCAAAACTCTGTTGGTCCTAAGAGAAGGAGAGGACAAAGTACCCCTATGGGAGTCCTGAGACTTAGACTGTGTAACCCTGGGGCTCACAGGCTCTGGATTTGGGGTGAACGTGCCCTCTTTTACGACAGCATCTCAACTTCAACAGGTGTATCTAGGGGATGCTATCTGAGGTATCTTTCTGCTCTGCCTCTACGAACTGGTTCTCTGATGACAAATGTCCCCTGACATTGTCATTGTCAGTCATTCGGCCTCCCTCTACAATCCCCAAATGCCCCTACAGTCCAAACTAGGTCCAGATAAGAAACACTCCATCCATTTGAGGACACACACAAGAGAAGCAGGAAATCTGAACTGAGCTTCTGTGTGCGAGTTAACTGGTGGGTCTGTAAATGTTTCTTCCAAGAGGGATTCCAGATGGGATAGGGCGTCATGGACCCCATGCAAGAAGATGTGACCGAACTTCCCAAAGGTCACTGTCTTTAAGTGGTTCCCTTATAATGTGGCCTAGGGTCCTGCCACCCCCTCCACTCAAATTCTGTCAGCTGTAGAAAGGCAGCAGTTGAGCCTAGTGTCCAGGAGACAGATGACAAGATCTCACAAGTAGTTTCTCAAAGTAAGAGATTAAAGTACATCTACATTTATAGTTATAAATCTGTAAATAAACTGATGTGGGTGAGAGATGACATTTCTTTACAGTCTTGAGCAGGGGCCAGAGTGTCCCTGGTGTGGTGACATCTTATTGAGAGGGAGAGAGAAGGGAGGGACACAGAAGTACCCAGAATCCAGAAGGCCACCCTGCCCCTGCAGCAGCCCGGTCAGCTGGGGCTTCCTGGGGATCATGAATGGTCCTCATGATTCACTTTTTGAGGAGGCATCTGTGAACCCGAGAAGCAAAGGCAGCAACATATAATGGAAACAATGTGGTCTTCATATTCAGACCTGAGTCGGAATATTGGTCTTGTGACGTGGTAGCTGTGTGACACAAGGAGGATAACGCAAGATGCTCTGAGCCTCAGTGTCAATCCAGAAATAAAGGCACCAAGGATGGTCTGACAATGTGGTTTTGAGGACCAAGTGAGACAACATATGTAAGAACTCCAGGCACAGAATTCTTGGTGGTCCTGCTCGCCAACTGGCTGTAGCTGTGAGCACAGCTGAGTTGTCCTTGAGTAAATTAACATGAAAATGGCAGAAGAATACAGTGGTCAGCAACAGCAATGAGCCCTAACCTTGAGCTCAAGACCACCATGCTGCCCCGGGTCCCTACACCATACTGAACTGGCTCCTCCGTCCCAACATCACGGCGGGAAGAAGGGAATTCATGGTCAGAAACGTACCTGGCTGCTGCTTCCAGCTGGTCTTTCCTAAGAAGGGATGAGGAAGAAAAAAATAGAGAAGGTATAAATTGCAAGAACAGCTTCACTTCGCCCCACAATCAGCCCCAAAGCGTCCCTTGAGGAAGGCAAAGGCACACAGTGGTGCTCTTAGGTGAGATGGTGAGTCTGCAGGGGAACCAGTGAATGAACTGACTTTCTCCAGCCAGACCCCAGGTCCTGCCACAAAGGCCTGGCCTTAAGCTCTCAGGGTTCCTCCTGCCCATTCATTCATTTACTCACCCAGAGAATGGTTGCCAAGCACCTGCTCTGGCCCAGGCCTCAAGTGGGGCTCCAGGGATTTGTTTAGGGGTGGGGACAGACCAGAAAACCAGGAATTGCATCACTTAGCACCACACCCCACATCACTATCACCATGTCATCATCATCGACATCATCTCCATCTTCGCTAATATTTACTGAGCAGTAATTATTAGGCAGATATTATTTTCAGTTCTTTTGATGGATTAACTCACTTAACCCTCATAACAACTCTATGAGGGAAGAAGTATTATCATTCCCATTTTCATGATGACAAAACTGAGGCAGAGAGGTAAAGAACCTTGCTCAAGTTCTCACAGTTAGGAAGTAGCAGAGTCAGGATTTGAACCCAGGTGATCTGGCTCCAGAGCCCACCATTCTAACTACGAGTGGTATGCACACATTCCAGATACCAAGCCTTTGCCCAGGCTCTGCTTGGAACAGTGTGGCCATCCTTCAAGTTCCAGCTCGAAGGGCCCCTCCTGAAATTCCTTTTTTTTTTTTTTTTTAAGATTTTATTTATTTATTTGACAGAGAGAGAGAGAGAGAGATCGCAAGCAGGCAAAGCAGCAGGCGGGGGTGGGAGGAAGCAGGTTCCCCGCTGAGCAGAGAGCCTGATGCGGGCTCGATCCCAGGACCCTGAGATCATGACCTGAGCTGAAGGCAGAGGCTTAACCCACTGAGCCACCCACGAGCCCCCCTCCTGAAATTTCTTATCCATATTCCCAGGGTCTAGGCTGAGCTAAGCTCTTCACACGTGGGACCGGATTCTGATCCCACCATTGTACAATCACATGGTCGTCTCTGAGCTGCTTGGAGTAGAACCTCTGTTGTTTTCAGCGTTGACATCTGAGCATCCCATACCCTGGCACATGGGAAATGCACGATAGATGCTGCATGAATAAGTGGCTTATCCCTGGGATCCGGGAGCAAATGGGGAAGAAATGGGGAGCAAATAAGAGGCATCATGGTAGAGAAGCAGAGGAACTGGCTAAGGGTCTCCAGCTCATGGGTCAGCTCCCTTTCTAATCCCAGGTGGCCTTGGATGGGTCACACATCCTCTGGGCCCATCTCTCTACCTGAAGGATGCGTACAGAAAATGCTCTGCCTTTCTAGATTTCACTGGGTATCTGATTCTGGAAGTAGGGAGGACACTGAGAGGAGAAGGGAACGGTGGGGGGTGGGCAGAGGGCAGGACCCGTACAGGGGCACCATAGGGAGAAGTGTTAAGGAGATAGAGCCCACCCTCCATTTCCTTTCTTACTCTCCAAGACAAGGATTCCATGCCTTCTCTATTATCACACTTCCCACCTCTCTTCTCCCTCCTAGGCAATGACCTTGACTCATTTCTCACAGAGAGCTGCCTTGTGTCCCCCCACAGAGTCAGCAACCTCGAACACTTGGCCTGCCCACTCTGCTTCCCTTCTGTTCACACGGATGCAGGGTCCACGACCCCGGCATCAATCCTCCACTCGTGCTTCAGAACCCATCCTTCTGCCCTGCTCTCTCCTCCAGTCCCTCCCCTCCTCACTCTATTCACATCCATCCCTCTCCACTAGACTCTTTCAGTCAAGGCAAGAGCCCTGGCCCCACATTTCACTCCAGCTGGCACCTGCACTTGCTGTCTCCATGTGCTCATTTCCGTGTCACTCTCTGGTCCTTGCAAGCTGGTCTCTATGCCCATCGCTCCACTGAGATTGCTCCAGGCAAACTCCAAGGGATAAACACCCAGTGGGCACTTCCCTGTCTGTGTCTCCATCAACCTTGTCATAAGATCAGCAGAGCTGACCCCTTTCTGTTCGTTGTTATGTCCCCAGTGCCAAACACAGTGCCTTGCACATAAGAGAGGTTCAGTAAACACTTGATGAATGAATGGGATAAATAAAAGATTTTAACGACATTCCAGAGTGTTTTAGCCCTGTTGTCACTCACTGACAGGGTTTCCCATGACTGTATTTGGGTGCTTAGTGTCTTTCTTTCTTGCTAGAACATCAATTCTTCCTTCCAGCCCAGACTGCAGAGACTGAACATCTGCTCTGGGCCAGGTACTGTGACAGGTGCTTCCATACATTGTGTTTAGTTTGACCTTCATGACAAGAATCTTCTGAAATGGGTATAATTATCCTAGTAACCCTTCCCTCCTCTTAATTTTACCCAGTTTTCTCCCCCGAAAACTTTTTCTTCCCTAAGTTACAATGGGCTTTAGCATAACACCTGGGTTCTCATTTTTGTTCCACCACGTACTACAGGGGTGACATTAGGCAAACTAATTAATCTCACTGATGCTCTGATTCCTCACTGATAATATCTGGGTTATGAAAATGATGTTACCCCTTCTTCTCTTCCAGAGCATTCGAAAGATGAAATGAGCATCTATGAAAGCAGATCCATGTTTCTTGGCCATGGGGAAGGATAGCTACATATGTCCCCTTCTCTATTGCAGAACCCTCCAAGTATCTTGATTCTTGTCAGAGAAGGAACAAGTTCTGGTTAAAGAAAAAATAAACTGGGTCTTCTTAGTCAAGTAACTTCTATCTCTTGGGCCTAAGTCTTGACTCCATTTTAGTTCTAATATCTAATGTTTGTCCAATATGGTAGCCTCTAGTCACATATGACTAATTTAAAATTAAATAGAATCTAAAATGTAATTCCTCAGTGGCACTAGTAACAGTCAGATACCCAAAAGCCACAAATGGCTAGTTTGGTACCATATCAGACAATACAGATGTGCTTAGATAATTCTACCACAACATTTAAGAAACCAAGTGGCATGCACATTCCCTGTTGATGGAAAGCAACAGGTGGTCTTAAATGTCTGCACTCACAGGTGTTTGCACATGAGAACGTACGATCTATCAACCCCTAAGGTTCTCCCTGTACCTTCTCAGACTCCCAATGCCTCTTTGTCCTAAGTGTTCACAGTCTTCACTGGTCAAGAATTCAGAAGATCTGGGCTGGGTCTCAACCATCCCCAACATGATGTGTAGTCTTGAGAAAGTTCCTGAACTCCAGGACACTTCAGTTCCTTCTTCTATTAAGCTGAGTTTGGACTTAAAACTCTCTGAATTTCTTTACAGTTCAGAAACACTGAGTTTATAATTTTAAGTAGTAACAAAAGAAAAAAATATTCATCACCATCATCCATCACCATTAGCCCTAAACATATATATCCTTGAGAATTCATGAAGGACTGCACTGAGCTGGAAACTCTGATATGTCACTGTTCCTCAGGATGCGTTATGCACCTTCATCCTGCGAAGTCTTTGGGAGGAATGTCTGATGATGCCACCACCATGGAAAACCAGTCTGGCACTTCCTCAAAAAGCTAAACAGAGTTACCCATTCTACCCCTAGGCATAAACCCAAGAAAATCGAAAACTTGCATCCACACAATGTGGACATCAGCATAATAGCCCCAAAAAGTGGAAACGCCCCAGAAGTGTATCACCTGCTGAATGGATAAACAAAATGGGGCATCTGTCATAGAATATTACTCAATCATTAAAAGGAATCAAGTTCTGATACACAGGACAACCCGAATGAAACCTGAAACGCATTCTAAGGAAAAGAAACCATGACTAAATGACTGCATATTGTAGGATTTCATTTTTATATGAAAAGTCCAGAATAGATAGAATAGAGACAGAAGATAAATTCGAGGTTGCAGGGGTTGGAGAAAAGGGGGAACCAAGAATAACTTCTAATGGGGACAATGTTTCTTTCTGGGGCAATAAAATGTTTTGGAATTAGATAGTGGTGATCAAGGCCCCATATTTGTGAATATACTAAAAACCACTGAATTGTTCCCTTTCAAAAGTACTTTTTAGAGTAGGTGAAACATAATAAAGTTCTTATTTTACTAATTTTTATTAATAAGTTTTTATTAATTAATTTTTATTTTTAGAAAAGCATAATTATTAATTTTTTTTAGAAAAGCATAAACAAAAGACAAAAAACCTATAGGAGGCAGGTGAGGACAGCTTTGCCATGAAACATATAGAGTGGGTTGGAACTCAGGGACATTCTTTTCCCAAGGGACTGCGTTGTTTCAGAATTGTTGTTAAGTGAACCTGTCTAGTGACTTGATATTTTTGTTCTTGAAGAAAGGAAGAAAGGAAAAAAGAAAGAAAGATAAAAAGAAAGAAAGACTGATTCTCAGTTTAAAAGCCATTCCCATATCACAGCAGCTGTCTGCAGTACAATGTATTCCTCCAAGTCCCTGACAGCCAGGACAATGCCTTATTTATAATAAATCACCCCAAAAGAATGGGCCTCTTGCCAAGACCTTGGGCTGCATAGCAAATGGAAATCATTTTGGTTCTGCACTCAGAGGGGTCGCACCTGTTCTTGCCTCTGAGTCCAAGGTCATTCTGTCCTCTTCAAGGGCGGCCCCCTTCCCTTTTTCAAAGACTCTTGAGACCCAAAAGAAGACAGATGTCGTCCCCAACCAGAAATGATGATGACACAAATAGAACTTTAGAATGCAAGTGAACCTCAGTCCTTCTTCTGAGGCAGTGAATCTAACTGCTGGTGAGAAGACACAGTCCATAAACCCATACTCCATCACTCGTTCATGGAAGCCTTGATTCTTCTCTCTCCCTAAGTCCTCTGCCAGTCATAACTCCCTGACATCCCTCCTCCTTGTTAATTCACTCCCCGTACCGCCCTTCTCAAGTTTCTACCTTGGTCTACACCCTGGCTTGCTCTCACCCTGAATGCTGCAGGCCTTGCCTAGCTGATCTCTCTGCCTAGAATCTTGAACCTTTCCCATCCATCTCCAAACCCTTCCTGTCATCGTCCTGAAACACGGATCCGATTGTGTCACACTCCGGCTCAAACAGCTTCTCCTTGCCCTCGGGATCAAGGTCAGATTCCTTCATCTGCCACCTGTGACTGGTGGATGGGATGTCCTGAGTAAGAAGCAGCACCTGCCACTAGCAGCTCTGCAGGAGTGCGATGGGAGAGGCAAGCTTGAGCTCTCAGGGCTCTGTCGTCCATGGCCAGGTTGTGGATTTTATTCTCTCTGTCTCCGTCATCTCCTCGAAGGTTTAGTGCAGGGAAGCGAGCCAGTGGAACCCAGTTGCATTCTGGGCATATCCACACACGTGTGATTTTGTGTGTCGCTCTTTCCCAGTGTCTGCACGCAGATGAGTGAGCGCATTTACATGTGTTATGTGCGTGTCTCACATCGGGGCATGAGTCTGTGCTGATGCGTGTTGTATCGTCCTTGGTGTGTTTACAACTGTAGGTTACTGTGTGCGCATGATTGCACAGGACAGGATGGCAGGGAAAGCCTTCACTTAGAAACAGGCATGGCTGCAAGGCACCCATGTGATTACTGGGCACCTGGTACCTTTCCTCCCCAGGCCCTGGGGATGCAGTGTCCAACACCTACTTGTGCATGATTTTCTACTGGGCAGGACGAGGGGGCCAACTGTCCAAAACTGACTCTCTTGACTCTCTTTAAATCTGTGTCACAATCTGGTGATGGGGGTGAAGAGCCTGGGCGCAGGTCCCATGATAAGTAAGTGGGAGCGTGGGCTGGGGATGCAGGGGCCACTTGGCTGGTGTTGGGTCCATGACACCAAAGGGGTGTGGAAGAAACATGCTTCAGAGCCGGGCCCAGCTCCAGGTGTGAGGCTGAGTGTCCCTCTACTCTTCCTCCCAACCCAAGAGGTAGGACGGTTCCTCATTTCATCCACACACTGTAAATCCCAGCTCAGGATCGCAGGCTCTAAAACCTAGGGAGGGGGTGCCTGGGTGACTCAGTTGGTTAAGCATCTGCCTTTGGCTCAGGTCATGATCTCAAGGTCCTCGGATTGAGTCCGGAGCGAGGCACTCTTCTCAGCGGGGAGCCTGCTTCTCCCTCTCCCTCTGCCCCTGCTCCAACATGCTCTCTCTCTCCTTCTCTCTCTCTCAAATAAATAAATAAAATCTAAAAACAAACAGGATGTATTGCATGGAGCATTGGGTGTTACACACAAACAAGGAATCGTGGACCACTACATCAAAAACTAACAACATATTGTACGGTGACTAACATAACAAAATAAAATAATAAATGAAAAAAAAAAAGCAAACACACACGCAGAGAGGCATGAGGCTTGGTCTGTCTTAATAGCCCAAGTAGTAAAACAGCCACAGGCTTTGGGGGCCTCTTGATGTGGCAGACATTGGCCAGAATGTCTGAAGTTTCTGAACCCCAGCTCGCCCCGCTGTGAGAGGAGTCTGGTGACCCGACCTCTCAGCCTGTCTCACCCTGTCAGACAGGGCGTCTGTCCAAGAGGCTTTACTCAGCCTGCGCCCCTGAAGTGGCTGAAGGCGGGCTCACGACCCACACTTCCAAAGCACCCGGCTAATTTAATGCACCTTAGCATCTGAGAGCCTCTGGCCTTCCTTGTAGGACGCCTGTGAGGAGTGAAAAAAGTATGAACTTGGCTCCCTCGGACGTACTGGATATCCAGGGAGTATGAATTTCCCTCTTCCTTGTCACAGGGGTTGGCCGAGGGCAGAGGTTTCTATTTTTTTTTTTCCTGAGGCAATTAATTAATTAATTAATTATATTTTATTTATTTATTTGAGAGAGAGAGCACAAGATGGGAGAGGGACAGAGAGAGAAGCAGACTCACCGGTGAGCACGGAGCCCAACGTGGGACTCGAGCCCAGGACCCCGGGATCAAGACCTGAGCTGAAATCAAGAGTCAGATGCTTAACTGAGCCACCCAGGTGCCCTTTAAATTAATCTCCCACCTCTAAGAACACAAAACAACATCTCTGGGTCATTGGAGGATTCCTCTTACTGCCTCTTGGGCCTGCCTATTCCCAGTATCCGGAGAAACCTGTGGGTACAGGCCATGGCCCTATGGGAGGAGCTCCCAGGACTGCTCGTGAGGCCCACTCCCCACTTCCTCAGACACCGGCCCTGCTCAAACAATGATCAGACCCTCTCTTGTCAGCCACTCCACACTGTAGCTGGCAATCTCTGGTGGGGTCACCTGGAGAGCTTCAAATGGTATAGATGCCTGGCCCCCACTCTCAGGGATTCTGACTTAATTAACTGGGGGTGTGGCCTGAGCTTTGGGATTATTTAAGCTCTCAGTGATTCTAATAGGCGGCGCACACCAGGAACCATGCCCCATTCTCCAAGAAACTATGATGCCACAGGCACAAACACAGACCCACAGGAGGGATGGCCAGTCACCCCCAGAGCATTCAGACAGGTCGCCACTTGCCTGAAGAACGGAAAAGAGACGACTGATTCATAGAACCTCCATGTTGCCACAAGATCAATCCTGTTGGGGTTGGTAGCATAATACCTCCAGGCAGCCTGGGGGGAGAGAAGAGGGGCTGGGATCACCAGATCGCCCTGCATCACTCAACTCCCACGGAATCCCGCAGCCCCTCCTCCCTTAGAGGAACTCCTGACTCCTCTTAAGAGCTTAAATATGCATTGAGGTGATAGGCAGAGAAGGCAGGTTTCCTGGCACGTAGATCCTGTGGAAGGAATCCTTCTCCCATCCATCATCGTGGAGCCCTGACTTAAACCGTGGGGCAGGGGTGCGGAGCTATGCAGCGGAAGGAGAAGAGGGTGCTGGGTATAAAATCCCCAGAAGGAGCAGGGGTGACTCTTGCTGCAAGTTTCCCTGAGACTTCTTAAACAGCTAGGGGGATAAACACTGTCTTTTGTGCCACATCAGTTGCAAGAGATGACCCCGGATACGAAGTTTCAATTCTAATGTACTACAACTTTGGGGCTACGGTGACGATCTGGGGGCTGGGGAATAACGGAGCAGACCCTTAGGGATTGGTCTGGCCATCACACTAGATTATATAAGAGAATATCATGTACCATCCAGCATCAGAGCCACAGACCCACAGAGACCCTCAGGACACTGGATGCAATTTCACGGTGGGTGGTCACATATACCTTGGGTCCCATGCAGCTGTAGTCAGGGTACCCCACCCTCCTCTTCTCTGTACCCACAAAACCATGAACAGGAACACTTCCGCCTCTCCCCAGCTCTCACCATCCTCCCCACTTCCAGCTCACAGTGTGGGAGTGATGGAGCTGCTGGGCGTCCAACACCTACTTGTGCATGATTTTCTACTGGACAGGATGAAGGGGCCAACTGTCCAAAACTGAGCACATGTAAGGTGTCTCCTTCTCTCTTGACTTATGGATTCTCCGTCCTTGGCATATGTGAGGGGCCACGTCTCCTTGTAGCCAATTGGCTAAGCACCTGGACTCTAGCCCGGCTCTCCCTTAGGTCAGGACAGAGGTGGGAAGTGGAAGGAGAAGCCTCATATGGACTCAGGGCAAGCTAAATTCTCCACTCCAACACTGATCATAAAGCAGCCCATGGCTCGTTTGGTCCCTGTTGGAGTCCTGTGTCTCTTTCTCACTTAGAATCTGGTTGGAGGAGTGTTGGGACGGTCACGTTCATGCACGAGCACAGGTCAAAAGGTCACCACAGGAACACCCATAGCCATCTTCAAGCAAGCACGGTCCCATGCCAAGCCCCAGGCAGGCCCACTGCCGTACAAGTACCCCCAACCCCCCCCCCCCCCGCCAACAAATGCAGATGCACAGGAGCTTGGTCCCAATCCCGTTCCTCCTCAGGCAGACAGACCTGGATGAGTTCAGCGGCCGGCTTCCTTCTTTTCTCAAAGTGCTTCTGCCGGTGCTGCTCCTGTACCTTGAGTGCCAGTCCCGACCCCAGGATGCCCTAGAGGGAGAAGTCAGGCCCCGGTCAGCCCTGCTGGCCTCTCTGGGTGCCCCACGCCCACTCCCAGGGCCACAAAGACTCTTTTCTGCTCTTCTAGGGAGTAAATGGCTGGGTTACATGGAGCCTTGATGTCAGGAAGGCCTGGCTTCAGTTCCTGACTCTGTCACTTTCCAGAGAGGAGAGCCCGGGCAAGCCTCTTAACTACTCCATCTCAACTCCTCCACAGGGAACTGGGCTAACACTACCTTCCTCAGAATTTCGTTAAGCAAAGAGTGAAACGGTGTATTGGAGCCGTTTGTTAAGAAGTATGACACAGAACAGATGCCAGGTAAATGCTAATGGAATGTAAAATGTACTTTAGCTGCTTAAATGGTCACTTAAGACTTTTACTGGAATTTCCCAGAATCGTCACCTGTTTTAATTTCCAGGTCCACGTGTATGTGGATAGAAGCACTCCCTTTTCAAGTTGGGAGAAAGCTTCGAGACCGTGCCACACCCCCCACAGCCCCTGACCCGTTCCAGATGAAGACACTGAGATTCACAAAGGTCACATGCCTAAGGTCAGCGAGCTTAGGAAAAACAGACAAAGTAGGCAACCGTGGAGGAAGGATATCACTAAGGCTAGCTCTGGGAGATGAAGAGCGTGGAAGCAGCCTTGTTCCGTAAGAAGGTTCCTTCCAGCTTCCTGATTAAGAGCCCGAGCCCACAACCCAATAACGGTGCAACCGTGGAAACCTGACTGACCTAACTGAACCTCAGTTTTCTCATCTGGACTACGGTGACGAAAACTCACCAAACTCCCCACATTGTGATTAAATGAAGTTAAATGGGATGGTGCAGGTAAAGCATGCGGCCTGAGTCTAGCACACAGTAAGTCTAATAAGTGTTTTCTGTGACTGTTGCATTATACTTATGGGCACTGGGCTGGGGGGATTATTCTATCATGGGTCAAATACTCACTCTTGAGGGAGATGCTTTTTTTTTTTTTTTTTTTTTACATAAGCCAGTAAATGAAACAGCAGGACAAGAGAAGGGAGTGCCTCGAGACGAAGGACCCGCCATATGCATGGTGCTGGGGAGACGTGGGTGGGCGACATAATCCCAGCTCCCAGGGAGCTCACAGTCTGGGGGTGGGGGGTGAGGGGGAGTGAGGGGGATGCAGCACGGGGTCAGAAGTGCCTTTAGAGAGTTATGCCCAGAGGAGGGGGTCAGCTAAGTCCGTTTAAGGAAGGCAGCCTTGAGACTTGGATTTGGAGGAGCCCAACCTGTAGGACAGTCTGAAAGAGGCGCCAGGGGGTGGGGACAGGTCCCACCAGTCACACTAGGGAGAAGGCTGAAGTACTTACTGCTGGAAGGGCGAAAAAGGAGACACCGATTAAGGAGAAGGTGGCCGCAATCAGGCGGCCTTCCCATGTTTTGGGTGTCTTGTCTCCGTAGCCAATGGTGGCCAGTGTGATCTGAAGAGAGAAGAGGTCAGACGTGGGCCTTTGCAGGACCAGGGAAGTCAGGGACGCGTCAGCCAAGCTCTACCCGTAAGCCTTTCATATTGCTTGGGGGTGTGTCTCCCACTGGAGGAAAGGTACCAGGTGCCCAGCAATCACATGGGTGCCTTGCAGCCATGCCTGTTTCTAAGTGAAGGCTTTCCCTACCTAGAGACGATCAGCTGACAAATGTTTGCATCACTGCAAACATGTGCATGTGCGTTCTGGGCATATCCACACACGTGTGATTTTGTGTGTCGCTCTTTCCCAGTGTCTGCACGCAGATGAGTGAGCGCATTTACATGTGTTATGTGCGTGTCTCACATCGGGGCATGAGTCTGTGCTGATGCGTGTTGTATCGTCCTTGGTGTGTTTACAACTGTAGGTTACTGTGTGCGCATGATTGCACAGGACAGGATGGCAGATCAGTCCCATGTGGGCTCCCTAGAGCCCAACTGCCTGAGTTCAGATCCCAGGTCAACCATTAACTGGCTCAGAGATCTTTCTTGGATTAATTACTTACTTAACCACTTCTTGCTTCAGTTTCCCAGTCTTAAAAAGGGGCTTAAAACAACTCCTTAAATAGAATTTAAGCTATGTTCATAAGGCGTTTAGAGCAATGCTCCAGAGCAAAGTAAGCCTTCCAAAAAATGCTGGCTTTGGACACCTGGGAGGTTCAGTTGGTTACGTATCCGACTTTTGATTTCCGCTCATGTCATGATCTGAGGGTGGTGAGATGGAGCCTTCTATCTGGCTCTGTGCTCAGCGGGGAGTCTGCTTAAGGATTCTGTCTCTCCAGGGTGCCTGTGTGGCTCAGTCAGCGAAGCATCTGCTTTGGCTCAGGTCATGATTCCAAGGTCCTCGGATCAAGCCCCATGTTGGGCTCCCTACTCAGCAGAGAGCCTGCTTCTCCCTCTTCCTCTGACCTGCTGTCCTGTCCTCTTTCTCTAATTCTCCATCAAATAAATCAATCAATCAATCAATCAATCAATCAAATCTTGAAGGAAAAAAAAAGGATTCTGTCTCTCCTTCTCCCTCTGCCCCTCTCCACTCATGCTCGCTCTCTTGCGTGCTCTCTCTCTCTCTCTCAAAAAAAAATAAAAAAATGCTAGCTTTAGTACCATGTGCCCCTGTGGGTAGGAGCTGTGGGTTTTCAGGTGTGTTTGAAGGTCTGAGTGCAAGTGTATTCTTCTGCTACTGGGTCTGTCTGCACATGCATGGCTTAGCTGATAACAACCCACCACTAATGAAATAAGGGCCCCAAGTGATGATGGCCCCGACTATTCCCAGCCCTGACTTCTTGTGAGCACTAAGGTAGAGCCCAGTCCAGTGCATTCCCTGCAGGGGGAGCTCTGGCCTGTGCCTGCATGTGCACCTGCTCACCTGAGCCCTCCCACGCCATGCCCTCTACCTCTCTCTGTCAGTCCCTATGGGGACCTTCAAGACGGTGACTCACCAGGCCCCACCAAAGGGCATCTGCATAGGTCTCAAATTCCTCCTTCATCTCTTCTCCTTGGGCATCAACCTCTGGCACATCTTTCTCAACCAGGTAGACAAGAAATGAAGAAAGGATGAGCGTCAGGAACCCAATGTACCAGGCGGTGATGAGCTCCTGGGAGAGCAAGCAGTGGACAAGGGAAGTGGTCACTGGGACGTCTCTGGATGGACGTTGGAGGCAGACACACCAGGGCTGGGGGCCCGCTTTACCAGCTCTGCAACTGTGGGCAAGTTACTTACCTTCCCTGAGCCTTTTCTCCTTCCTTTTCTTTTATTAAATTTGAGAATAGAAACTCATGAGAATTACATGAGTTTCAGGGATTCAACAAGTTGATACATGTTCCTGTGCTCACCACAAGTGGAGCTCCCATGATCCCCATACAGTGCCACAGCACAGGCCGTATTCTCTGTGCTATGTCTTCCATTTCCACAACGTATTCATTCTACAACTGAAAACCTGTATCTCCCACTCCCCTTAACCCATTTTGTCCAACTCTCCATCCCCTTCCCTCTGGCAAGCATTGGCTTGTTCTCTGTATTTCTCGGTCTGTTTCTGCTTTTTGTTTGTTTATTCATGTGTTGTTTGTTGTTGCTGTTACGTTCCATTTATGAGGGAAATCATACGGTATTTGTCTTTCTGTCTGACTGATTTCACTTAGCCTGATATCCTCTATGCCCATCCATGTTCTCACAAATGGCAGGACCTCATCCTTTTTAGGGCTGTGTAATATTCCTCTGTGTATGCACCCCACATTTTCCTTATCCATTTATCTACTGCTAGGCATTTAGTTGGTCTCTATATCTTGGCTACTGTAAATAATGCTGCAATAAACATAGGGGTGCATGTATGCTTTTGAATCAGAGTTTTTGTTTTCTTTGCATAAATACCCAGTAGTGGAATTATTAGATCATATGGCATTTCTGGTTTCAATTTTTTATTTATTTTATTTTATTTTGGTTTCAATATTTTGAGGAACTTCCATACAGTTTTCCACAGTGGCTGCACCAATTTACATTCCCACCAGCAGAGCACGAAGCTTCTTTTTTTCCATATCCTTGCGAACACTAGTTGCTTCTTGTCTTTTTGATAATAATACAGTCCTTATTTCCATCAATAACATCAATAATCAAAGAGGAGAGGAAGATTTATGTCTTCAGGTGACCTTGACATCACAGCTCAAGAGGCTTCACAGGGAGACAAGAAGGCAGGTGAAATGGATATCTGCCTCCTAGTCGAGGCTCAGGACCCAGGGTACTTGATTCCACGCAGGGCTGAGCAGATCCGGGATAAAGCTCAGCACTACTGGAAAACCGACAGCAGGGGGACCTAGCGAGGCAGAGCTAACCCAGGCCTGCCACTGATTGCCTGGACCCTGGGCAAATGAGCCCCCTCCCAGCTTTAGTTTCTTTATTTTCAAAATGAAGGGAGTGGATTGCAGTTCTTAAAAATGATGTGGACTCCTGTGTACACTCCTGTGTACTCCTGATGGAAGGAAGGAAGGTAGTTTGTATGTTAAAGAGTCACATCCAGATTTAAACAATATTAAAAACCAGCATAAGTTAAAATGAGCATACAATCTTTTATTTCGTGGATATTATCACACAATAGATTAGGACGTGTGAGCAAGTGCACAAAGCGAGTTGACTTAGAGAACAATGTTAAGGAATAGTAAGGATGGTGCAGGAATATGGCAAAGATCCGCAAATCACCAAGGTTTTCAAACACCTTGACCCAAGCACTCCCTAAGACTCTGTTTCTCTCATTCTGCTCCAATTTCAAAGTTCAGCACGGTAGCCTGGGCAGAAGAAAGTCAAGGTGATTGGCGAGCACAGTCTGGAGATGAGGCCCGACGCTCCTGCTAAATCATCCCAGGAAGTAAAGTTGTTCGTATTAATGTACTTCCTCTGCCTGACCATCGGTGGCCAGGCGGCTGGCCTTCTGGGTCCGTAGGATCTCGGGCTTGATTCCTGCCTCTCTCTGTACCTTTGCTCACATTGGCCTCTGCCCCTGCACTGCCTTTTCCCACGGGCCCAACCGAAGAGCAGCGTCATCTTGAGACCCGAGTCACCTCCATTTCAAAAGTTTTCAATTGCGTCCCGATATTGAGGTCAGCTCTAGTTCCTTCACGCGTTCACTATCTCCTGAGTAGGCTTTCTCTGAATCTCTAACACTTCCTATGCCTGCTGCTCAGGTCTGACTTCCCCCACAACCAAACTCACATCTGCGTAAATTCACTTTACAGCCCAGAGAGGTTAGTTCAGATGGCGCAAGGACCCCTGCGGGTCACCCCCTTCAGCGAGTGTCTGCCCTGCCCAGGCTTGGAGAAGACAAAGGTGAAATGGTAAATCCTTCCCGGGGCCGTCAGGGCACCAGCCTCTTGACCTGTTGAGTGTGGCTCTAGCATTCCTATGTCTTTTCATACCCTCTGGCACCTGAATGCAAGTCAAAAGCTGCATCTGGTGCTTAGCTACGGAAATTGTTGTCTGTTCATGACCACACTGAAAGCCTGGTTGTGTTGGATTATTAAGAGGCATAATGGTCATTGATGAGGAGTGAAAATGTGTCCCAATTCTGTGCTTTGCAGTCATTTAAAAGGCTATTCGAGGTAATTCTGACTTTACACAATTTATGCCAGTAGCTCTGTGGCAGAGCCCATGGCTGTTTCCTGATACCCACAGACTCCTGTACACACCTGAGCTGCCCTGAAGTCAGACCAGAGCTGGGGTGCTGGAGGGCTGGGGTGCTGGGGGGCTGGGGTGCTAGGGGGTTGGGGTGGAGCCGATGTGGAGGAAAGTTGGCAGCAACTTCCTGCCTGTTCCTTAAATCCATTCTGCACGGTGCTCCCGGCCCCTTTTCTGCTAACTTTGTGACTCAGTCCTCATTTTCAGGACGATGAGGGCCACCTAGCTCATGTCCGCCGTGTGAGTGAGAAGACATCAACCTTTTTTTGCGCCAAGTTGCAGAGCCTCTGGGGCTTCTTTGTTCTGGTAGCACAGCCTGGCCTTACCCTAACTGTGAAACTGTAACCCTATGCAACCTCGGGCCTCCCACTCGGCATTGTTGGCTCCCAGAGAAGTCAATCATGGACCATGGTCCAGAGTCCTGAAGTTTGGAACAAATGGATGAAGACGTCAAGTGCTAAGTGCTGGTTCACCAGGCTTGGAGGAAGAACTGGGCTAAGCTCTTGTAGTTAATAAATGCGGAAGCAGGACTCCAAGCCAGGTGTGTGCTCACCTCCTCAACACAATGCCGGCCCTGGGAGGGAAGGCAGGGTGCGCGGCCTCTGTGCAGCTCAGGAACCGCACCAGGCTAAGAAGGGGGTCGTCTGAGAGGCAGGCATGGCCGATGGAGCTTGACCAGCAGTTTCTTTTTCTGCCTTTGGTCTCCTACCATAGAGATGCCATTTTGTCTGGAAGTTCTGCCCACCTGACCTCAGAGGTAGAGTCTGGTGGTGGTGTGGACGTATTTGTTCCCAGGAATTACCTGGTGGATCGGGAACTGTGTTCTATTCCGGTCGGAGGGAACACAGGATGAGAATCAAAACCAGCCATTTTCGCCCTGACTTCTATAGGAGCTGTGCCTCAGCTCAGCTTCATTGATAAAAGGTTAGGTGTCACTAGCATGTCCTCTGATAAGAGTGGACCGTTAGGTGGAGAACTCTTGAAAGCGCTGACCTCGCTGAATCTGGGGTCAGAGGCTGCACAGATGGTTCTAACAAGCAGCATAATTTTTTGTTTTATTTAGGTATTTATTTGTACTGTTTGTGGAGAAAAGCATATCTGGAATAATAAACACTACCATTAATGAGCACCTATTGTTTACCAGGCACTCATATGTACCTCTTCTTGTGCGGACTGCCAGAAGGATCCTCATTTTAACTGTTAAGGCAGCTTATAAAAATAGAGCATGTTCTAAGTCTTTTCACTCTAGGAAGTGAGCACATTATGATCCTCATTTTCTAAATTCAGAGTCAGAAAATCCCCAGAGTCACACCAATGGAGTTTGGACTCCCACTAGTCTGGGCCAGTCCTGAAGCTTCCTGTCCCAGCGTGAGCCGCCTGAGGTTGGCTCATTTGACCCCGTCACCCACCAGGAGGCTGAGCCATTGTTCCCTAATTTAGAAATCAGGAAACCAAGGCTCAAGGAGAGCGGAGTGACTTGGCCACAGTCGGTCGTAGGCACTCCGTGGAGCTCGGGACTTGAACCCAGGTCTGCCTGCTGTGCGGGCTGCGGCCCTCCTGCTGGTGCCCCTGCTCTTCCTCCTGCTCCTTCTCCCCATCCCGTCACCAGTGGTGGCAAAGCGACCACCCTCTGGGGACTCTGTGAGGGCCCGGGGTGGGGGGGGGTGGGGAGACGCTCCTGGGTGGCACTTACTTTGCTGTGGGCGCAGATGGCCGAGCCCAGGAGTTTCCACGTGCCGCCCCGGCGGTCCATCCGCAGCATCCGCAGGATCTGCAGGAAACGCAGGCTGCGCAGGGACGTGGCCAGCACATTGCCCTGGTTTCCCACGGCAACGACCGGCACAGAGGCGATCAGCACGAAGATGTCTGGGAAGGGGGACAGAGGGCGGCGGGGGAGAGGACGAGAAGGTCGGGCGAGCGCGGTGGAGCCGTCACAGGCGCTGGCTGCCCGCGGACGCGCACGTGCCAAGCGGGCGGCCCGAAATCGTGACACCAGTCACTCGTGCTCCGCGGGATTATTCTCCCGGGACAGATGAGGAGACAGAACCTGAGCGCGTGTGCCTTCCCTTGGCTACAGGGCCGGATGGATACCGCCGAGTGGACCCTGGATGGAGGCCTGCCAGGCCCCAGCTCTCACTCTCCCTCCCAGGGAAGCGAGTCCCCGAGGTCCCCCAGGGTGGCAGGGTCCCTCTCAGGCCCAGAGGGGACAGGAATATGCCCTGGTTGTGCAGGGGAAAGCCTGAAGCTCAGACATGGTTGAAGGAACGTGTCCCCTAAAAGCAGCACCAAGTCAGGGCCTTGGCCTTGGGTGATTCTTGGGGAGACCATCTCCGGAGGCACCAGAGAGGGGAGAGGGAGACAGGGAAGGAGAGAGGCAAGGGAAGGGAGTTGTAAGCTGCCTCCCAGCATGGTCACTCTGGAAGATGGGAGCTGGGACCTCCGTCCGTTGGCTTCTGTCCCCGGCAGGTGGAGGGTCACCCCACGGGTGGGTAAGGCCCCCATACTTTTGAGCTGCATGGCCTGGTGGTCTCTCCCTTGGCTCTAGGGTAGACTGCAATAAAACATGTGGCCCGCCCTCACAACTGCGACTGAAAGCAGAGAAGTGGAGGGCATGAGGGGACCAGAACCCGGTCTGCCTTCCTATGCTCGCTGTAGCACTCCTGCTCGCGGCGTCCTCTTCTTCCTCCCCTTCCAAGCTGGCTCCTGAAGCCAAGAGCCAAGGACAGAGGCATTTCCCCTGGTCCCTTCCTATTCCCTCACCCCAACACCCTTACCGACCGTCTCCCCACCACACTGCAGAGGGTCAGCAGGTAAACGGGACCCCACAGCCAAGTAAATCTGGGGGAAAATGATTAAGCACCTTTTGCTACTGTAGGATTTCTAGGAACCTTCAATATCTTAATATGCTTCGTGGCTTTCAATTCCACACACAAAGTACAGCATTTCCCCAAAGACTCTGGCCATAGGACTGTTTCGGAGGTGTCTCCCAGACCTCCAAACCTCTGCTGTATCGGTCTTCCAGCTTGGACTAGGTCCCTCAATTCACACCTAGGCATCTCTGCCATTTCAAGGTATCCCCCAGATGTGCCTAACTTTGGGGAAAAGCTCAGTGTCAAACATCTGCATACCAACATGTCTGTATCCTTCGCCAGGCCTCTCCGCTGATCTGCGCAAAGTTATCCACTTATAATGTTTGCAGAAAGCAAGAGAAAACAAAGCCTGGATGTAGGGCAAATGTGAGTTGAGTCTATAATGCTCCGAGAGAATGGGAGATTCTAGCCCAGATGGGCCGACTCACACCCGAGACGGCAGGGTCTGGAGCTGCCTCGGATATGAAGGCCGTGATATTCCCTGACGGGTGACCACCCTCAAGTCAAACACACAGAGAAAAGCAGCATTTCTCATAAGGGCCATGTTATGGGAGAAGTCGAGAGGAGGAGAGCAGAAAACAGGCGTCCCAGAAAGGAAGGCAGCCAGGACGGTGTGCTGAGGGCTGGCCTCGGGTCTCTGGGGGAGGCTGGCAGTGGAACGTGACAGGAAGCGCAGTCAAATCAGCCCCTTTTGGAACAGTGGAGACTGTGCGATGGGGAAAGCTCTTTTCGTGGAAGGGTTCAGGCTCCCTACAATACTAGGATGTTCTCAAACTGGGTGAGAACCTCTGAATTTGGGTATGAAGTCACCTCCCCCACTCCCCCTCAACACATGCACAGGACTTGTGGTCAGCACCGGATAGGACTCTCCAAAGGGGAAAATGAAGTCCACTTAACACCTTGCAAAAGACTCTAAAGGAAGGCAGAAGGGGAGGCAAACTGGGGTTGCTATGGGTTGAATGTGTGTGTCCTCCCAAAATTCAGCAGCTGAGATCCTGGCCCCCAGTGGGATGGGCTTAGGAGGCGGGGCCTGTGGGGGGCGGTGAGGTCATGAGGGTGGAGCCCTCACAGAAGGGATCAGGTCCCTGACGACAGTCCCCCCCCCCCCACCCCGGACACAGCAAGGAGACCAAGAAGTGGGCAGTCTGTGACCAAGAAGAGGGACTCGACCAGAGCCTGGCACCCTGATCTTGGGCTTCCAGCCTCTGGAACTGTGAGAAATACATTTGTCTGGTTCGTAAGGCGGCAGTCCGTGGCATGGTCAGAGTTGCCGGAATGGACTGAGATAGAAGCAGACAGGGAACGAGGACAAAAAAGGGAGAAGGTTGAAAAACATGAAAAAATAATCAGTAACTACAAAGTCCTCCAAAACTGTGGGCACGTTCCTGCACACCCACGCCCACAGAGCCTCTCCTTGCATTAAACGTTGTGTGATACACGAAACCCTCGGGGGTCTAGCCTCAGCAGCAGATGGGAAGCAGGAAGAGGGGGTTCCGCCAGCAGTCAGGGGGTGCAGTCACTGTGCCAGGCAACCTGCAAGTAAGGCAGGCCCCCCTGGCTGCCCAGAGAGAAGCGTGGCCCTTAGGACAGAGGCGGGCTCCTGCTCTCTTTCTGGAGCAAGAAGCATGGAGGGCTGGCCATCTGTGCCCAAAGGGCCGTGTTCAGTCCTGGGGGGTCACTTTTTAAAAGGCACGTGGGCATGCGTGGAGAAGAGGAAGGACGATGCTGAGAACACGGTACAAGGTACAGCCGAAGCCACTAAGCGCACTTTCCCACCGCGGCAGCGGAGAGGAGGAACAGAATGACTGAACTCAAGTATCTGAAGAGACTCAGAAGACGGCAGATGGAATAAATGTGGGGGAGGTAGTGAGCGCCCTGGGATTGGAGGTATGCAAGCAGGTGACCACTTGCTGCTGTGACGAGGTCGGGAGCCTCGGACAGGACGGCGTGTTGGACTAAGTGCCTTCGGAGGGTATGTCAAGGTCCTGTGATCCTGTAACTTTAACCATCACGAGGAATTTGAGGTTCTAACTCCTCCCTGTCACTGCTGCTCTACGATTTTAGTGGGATCTTCAGATGGAAACATATGAGTTCATGCCGCACCAACAAGGGTAAGTGGAAGGGTCCACCTTCTCTACTATCAAGTGCCTGCACCCAGAGGCAAAGGTGTCGGTGACGTCTTCCCAAAGCAGCTTCAGGGTCAAGACCCAGCAACATGGTAAGGAGGGAGGGTACAGGTGCTAGATTCTTCCAGACCTTGGTGTTAGGGTGGAATCTGCTGCTTACTACCCGTGTCACTAGAAAATGACTCAGCACCACGAGTCTCAGTGTTCTCCTCTGTACAATGGGCACAATGTGGGTCCCTAGACCCCATTCTCAACCAGCAGTGGTGTCACTCCTCCCACACCCACAACCACCAGTCTTGGGAGTGTATAGGCAATTTTGGTTGTCACGATGCTGGGAGGCTACCAGTCAAGGGACCGGAGGGTGCTCAGCATCCTACAATGAGTGGCACCTTCACAGCCCAAATGCCAGGAGTGCCCCCCACAACTCTCATCGAGGATCATGGCCCTGTAAAGCCATGAGGAGGGCAAGCCACGGAAGAAGGAATTCTGCATCCGGAACACTGGAGCAGCAACTCCTCCTCGAGATAGGGTCAGAGGCTGCGCAGGTTTCTATTACAACACACGGTTTCCCAGAAGGACAGAAGCTGCTGAAAATCTCCTTGGGGAAATGGTGCACCAGAAGCAGGGGGACGAGGGCACCCCCTGACTCGGGTCAGGGCTTACCTACCGAGCATGCACAGGGGCTTCCTGGCAAACTTCAGCCTTCCCCGCCAGCCTTTGTAGCGGCAGCAACACCCGGCAGCCCAGATCCTCAAAGCAAACTCGGCTCCAAAGATGAAAATAGCAAATGTTTCCTGCATTAAGAACATATGGAGAGACATGGATCAACCAAGACCCAGTTGTCTGGGACTAGTGATTTCTGCTCTGAGGTTTCGAAGAGCGGGATTTCCGTTGCCGTTTTGGTGGCAGAGGGGGAAGAAGAACACGTTATCACCTCCATGCAGTTTTGGGCAGCTCTAGCGTCTGTGTGGATGTGCTAACTGTCCCTAACATCAGCTTTGCAAAGGGATTCTTTGTTTTTTTCTGTTTCGGTTCCAATGGATCATTTCTTAAAATTCTCTTTTCATGTATGAAAAGTCTCTAAGTGAGTTAATTGGAAAAGGGAAAGACCCATGAAACACAGTCTGCTAGTCCCACCCATTGTGCCTGACTCTGGCTATTGCTACCTGTGGTCAACATTTACAAGCATGGCTCCTGGGCCAGGCGCCACCTCAAGTGTTTTATAATATTACTCTCATTCTATGTTTTGAGAAACCAAGGCAAGGAGTAGTTACACAAGTCTCTGCAGACTAGGATGTGGTGAAGAGGAACTCCCAGGCTGGTGGTCAGGCTCAGGGCGCCTCCCTGTGCTGTCTCCCTGGACCTTGGATCTCTTCCTTCCCTCCTGCCAAAGAGGGGGACACAGACACCTTTGTCCCCCTCTTTGGTGACCTCCTGGGACCCTTGGAGAGTTGCTGCTCCATGATAATCCTTGAAACCTAGTTCCTGGAGCTAGAGGGCTTCTCGGGATTCACCTGCTCAGGTCTTAACCTGAGACTGTATGAATTGAAAACACCTGACTTCAGAAGGAACCCCTGCATCTAGCATCACAGACAGCATGCTCAGTGTAAGGTGAAGATCCTGCTATTTTGTAGACCCTAATCGGGGGGGCTGGCATCCCTTCCCTGTGTAGATGTGGGAACAGAGAGATAAACCAGGCAGAGGCCTCAGGAGTGAGGACGAGTTTTAATGTACAAATAGGATTTGGTTCGTGGCCTTGAAGGGAGTCAGAGATCCTCAGGGTTTAGGGAGAAAAAGCAGAGGCAGGTTTCAGAACAGAGCATGACTCTGTGTTAACCTTCAGAGGATTGGGAAGCTGCCTTTATCATATAACTAACGTACTTTGGTTTTCGCTTTGACCTTGTTGGTGCCCTCTTGTCCTTAGTCTAGAATAAAAAATACCATTCCCTTCCACCACGCCCGTGCAGACCTGCCCAACAGACCCAGGCATTGGTTTCTCCTGGGACTGGGCTTGGCCCGGAAGCCAAAACCAGATGTGCTCAAGGGCAGCGTCCTTGTTCTCAACTGCGGAAGGCCAACCAGAGGCATCGATCCTGGAAGCACGCCGTGAGGGGAGGTGCAAAATCTCACCAGTAACAGCAGCCAGTCTCCCGAAACGGTCTCGTACTCCCTGAATGTGGTCAGCACGGCCAGAATCAAGCATCCCAGGACAATGAGGAACCTGGAGGGGAGGAAGGAGGAAGCATCTAGTCCCGACTAGCTCCAGAGGACGGCGTCAACCACGGTGAAGCAACAACTTCCCTGAGACACTGGCACGTGCTGGACCCATTATCCCACGTAACTGCCCCACAGACCGATGAGACAGGTAGGGATTATTACTCCAGCTAAAGAAAACAGACCTAAGGCAAGGTAAGGAATGTGCACACTTTCGCTTTAACAGCTGGTTAGCGGACTCCGCTGGGAGCTGCAGACATCTTCCAGACCAAAAGTTCCCACAAGCTTTGGCAAAGCAACAGGAATATAAACGAATGAATGGTGCGTCCCGCACATACAGAACGACGGTCTTCAAACATGCGAAACAGTCTCAGTACAAACAAATGACAAGTTCGTTTCAAAGATCGATAAATTCGGCAAAAACCTCTGTCTCCATGGCTTAGTATTATTCTTTCTACAGTCCCCGGTTAATAAAGGAAATGACCTCTTTCATCTGGGGCCCTTCAGAATTGTTTCTGAAATTACAAAGTGGTCTTCATACTAGAAAGAACAGGACCCGCCATCGAGAAGGATGCAGTCTGCTGCACCTGGAAAAATCACAGAAGGGTCATCTGGTTCATGCCCCTGTCTCAGGCAGGAGTAAACTGCAAACAGTCCTTTTTGAGATTATTATCTACATAAATTCAGTTGGCGGGAGGATGGGGGGAGGGAGAGCTTGTAGTGTGTGTATGTTCATGTGTGTGCATGCTTCAGGATATCAGCAAAGAGAAATGGGTCTCCCTCCTTCTTGGTGTAAAGTCTCTGGTGGAATGCTCAGCACCAGGTTCCCTAGGGCCCATGGGTGAGCCTTGGTACTACATACTCCAGGTTCTTCTGCTCTGTGTGACCTGGCTCTCCACCCTGCTGGGTTCCAGCCCATGTGCTGTGGGCTTGGTTACATAAGTGGGGTCATGCTGGCGCATTCATTCACTCATTCACTCATTCATTCTTCAATATTTATATGGCAGGCATGGGGGAAAGAGAGCTGGAAGTCCATGATGAATATGCTGGATCTGCCTTCATGAACTCACAGTTTGACCAAAAAGAAAACTATTTCATGCCATGACGGTAAGACCCACAATGTAAGGTTTGGAAACATCTGCTCCTGGCCGTGGCTGAGGATGCAAGTCCTGGCTCTGAACCTTGGTGGTCCTGATCACGTCTTCTGATCAATAAGCCTTCTGATCTGCAGAACTGAATCTATATTCCCAACCTTACCTAGGGACCTACACCAGATTTTAAGCTCCCTCCTGTATTTGGCCATTTTACTTCAATTTATGGCTCCGGACCCATGCCTAAAATATGCTACCCCGAATCTCAGGTCTTCTCTGGTGATGATGATGGTGGTGGTGGGGACAGTGGGGGTGGTAACATCAACTCCAACATCACCCGTTAGTGAGCACCTACCCCTTGTCACTCTACATTTATCAGGTCATCCTTACAACTACCCCCCCCCCCCGCAAGGTAGACCTGAACTCCCATTTCAGAGATGGAGAAATTCATCAGAAGGATTCATTTCCATCTGGATAATAGTGTTGTCAGTTAAAAAGACCACAGGACTGTGGAGTCCAGAGACACAGGCTCAAAGGGAGTACTTTCTATGTGGTCTTGAATAGCTCATTGACCTTGGGAATCTCAGTGATCACATTCATAGAATGGGAATAATGGAGCCACATGGAGATCATAGCTGTTGTGAGGACCACAGGAGAAAATGGATGGGGAGTGGTTTGATCAACCGTACAGGATCATGCAAATGAAGCTGGTGCTTTCCCATTCACACACTCATCACTGACTGCTTCCCCAGCAGGCCTTGGGGAACGGGCTCTTAGATGATTCTACAAATCCAAATCTAGGTCTGTCAAGACTTCATTTTATTCATTCATAGGCTCTGGAAATAAGCCCTGGATTAGAATCCCCTTCCTTCTCCTATGCTGTGTCTTCTTGGGCAAGTTAAACAAACTCTTGGTGTCTTGACTTCCTTATCTAGAAAACGAACTCAATAAAAGTGCACACATCCTCCATTATTCAATGATACAATCTGTGTCAGGTGCTTAGAAGAGTGCCTTCACAACCTACTAGCTATTATTTTACTATCAGTTGTATCCCAGGATAGCACTGGTTTTAAGGATACAAACATGAATAAAATCTAGCCCTCATGTCCAAAGACCTCCTAGTGCAGTGAGGGAAACACAGGACAGACCATTACAGAGGTTATGATCTGAGTGTTCACCACATGCTTTCAGAGTACAAGACTGAAAACCTCCAAGAGGCCAAGGGGTTGGATGTGTATTTGAGGCTTAGCTAGAGTTGACTGCCATGTCTCAGTTTATCCAGGACAGTCCCCAATTTATGCGGGATGACCTAGAACATCATGAATGACATGTTCATAGGCAGAGTGCGAAATTTATGGACATGGAACCCAGTTCAATCATCTCCTTTAGTAAGGGATGTGGGCCTTTGATCTGGATTTGTCCTCACAGCCTTGCCTTCTGCTGCTTCCTGACATCCAGGCCAGCCATCCTGAATGAGAGCATTTCCTCCAACTCTCTGAGTCTATTTGTGCCTGTCTTGATGTCTTCTCTGCCCACTCCTCCCAACCTCTCCCACAACCCCACATTCTCCTTAACAGCCTTAACATTCTGCCTTAACAGCGCCAGTCATGCTTTGCCTCCACGGACTTCCATGACCTCAGCTGCTCTTTGCATGTTCTCCAGTGTGACCTCTCCCCTGGGGTCACAGAGCACCCCACTGCATTTCTATCCCAGTACTGACCATAACCCATTATCATTTTGTAATCATTTGCTTGCATTGTGTATTAATTAAAATGTACTATCTTAACTATGCTGTGGACTGGCTGAGTTTGAGGTTCAGATGGAAATATCCAGAAGGTTTATAAAAATTCAAGTCTACAGCTTAGGGAAGAGGGTGGGGCTGGAGATCTAAGTTCCTTTCAGCTCTTACAGTCTGTGATTTTAGAGCCAGCAAAGGAAATCAGGAAATGCAGTTGGAGCCCGATTCCCAGCGGCGGAGAGTGCAAAACCAGGCTTCAGCCAGCAGGGGGCAGCAAGTGCCTGGCAGAGTTTGGCATTTTCTCACACCTCAAGAAATTCACACACCTGCCACCTTGCGGAATTTACTTTCTGAAACTGGAAAACAACCATTAATTGATAAAGCTAAGAGAATCAAGAACCCCTCCTTAATCAGGAAGGAGGAAAATGCTCTTTGGTCCTTCACAGCTTTCAATTTACTCTTAAGAGGGGCACTGGATCGCAGACACACCGACCGAATGACCCGTCTCACCACCCAAGCCAGATGTGTGTGGGAGACAAGGGCTTCCCTCTTCCTACCGCTTTGGCTCTCTCACTCCCCAGTGCTTCACCGACGACTCTTCTAATTCCTCTGTCAGTTTCTTAAAGTCTTTAATTTTAATTCCAGCGCCATTAACACACAGTGTGATGTTCACTTCAGGTGTACAATACGGTGATTCCACTTGCACGCATCACCCTGTGGTCATCAGGGACGAAGCATTCCTAATCCCCATCGCTATTTCCCCCCCCCCCCCCCCCCCCCCGCCCACCTCCTCTTGGGGACCCGTCAGTCTGTCCTCTAGAATTTAGAGTCTGCACTTTTGTTGTTGTTGTTGTTGTTGTTGTTGTTATTGTTCTCTTTCTTTTATTCCCTCTGTGTCGTTTCTTAAATTCCAGTGAAATCATACAGTATTTGTCTTTCTCTGCCCGATTTATTTCACTTAACATCATACTCTCTAGCTCCACCCACGTCATTGCAAATGATAAGATTTCATTCTTTTCATGGCTGAGTAATATTCCATTGTATATACACACCACATGTTCTTTATTCATCTGTCAATGGACATGGGCTGTGGCCAGAGTTTGGCTATTGTACATAATGCTGCAATACACATAGGGGTGTATGTTTGAGTTAGTGTTTTTGTATTCTTCGGGCAAATCCCCAACAGTGTGATTGCTGGGCCATAGCTCTATTTTCAACATCTTGAGGAAACTCCACAGTTTTCCGGAGCGGCTGCACCAGCTGGCATTTCCACCAACAGTGCAAGAGCGTTCCCCTTTCTCCACATCCTTGTCAACAAGTGTTGTTTCTTGTGTAGTTGATTTTGGCCACGTCGCTTTGATTCCTGCTCTGCAGCTGTCCCTGTCTCTGTCTCCTACACCCAACCTTCCCTGACTTCCGCTCCTCTCGCCTCTTCCTCTGCTCCTTGGCCACACTCATCCTCCTCCCAGCGCCTGCAGGATGGGTCAGTGTTTGTGGTGGAATTAAGTCTGGGGGAGAACCAAAAGCTGTCCTCCAGTCTGCGGGATGCTGGCTCTCTTGGTGAACAAGGCTAGTCTGGGTCAAGGGTCTCAGACGTGCCCTTAAATCACACACCACCTCCTACCCGTACCCTCTGAATCTTATCACCCTCCACTGCCAGGGTCGTGGAGGGTGGGAGGGCAGGTTGCTTTGCAGCTGTACTTGGAGTCTCAAGTGTAAGCTCCAAGCTGTTGACACCCTACCTCTGCTGGGTCACAACTCTGTGCACAGTGGCACCTGGGTTTCCCACACCTTCTTCTCAGGCAGCCCTGGACTCCCTTATGGGAACAAAGCTTAACCTGCTGGGAATGAGGGCCTAACAGCAAGGATTACCTCCCAGTTTCCCTCGAGGTGGGACAAACAGGGTGAAAACTATAATTTGTCTAATCATTTATGCATCATTTTCTCTTGTGCTCCTTGAGGTGGGGTTTCTGTCATCATTAGATTTGCACCCCACTTTATAGATGAGGAACCAAGCCTCCAGGCTCAGGTGCTAGGGTCACAGCAGGAGTGGGGGCAGCACTGGGAGTGGTCATGGGGCCTGCAGGGAGATGCTGTAGGAACAGGCAGAACACAGCCAGCCAGAGACTGAGGAGGGGGCTGCTGGCTCACAGTTCAGCCACGGGAGCACAAGCACAGCAGAGCAGGTACTTCTGACGCCACCGTAAGACTTGATCCTCAGTTAGCATTCTTGGTTCCTGCCCTCGGGCAGAATATACAATCCCTCAGACTACATCAGAATCCTACTGACCCTCAACCAAAATTCCCCAAAGGTAAAGCACCCACTGTGTGCCAGAGATTTCCTTATTCCCAATGAGTCAGGCAGACAGCCTCTTTGAATCACAGTGACTACTATCTTGCTGGTAGATTTTATCTCTTTCTGGCTTTGATGACACAAACTGACATGGAGGAAAGGCCCATGTGGAACTGAAGGTGGCCTTCAGCCAATGGCCAGCAAAGAATGGAGGCCCTCAGTCCAACAGCCCCCAAGGAGCTGAATCTCCCAACTCCCACAAAAGGGGGCTTGGAATAGGATCCTTCACCAGTCAGACCTTCACATGAGACCTCAGCCCTGGCTGACAGTTTCATCATGTGGTCTTTGTGAGAAACTCCAAGCAGAAGCTTCAGGTAAGCCATGCTTGGCTTCCGCCTCATGAAAACTGAGATGATACATGTGTGTTGTGTTAAGCTGCTAAATTTTGTGGTAGTTTGTTATGCAGGAATAATGGTGAGGAGGATCCAAATCTTGGCCCATCACCCATAAACTAGATGACTTTGGATAGGTTTGTTTTTCAGAGCCTCAGAGCCTTTGTTTTTCAGTTTCTCAACTATAATGCTGGAGTGCCAATGCAAGGGTTTTTTGTTATCTTATCCTTTATCCCAGTCTTTAGGGTTAAGAGAGATTGCACAGGGCAGCAGAAATCCCCAAAACCAAAACCCATTTCTGTAATGAAGTCTCCATGCAAACGTCTTTGATGATTTCACAACAGCCTATACCCTGTGTGTGCATGGCTGTGTGGGTCCATCCCTGCTTCCCCATCAGGTACAGCATCCAGCAGTACATTGTGAATCGTTTGCACAGTGAAAAGGCAAAACTTACAAAAAATGCAAGATTTCATGAAGTTGATGGACATGATGATGGAGAGATGTTCTAAATATGGCAAAGCCATTAACAAGTGACAATCTTGCTCCAACAATGAAAGTCAAATCGTTACTTCAAAGGATGAAAAATCTCATACAATCCTTCCCCACAAACGTTGAGGAGATAAAATGTGAAGTCATATTGTATTATATCATTGGGGCATGGAAAATATACTCCCAAATTAACACTCGGTTCAGTCTTTATTCATTCTAAAAATTAGAACATAGTTGAAATTATAACTTCTATTTTGTTAATTGTGAGATACAATAAACACTTTTTTGTATTTTAATTCTATTTTTTGTGATAAAGTACTAACAAGATATTTTCTTTGCTGTTTGGTATGAGGTTTGGTTCCATTTCCAACAGACTTTCTTTAAGTAGATTTTCACTGATTCCCATTAACTGCAGGATAAAGAGACTCTAAATCTGCCTCATGGGATGGGCATGGGGGTTAGAAGAGAATCACGTCATGTGAAACACCTAGAATTTAGGCAAACATCAGGCATTCAGCAGGTGCAGCTTTCTTACCCATCTTTCTCCTCTTATGCTCACCGAGATGAGTTGAAAAACTGACATTAATAATAGATAGGGGGAAGAAAACACTTTGTCTTCAAAAACTTCCATGTTCTTGAAATGAGGCAAGGATATCATAAATAAATAACCACACACAAATCTGTATCTGTATCTGTCTATACCCTTTCCACACCACCTATAGATCCACATGTGCATAACATAGTAGATGCGGTTTTGACCATTTAAACCAGCAGTTAGCGAACTGCGGCCCTCGGGCCAAACCCAGCCAGCTGCCTTTTTTTTGTAAATAATTTTTTTTTATGCCATAGCTACACTTATTTGCTTTTATGTGTGTGGTTGCTTCTGTAGTGAAGAACTGCAGGAGAGGCTGCCTGGCCCACAAGCCTAAAATACTCACCTTTGGGCCCTTTAAGAGAAAGTTTTCCAACTCTTGACCTACACTACGGGCCAAGGTTAATTTAACTCCATCAGGATCACCTGAGGATAAATTCCACATCGAATGCAGGGCAGAAAAAATATTTTAAAACTTAAAAAGGATTTAATCTTAAAGACACCTTTGTTGATACCAGGTTATTTAGCATGATTGGAAGAGTACAAGATGAATACATGCAGGTTTATGGAGAAAAAGAAATAAAAATTTAGGGAAAATAATACAAATTATGAGTAAAAACTCATATAGGCCACTGTTCGAGCTTCATTAGTTTCTTGATGAATCTGCCTCTAGAAACATCTATGTAAGTTTTGTGGTATGCTACCATACGTTTCTTCTTGAATGTCCCTTTTACTATTTTTTTTTTTTTAAGATTTATTCATTTATTTGGGAGAGACAGAAGGAGGGAGCATGCATGCGGGAGGGGTCTGGGGAGGGAGAAGGACAAACAGACTCCGAGCTGAGTGTGGAGCCTGATGTGGGACTTGATCCCACGAGATCATGACCTGAGCCAATGCTTAACCACCTGAGCCAGTGCTTAACCGCCCGGACCACCCCACCCGCGTGGCCCTTATTCGGGGCACAACCTTTTTTTAAACAAGGCACAACCCTGTTTGAACTCACTGTTGCTGCCCTAGGAGCATTTCTGTGGATGGTACTAACTGCATGACTCTGGGCTGCAGGGCAAACTTCTCCGTGACCTGACCACACATCACGGGCACTTCCGGTCAGGGAGCAGACTGGTGGAGACAGACAAGTGGTAAGGGTCTCGAGTTTCCCTTACCACTGGGATTCTGGCTTTTCATCTGCAGGGTGAGAAGGAGTGCCAGCTACCTACGAGGGTTCAATGATATAACAGGTATAAAACGCTGAAAGGTAGGCAGTGGACACTCAGTAATTAACAGTTTCCTTCCAGTTTTCCCATTTACCAAATCTTTATAATTGGGAGCATACATTTGGGAATCAGGCATGGAATGAATTTAAATTTTGACTGCACTATTTATTTCCCTGTGACGTTGATAAGTAACTTAATCTGTCTGGCCCTCCAATCCCGTGAATTCATTATGGGGATAATTATTCAACCTCACAGAGTCGCTGGGAGAACTTGAGTGCCTCACTTTCTCCATCTGTAAAATGGGATAATGAAATGTTAGGCCTTGCTTAATAAATGTTAGCCATTATTATTAATATGATTGTTATTATCTATTATTCTGTAAAACATGAAGCCTGAGGAATTTGTAAGTTCTCAACGGGAAGAAACTGTCATTAATACAATACATTTGGAATTTATCAGACGCATGTCATCTTTGGGTAACTACTAAGTGACACTATTAATTGTAAGACGCCTAATGGTATAAACTACTAAAAAAAGGAAGTTGCCAAATAAATTATTCTGACAGTCACTGATTGTATTTCATATCTTCATTTCAGAGATGTTAAAATGGGGGAAAATATGCACTCAGAATTGTTGAAACAGAGGTAGGTAACATCACCTTATAACCAAGTCCTCGGAAATACTCTGACTAGGATAAGGTGGTAACGCATGACTCAGGTGTGTCAGAGGGACTGGAGGTAGATTCGCTGTCCCCAGCTCTAGCAGGGCACACCAATTAAACTCTGCGTCCGTGGTTTATCTGGTCCAAGCCCTTCTACTTTTATCGGCACTGTTATAACCCTGAGCTTGTCTGACTCTCCACACGTTTCGCTGGAAACAAAGCTCCCATATTTTCAAGGAACGAGACTTTCTGGGGCTCAGCTGAGCTAGCACAGTGATGGAGTCCAGAGCTGAGATTGGGGAATCCTATTTGTGTTCTGAAGTCTGGCAGGCTTTCCTCTTTTTTTGGACTTGACCCTAACAGGCACTCCTGTTTATAATGACCTGGGTTTGGACCTGGATTTTCCTGGTCAACTGCAGAACTTCCAGCAAGAGGCTCCGTCTTTCTGAGCCCCAGCTCTTCTACTTGCTGGTGTAGAAATAAGGATGCAAAGGACTTCCCAGAGAGCTGTGATGAGTACTCACGGGGAGAGGGTGTGCTCGTGCCCAGTGGCCCTGCAGCCAGAGTGCAAATTGCCCTTCGGAGCCCTCCAGCCTGTGCACGTATATCTAACCCTTCAGCCAATGATGTCCTTTCTTCCTCTGATATACTATCAGACATCTGGTCTACTTCCCTGTCTCTATGACCAATGACCTTGTCAAGCCACATTGCTTTTCCCTCTGATCACTCTGGCAGTTTCCTGACAGCTTCCTATGACCCTTCACTGCTTCCCGTCCAATCCAGCGCTATCCTTCCCAACCTCCTCCACACACAGAGTGTCTTGTGTCCTCTGAACAGCTTGGGTCATTAGAAAGAGAAGGGTCTTAGGAGGTAGGCCAGTCTGGGTTTGGATTCTGGACTACATCTCCAGCCATGCGCACTTGGTCACATCGTCTTGCCTTTGAAAACCTCAGCCTCCTTATTTATACAACGAGGCTAATAAAATGCCAGTGTGAACCTGTGCCAGGGCACTGTGATCCCCATGCAGGTGAAGAGTGAACACCAGTGAACATCAGTCACTGGCAGGCCCCTTCCCAGCATTCCTAGTGTCTGAAATGCAGACCCCACTAATTTTCTCTGCCAGCTTTCAACCACACGGATCGGATCCTATCATCTTATAGAGCTTTCCTGCGTGCACAGGGCTGCCCGGGGGGGGGGGGGGGGGGGGGGGCGGGGAATCAGTGTTTCTTTCATGACCATTTAGGAAAGCAGATCCCAGAATGCTGGCAAAAACGCAAAGCTACATTTCCATTCGGGCCACTTTACCAGGACCATTTTTATTGACTTTTTCATAATTTCTTCAAGACCTCATCACAGGATGCATCCTATGGGAGGGCTGGGTGGGGCTGGGTGGTACTCAGGTGAAAAGAGATAAAAGTAAACCTTGGGAAATCAGAAGAGAAACAGCAGGGGATTACTTTCCTTTGTTGCAGGAGTTTGCATGACATTATAGGGTGGGAAAAACAAAGGCATGATTAAAAATACATAAGCCTCAACTAAAAGTCCAATCAACTTTGTGAACAAAGCAGTCTTTGTTTCACACTGTAGGTGGTATTTTTGAGGTCTGAATCCATCCTTCCAGAGACATCCAAGCTGCCACAGGAATGATATCGAACAACCTCAAGAGGATGTTTAATTTAACAAACACCTGCAGAGCACTTACTATGCTGTGATGCTGTGATTGAGGGAAAAAATACATGTGGTCTTCGTCCTAGTTTCTGACACAGAGCTCCTAAACCCTTTTTAATATCCTAAGTGATGAGAGCAATCAAGGTGTCTTTTGCTATGTGAATGAGGTGACTTTGGGACCCATCTGTGGATGGGGACTGGTGGCCAGGAGAATGAACTCTGTGGTTAAAGGGATGGAACTTTCGGTCCCTACACCCAGCCTCTGGGTAGAGCAAAAGAGATAGAAATTGAGTTCAATCACCAATGACCAATGATTTAATCAATCATGCCTGTATAAAGAAGTCTCCATAACAACCCCAAAGGACTAGTTCAGAGAGCATCTGAGTTGGCCAACATGGGAGGAGCAGAGTACCTGGAGAAGGCATAGAAACTCTGTGGCTTTCCCATACCTCACCCTGTGCATCTCTTTCTTAGGGCTGTTCCTAAATTTTATCCCCTTATAGTAAGTTGGTAATCTAGTCAAATGTTTCTATTTCATATGAACTGATCTGGCAAATTTATGGAACTCAAAGAGGAGGTCATTGGAATCTCTGATCTATTATAGCCTTGAGCAGAGGTCACAACCTGGGTTTTTGACTGGTGCCTAAAATGGGCCAGGGGGCAGTCATGTAGAACTGAGCTCTTCAACTATGGAATCTGATGCTATCTTCAGGTAGATGATGTCTGAATTAAGTTAAATTGTAGGACACCAGCTGGTGTCAGAGAGTTGCTTGGTACTATGAGGACCTTCCCATCCCTGAACCATGAAATGGAATGGGGTGCAGAACTCTTGTATGTTCATTTCTGAAGCACCTATATGTATGAAACACCAAAGGCAGTTATGGGGAGAGCATGTACTTGACCATCAGAGACTGCCTGCAATCCCCAGCCCTTCCTCTTCAAGTTTTTGGGAACCAGGCAAAGTTATTTCATTCCTCTTAGCTCCCTCATTTGTGCATTGGTAACACCAATGTCTACCTTGTAGGGTTGCAGAACAGACTGATGATGAAGGCTGCAAAGTTCCTGGATGCACACTCTGGTAGGTGGGAGGTTCGGTGTGGCTCAATGGTAATGTGTTTGGGACTGCAGGTAGTGGGCACAGCATCTGCTTCCAAGGAGGCCAGAGCAGAAACTGTCTAGAGTAGCCTTATCTATAGATGTTGCAGGCGCAGTGTCACTAGTCTCTCACCCAGAGGCTGGGAAGGTCCGGTAGATGTTCTCCAGCTGCCCTCCCTCAAGCCTGCCTGGAGAGGGCCTTTGGTCTATGAGGGTGGTAGGGGAGAAGGTGATGGAGGAATGGCAAACTGGCTGTGTAGTTCCCCTCTCCCCCTCCTTCTTTCCAGAAGGAGAGGGGCAGATCTGTCTTAGGTTCACAGCAGATGCCAGCATTGTTTCTCCAGTCCTGTCTCATGTGTCTTCTGTCTGGGCATAAGGACCTCCTGACAAGACTTGGAGTGTGTAGTCCAGAGTCTAGAGTCCAGATTGTGTGCTCTAGAGCACCTCTTTCCTTCCCGGTCACCTCTGTTCCCAGGGGCTTCCAGCCCTCCATCAATATCACACAACTGTTTCTTATACGTTTCTCATGGCAGGTGCAAAGGGTTCCAGCCTCTCATCAGTTTCTCGTCACCTTGTGTACAATCAGATCTCTCCCTCCTGAACAGTTCTAGTTCTCTTGAGTTTAAAAGACTCAAGTCACAAAAGACATTCTGAAGCAAACGATGCGTATTGAAATAAAAGAATCATCATATTTCATTCTAAGCCTAACAAATCAACTCTTCTCTTCTCCTACCTCCCTGCTGTCCCCTTTCCAGCCCAAGGACACAGGCATATACAATTTTTACATATTGGTTTGTCACAACATTATGTTCTACATTTTATCTTATTAAAGCATAAATATTCTTCCACTTAGCTATAAAATATTCAGAACAATCATGTTTAATGAAAGAGCAGCATTCAATGACATCAGTGCACTGATATATATATATATATATATATATATATATATATATATATATATAACTAGTCTCTTATTGCTAAATATTTAGGCATATATTGGTTCAAGTTCTGTGTTATTATAAATAATGCTAGAGTAAGTATCTTTGTACATATAGTTTTTCCTCATTGAGGACCAGTTCCTGAGAATAAATCTTCAGTATATCCGGACTTTGAACATTTATTTGTATGGATTCTTGGTACATTCTGCCAGGCCATTCTAAAAGGCTACATGACTTTACACTGTCCCCAGGAACATGTAAGAATCCTATTTTCACCCAGTTTTATTACCATTTTGCTAAAGGACTTGCTAGTTTAAGAGGAATAAAATGGTACCTGGGATTTGCATTTTAAAAGCCTTGCACCAAAAGACAGGATACCTCTTAAGGGACCTCCAGCTGAGGGACAGAAGTTTTAGGAGAAAAGGGAGCAAGTTTTCCCAGCAGTTTGGAAATTATCCCAAGTGGTCATTCACCATCTTCACCTGTGTGGTGGCCAAATCAGACTCCAGCCTTTGCAACTGCCTTCAGGCTGAAGACAGTGGGAAAAATGCCGATGTGTAATTGGTGTATTACTTACTTTTCTCACCATGCCCCAGAGACTTTTCTCATTCACATGTAAAAACTGGTGCTCTCAGACCCAACCCCAAAGATGCAAACATCTTCTATTTTCTTATCCCATTAGCACCTTCCTACAAATGGCTCCACTGCTTCTTTTGAGAGCCAAACACACAGACACAAAGTCAGATCTGGGTCCCATGCTGTTTTCCCCAGCATGATACAGCCCTGATTATTCTAGATCTTTTTTTCCCCCCTCTCCTTTTGGAAATCTCATTAGAATGGAAACACTCAGTGGCTTCAAGTTTCCAAAATGAGAGATTAAAAAAAAGAAGAAGAAGAAGAAGAAGAAGAGCGTGCCCCATGCTAGCATTAGCATGGTGGAGACACATCTGTCCGCCCAGCTGCGCTGTGCAAACAATGGTCATCATGGCTGATTGTTCTAGCGATTTCCTTCCCTCCTTGGACTCTGTATTCATCTTTAAACATTCCTGGATTTTATATTCGCTCACTCAGTCCTTGATTCAATACATGTTTACTGAGTAATTACTTTGTACCAAGCCCCGTGTCAAGGTACAGAGGTAACCCAAGATTCAGGTCTGTCCTCAAGATATTTATGGCATTATAAGGAAACCAATTATTCCAGTGGAAAGTGATCAGCATTCAAGCGGACATGACAGGAGCTACTCTGCAGGGACAGTGACTTGTCAAGAGCACCCTAATAACTCAGGGGTTATCAGCTATTAGCTTTAATTTCAAAACTGCATAACATCTTGGGGCTTTGAGACCCCCCTTCGTCTCACTTATTTCTAAGGTCAGTCCTTTAGAGGAAAAACAGAAGATCATTCACTAGGCATGGGTGTTCAGAATTATGCCAAGCTTGGATTCACCTGGCACTCAGGACCAGTGCCATATTATAAATTGAGGTACAATATTTATCTGGGGGTGCCCTGAGAAAAAGCCACCAGTTGCTATGTTTTTCTATGTACAGAAAGAGAGATGGGATCAGGAAATCTCATTTCAAATCTTTGCTGCCAGGTACCTGGGAGATCTTAGGCAAGTTGACCCCAAGGCTCAACTTCCTCATCTGCAAAATGTGTCTACGTGCTTAGAGCAACTATTAGAGGTAGATTGAGAGAATCAATGAGAGCACGCACACAAAACTCTAGCACAGTGTCTGTGCTGACCTTCAACTTACACTCATTGCAAACCTCTCTCTCCTAAGACACCTTCTGGATCTAGAACAGGTTTGTGATTTCATCTGCATCAGGGTCTAGAAGGTGCAGTAGGTTGTGTTCTGGCCTTCAGACTATTGGAGAGGAGGTAGACAAGATAAAGTATGACTTAGAACAAGCCCCTGGGGTTCAATTATGGGGGGAGAGGTGAGGGGCAGGAGGCAGGCAGTCCATTTCTTGGGGACCATTTACCTGGGTAGGACGGGGGAACACTTGTGAGCGTTTGGGTTTCTAGACATACTGAGAATAATGCCATCAGGCCCCATCTTCGTTGGAGATGACAGGAAGGGGTTTCATGTTCATTAGCCCTTGTCTTTCTCATTCATCAGCAACTTTCTGACCTCTCGGTGAGGTATCCTCCTCATTCCCTGACCTCACATCACCCTTCTGTGTTTTTTCTTTTTCTTGTCTAGTAGCATTTATCAGAGTACGTGGGGAAAATGGCTGGTGCCAGCTAGGCACAGGCTGAATAGGGTGTTACCCTCCTTGGGCAAGAAGAGCTGGGTAGAGAGAAAAAAAAAAGTTTGTGTCAGTAAGAACCAAACCAAAACAAACAAACAAACAAAACCTATGATGTCTATTAAGAGCATATCTTATCCTGAAAATTATGTTTTAGCAAGGACCTTCTCCCCAGAGGTAGTGCTGATATGGATTTTCTAGGCATCCTGTGTCCTGGAACAAGGGTTTGTAAAGTTGCAAATTAAAATCACCTTTGGATCTTAAAAAAACCAAAAAGCCAGTGGCTGTCACCAACTCATGAATCTCCTAATTTAATTGCTCTGAGTGAGCCCAGTGCTAGTCTGTTTTTTTGTTTTTTCGTGTGTGTGTGTTTTGTTTTTTTAAAACTTTCCCCATGTGATGATACTGTGCAGTCGGAGTTGAGAAAGAACAGATCACCAGCTAACACTGTGGGCTTTGGAGTCAGACTGTATGGAAGTGAATCTGATCCCCCGCTGGTCTGAGTCAAAGAAGCACAGGAGCCTGCAGTGGGCAGCTGCCATGGCAGGGCTGTCTCTGCAGCCAGAAAGAAAGGGCTCTGAATCATAGCTTTCTAGTAAGGGGCATGGACACTTCCTAGTAAGGGGCATGGACAAGTAACTTAATATCTATAGCCTCACTATTTGTATGAATTTTCCAACAAATTATTACAAAGTGAGCGGCTTAAAAAACATACATATTTATCATCTCACAGTAGCTGTGATTCAACAGCCTGGGCATAGCTTAGTGAGGGCTTCTGCTTACGGCTAGAATCAAAGTGTTGGTCAGAGCTGGGTTCTCATCAGAGGCTTGACTGGGGAAGAACCTGTTGTCAAGCTCCCTTGGCTTGTCAGCAGAATTTATTTCCTATGGCTGTAGGGATTTCTGATTGCTGCTTGCTTGTTCAAAGCCAGTGATAGATACTGACAGAGAGACAGAGATAGACACAGAGATAGAGCTGATAGAGATAGGTAGAGAGAGAGAAATGATAGAAATTAACAAGATGATGCTACACTTTTATGTTATTAAGTATATCAGGAGAGAGGATCAAAGGTCAACCTTAAAGTCTATTATTTTCATCTGGAAGTTGGGGATATTATATATATATATACCTAATAAGTAGTTGTGAAAATTAAGCAAGAACGTCCATTATGAGGGCATGACACATGACCACTCAGAGAATGCTTTATCCGTAACAGTGCGCACAGAAGCCATAGTCACACAGCTTCCCACATCAGAGGTCATGGTGTCCTCCTCTGGGCCCCCATATCATGCTGCACCAACCTGTCTCGGGGCAGATGTGACACATTGCAGTGTCCCCCATCCATTCACCGAGGCTGCTGGGCCCCTCACTGAAGTCTTGCTGCGTGTCAGTTGCTTGTCAAAATGCAAGATATGCATCATTTTGTCTGATCCTCACAGCAAATTATTGATACCCAATCATTGCCATTTTCAAGATGGCTTCACAAGATATAAAGAAATCGTGTTTCAGTAGAAAACAGCTTCATTCAGATCACACCCTTCTGGGTTATCTTAAGACTTTCATTGTCTTTACCGACTTTAGTCTTTCCCTGTCTCTGAACTACTTTATAATTGTAAACTGCATATAACAGATAACAATGCAAACTAATTCATGTCTTAACACATGCAAATTCTGTCCTGTCTAGTAAAGATTGAATTGACTTCTTTCTCTCTTGTCTTATTAAGATAAACAATGCTATCTCATTTATCCATTCATTTAAAAACTTCCTGATCTATACATGTGTCTGCTTTCCAGATCCCCTTTTGAGCCCTTTGTAACATTTGTCTGGTTCTGTCAACAATTGGTAAATTAAAGAAAATCCTTAAAATATGTTTACTTTATATCTGTATGAGAGTCATGAGTTTGTTTATTTTTTAAATTATCTTTTAACAAAGTTTACATATATTTCCTGGGCCAAATGGAAACAAGTTTTCAAACCCATCCAAGTTTGTCTGGCATCAAAACTTACATTCTTGGGGCAACTGGGTGGCTCAGTGGGTTAAGCCTCTGCCTTCAGCTCAGGTCATGATCTCAGGGTCCTGGGATCGAGTCCCACACCGGGCTTTCTGCTCAGCAGGGATCCTGCTTCCTGCTCTCTCTCTGCCTGTTTCTCTGCCTACTTGTGATCTTTGTCAAATAAATAAATAAATAAAATCTTAAAAAAACAAAAACAAAAAAAAAAAAAACCTACATTCTTGACCAGATACTATAATGCTACACACAGGGTAAGCGTACACTGATGCCTTATTTGTCCATCTGGTCAGGTGATGTTCTCTCACTCGTCAAACACAGAGCACAGCCTCCCACACTCACTTCTCCACCTCTGGGGTTTATCTGATGCTTGCTATTCCTGAAAAATTCCTGCAGAAGTTCCTCTTCTGAGGAAAGAGAAAGAAATTCCTCTTTCCATTGGGTTTAGCCCCAAGGACCTCTACGAGTCTTTCCTCTAAAGAATTCAACACCTGTCTCCCCATAAACTCCGCCCAGTTGTCCTCTTTCTCCCTTCTGAAAATATACATGCCACTGCCTTTCTTTCACAAGTGGCTCTTTGAGTGTTGGAAGGTGACTCTGAAGGCCCAAACGTTTTCTCTTTCTGAGTCAGGCTCTTTAAACCTGGCCTCCTTTGATAGACCGTCAAGCATTGTGCCATCCTTTTCATTCTCTTTCAGACACATTCTGCTTCCGTGTACACTTAACGAGGGATCCTTAGATCTGCACACAAGGTGGTCTGACTGCGTAAAGTGAAAGGTCCCCCTTCTGTAGGTCCAGGCATGGTGACTTTAAGAAGACTTTTCAGATAGAGACATCTTGGGTACCTTGTCAGGCTTTAGTCCCCAGGCTGCAGACCCCGTGCTCCTCCTATAGACAGGCCCTCCTCACACTGCTCTGCTTTGTCTCCACTGACATCACCATCCATCCCCACTGAGCGGTGATGCTGGCTTTCTCCACATAGGCATGAACTATTTGAGGTAACTCTCTCCTCACCTGAGCCACCCAGGGATGCTCTTCTGCATACACAGCCTTTCGGATGGTCACCAATGGCCTGCCTGGGGCTGTGGACAGAGGAGGTATGCTCCTTCTGGTCCCACCACAGCCTACTCAGCCAGTCTCTGAATTCACTGGAACTTGCGGCACAAGAATGACACGGTTGACTTTTCAAAGTGAAATTATGGAAACACAGTTATTTCTCCCCCAGTTGTTATTGTGAAAGTGGGGATAATTTATTAATGTTTGTGTAATTGACTTCTTTTTTCCTGGACCTAAATAAAATCCTCTTATTTTATCTTTGCTCAATTTCTTCTTCTTAGACGTGGCTATGTGTCTAGTCACTGCAATCATTTTGGAAGCTCAGTTCTGTTGCTGGAGCATTAATGTCTGTCCCAGCTTTGCCATCTGAATAACAGTCCTACTAGTGGCACAATGGACTTCACTAATGAAGGAGCCTCTGTTCTTCCAAAGCTTCCATGAATTTGCTGACCTTTCCTAGCCAAGCCCATCTAGGGGGAAAGATGGATTCTGGCTTATGTTTCTCACTCCCTTGTCCCCCAGAGCCCATTTCCCAGAGAGCTTGCCAGTTTTCAACCCTCCATTATTTGAGAGTAGCCATGAATAGGATCAGGGCTCAAAGACCCAAACTGACAAAGGCTACTCTCAGCTCCTGCAAGGTGTACATCATCTTCTCCAACCCTGAGATTGTAGCAAAGCTTGTCCTTGGTCTGTCCCTCTCTTGCTGACAGGCCACAGGCTCAGAGGATGTGGAGAGAGAGAGGTTTCTGAGGGGGCGGGTCTGAAGGTCAGCTACCGCTTTGATAGGCTATTGCAAGCTCTGGTTTGAAAACCATCCTAGCCACAGTAGCAAAGACCCCAGATCCATTTATCAAGGTCCCTGTGACCTCATGGGGCTCTAATGGGGACTGAGTAATCAATGTTTCTTGAGGCCGAGTTATGGGCTGCATGGGAAATGTGTCATGACTGCAGCATTTCAAATGGGATTTTTTTTTTCCCTCTGTCTCTCTTTAGAGATGAGGACACTAAGTTTTCTCCTTGAAATGAGGACAAGAAACACACACATACACAAAGAGAAGGAAAATATGCAGAATGACTCAGAACTAAGGTGCCCAGTTAATGCATTGTACACACATAGTTGTCTTCACCATAAGCTTTGGGATCTTTAAAGCAAGGCATGGAGGAAGCAACAGTGAAAGACTCCAGACTGGGGTCATAGGGCCTGGGTTCTAGTCCTGACTCTGCCCCCAGACAACCTTGGTGACCTAGAACAAGGTACTTTTTCTGTCTAAGCTACAATTTTCTCCTGCTAAACTAGATAATTTCTTTGGGTCCTAAACTAGTTCTATTACTAACACACAGGCCACAATTTAAGCAATAGATGTGTTCTTGAAAACACAAGGGTAAACTTTTGTATCGCTAACTGGAGTTGATTTTTAATGAACCAGGCCCATAGTTCCTTCTCTTTTTCCCCCACCTCCCCCTCGTCCCCCTTCTTCTTTCTTTTAGGAGCAGAATCCTTTCTTCAAAAGCAAATCTCATGCAGGAGCCCAATAAATATAACAGAAAAAGTGTAGTGGCTTTATGAGGAGGAATGAGGGGAGCCTTGCTTCTCTGCCCATCTTGGTAGTTCTTACCACTACCACATCCCTCCTTCTAAGCACACATGCATTGAATTAGGCCATGCTCTTATTTGAATGAGTCCTTGTTTTGATGAATGGTCTACCTAGGAAAGCCAAAATGACACCATCACATGGTGGTGAAACAGAGCACTTTCATCTTATTATCCCAGCTCTTCTCTACAAATCTGCTGGGCTGGGTGATTTACCCCATGCCATAGGTGAGGACACTTGGATTCAGATAGATGAGAAGTGGAACATGTCATTCCTGATTGCTCCTGATTCCCAGGCACCTGGGGACAGTGTCTATGTTCAGGTGTCTAGCCTGGTCCAGTGTCTAGCCAATGGTCCAGGAATAGCTGTTCAGTGAATGGCAGCAGAACTTGTTGACCCTCCTCAACTAATCCCTGCCACAGTTAGGGCTCCAAGTCCTTTTGACCTTTGCTGGTTAATAGGAACTATTTCTTTTTTGGAACATACGGTTACTTCCAAATATCATCCCATATATGTGGACTGTTGATTGGGCATACCCATTCCACTTCTCCCCGCTAAACAACAGCAACATACTATTTAAGAGCCATGCCATCATTCACAGAGGAGATAAATCTCTATCCTGCTTTCTTCTCTTTGGAGAGACTATTAGGAAGAGAGAGAGACAGGTATTCCAAAGCCTTGAGCAGTTCTGTTTGGCCTTAAACAATTGTAGCAGATTATTCTCTGACTACTTTTACTACTCCCCAGACTTCTTCATCCAATGAAGTAAACCTGCTATTCTTCTTTGGAAGAAGTAGCCCATGGACTTTTGGAACTGCTCTTTCTGTAGTTCAGAAAAGAGGGCAGGAAGTGCCTACCAAACTGGGGCAGGGCTTAACCCAATGACTGATGGGTCAGGAAGCTCTGAGCTGCAACTCACATTCCAGAGCTCCCTGTGAGATCAGGTTTAAGCTTCCCTCCATGAAACTTTGCTAAAATCATCCCTTTGTATTCTGTAGCTTAGAATGGGTTCTGGACACTTGAGGTAAGACTTAGAACAGAAGGTCCATGATCATCAGTGAATATAATGAGACTAAGAGTATGCCAAAAAAAAAAAAAAAAGCATAATTAGCAACATTTCTCTGTATAATAAACTCTTCTCATGAGCCATGGAGAGGAAGAGTTGCCTCTTGTGGAACAGTTGTACGATAGGAGGCCAGAGACACAGAAGATGGGAAACTTTAAGGAGAAGAGAAGGCCAATCCCCACGAGAATGTAAGACAGTGATGACAACAACCACAGCAGCAATAACAAAACACAACTCAGCGATGGCCCTGAAGCTCAGGAGTCTTTGCTGCATGCATTATCATGTGCATCGTGAGAGCCTTCAGTGGAAAGGGGCTGTTTTCCAGGTCTGGAGGAAGTGTTGATTCCTTCACTGGATGATGCCTGTGCAGATTCCTCAGGCAGAGGACAGCAGACTGGGTGGAGGCAAGCACACTCCCACTGGTGATGCAGTAGGGTGGGACACAATTCCACTTGGATCCCAAAGGACAGAGAACTCCAGTGGACATCTGGGTTTCATAGTTTGGATAGCACACACCCCAGAGGAAGGGACAAGTACACCAGCAGCTGTTAACACATGTAAGAGAAGGTGAAAAATGCCACTAAGGGGTGCAAGCAGGGTGCAAATGAGGCCTTCCACGGGGAGAGAACACTCCTCAATACTTGGTTGCTTACATGCACCACACTAGCCCTCCATCCTCTGAGACCGCACGGAGGGGGAAGAGTGAGAGCTGTGAATCCATAGTGCGTATGCATTCAGTGGACAAGAAACGGCCATAAGCTGGAGGCAGTTCACGGGGCTCTAAAGGGCTCCCTGTTGAACTCCCAGGAATTTTCAGCTATAAACACAGCAGTTATTAAAAAACAAATGATATAAGCTTTGAGTAAAAACATTATATTAAAAACAAAGGTAATGAACACTCAACGTTTATTGCTACCTAATTATTTTACATTTTACTGTTATTTATACTCTTGGTGTTGTTATGTCCTTTGTTTTTTGTATGATAGAAATATTACATAGTGGTGCCCACCTCTTCCTTATATTTGATGTCACTCAATTAGTTTGAAGTTTACTGCAATAGAATTCTTTACATTACAGAAATCAGCAAACGCTGCAAATCAGGGCTCCTCCCTTCTCAAGGCTCTGAGCTGGCTGTTAAATGCTTACTCTAGTACTTCTGGAGAAGAGTTGAAAGAGTGTCCAGACAGGGTGCAGAAAAAATAAGCCAAACAACTTCATTCATTCACTCAACATTGCTTATTGACCACCCACTGCATGCAAGGTGCACATAGTTACAAGTTCTTCATGGCTGCCTGTAACAGCAGGCTCAGTCAGAGTAGACTAGCTTAGTTAATTGGGCAGGGGCTCATGTGAAACCCTGGAAGTCCTGACTATTGAGCATCTTTCAATAAATGCATTTTGATGACTTTCCAGCTCATGGGCAACAGTGGCTCCAACTAATAGCTAACAATGAGCTGCCAAAGAGGGGTCTAGCCAGACCTGCTTCAACAAATAGATAAAGATCATTTAAAAGCAGCCCATTAAGTGTTTGCATGCAAATGGCCCTGCCAGGCTCCTTGAAAAACAGTTTGTTCTCCTAAGGAGGTTAAATATTTTCAGTCTTGTTTGTGTTATTAATTTGCTTAGCCAAGTGTGTGGTTGTGGGTGCATTTTTAATAGAGGATTCAGAGACCTTGCAAAACAAGCCCTATCCTTGAAACTTAAATGAGGAAGGTTTTATGAATCCCATCAAAACGACCAGAGATTTTGCTTGTATCCCAGGGATAATAGATCTGTGTCCCACTCAGGTAGCCCTGGTGAAACCTACAAGATGGGGAATGAAATAAAAAATGAACACACTCCAGAATGGTGTCTGCCTAGCTCCTAGGACAGTACCCAGAAGAGGTGTAACTAACCCACGGCACGGGGGATATAAGAGAAGAATGAACAAAGCTGGTAATATTGTAACCCTAGTACCTAGAATAGAACCTGCCAGGTGGTGGGCATCCAGTAAATTCTATTGAATGACTGAATGCTTCTATGCCATAATTCTAACCACAGTTTTGATGACAAAGGGTCTTCTAAAAATGGCAGACAAAGAACAATTGCAGAAGAAAAAGGAGGAGGAAGGGGGATTTATAAAAAGAGACTCTTTTCATATCATGTCTCATTTAATCCTCACAAACATCTGGAAGCTTTTATTATCTTCATTTTATGGATGAGAAAAACTAAGGTTAATCAGCCCACCCAGAATCTCCCAGGTAAGGAAATATGGAGGGAGATGAAAATCTGGTCTGTTTCGATTCAAAATCCATGTTCTCTCCATGCTCTATGAAATGGTGACAGTCTTCTTGGAAATCCTCAATTTAGAGAGAAAACTTTCCCCCTGCATTCCCCTCCTAAAAATGTGATGAATTCCCCTCAATGGAGAAGACAGAAAACTGAAAACTCACACCAGAATCACAGTGGTGTCCTAGCACCCCTTCCCCACTTTCTTTCCTCTTTCCTTGACCTCAGAGGAACAGGGTGTGTGTGTGTGTGTGTGTGTGTGTGTGTGTGTGTGTACATGAGTATATGAAATGATCATTTTCCTTTATTTCCTTGAACATCAACTTTTGCTTCAATAGTAAGCTCAGTGCTTAACTCTACTTACAACATTTCCATCCCAAAAACTCTCTGTAAGGTTAGCAATATGGTCTCCATGATGGGGATGAGAACATTCAGAAAGGAAAGTGATTTGCCCAAGTTCAATACCAGCAAATGCAACATCTGGGAATTCAGCACATGCTAATCCCTCTATCTCTCGAAAGCCTTTTTCTGCTAATGTTTTTCAGAAAGGCCAGTGTGCCTGGGCATCACCTGGGGGACGTCCTAAATGTAGATGTTGATCCAGTAGATCTGGGAAGTGGCCTGGCCAAGCTCTCAGGTCACATTTGATGAGCAGGTGTCAGGGTCAGCTGTTCAGTAAGTGTCACAGAGCTTGTTGGTTATGCAGGGTCAGTTTTCCATTCATTCTCCAGTTCACCAACCACTCAGGAGTCCTGACAGGGCTGAGGGGGCATCCCTCCATCTTCCTACAGCCTGGGGGGTACCTCCCCTTATCTTCTTTCTGTGTCTGGGCCATCACACTGTTCACCCCGGGGTCCCACAACTTCCTGTTCCTCCATCTTCCCATGCACACAGCAGTTACCTCTGTAAGTGGTCTCTGATGATGCAGTCCTGGCCCTTTGAATCTATTTTTCATAAAACAGGCATTGTGGTTTTTAAGGTATAAATCTGATGATCTCATTCTAGTTCTCACACTCCTTCAAGAAAGGGAAAGGTACCACCCCCCATGCCCCAAATCCTTTTTAGCAAGAGTACCTTAGTTTTCATCTGCTGTGAACAGTGTGGATCAATACAAGATTTCATTGAAAAGAAAAGATTTTGCTGCTAAAGAAATGTAAGAATACCCCTGACTAACTAATCTATTTCTTCATTTTAGAGATGAGAAAGGTAAGTCCCAGTGAGGTCCAGCTCCTTTCCGGAGGCCCCCAGGAAGAGAACTGTAGAGGTAGCATGAATCCCAAACCCTGCCAATAGTTTCTTTTCTTTTCTTTTTTTTTTTTTTAAGATTTCATTTATTTATCTGATGGAGACACAGCAAGAGAGGGAACACAAGCAGGGGAGTGAGAGAGGGAGAAGCAGGCCTGGCGCTGAGCAGGGAGCCACATGTGGGGCTAGAACCCAGAACCCTGGGATCATGCCTGAGGCGAAGGCAGAGGCTTAATGACTGAGCCACCCAGAGGCCTCCTGCTGTTACTTTCTTTGGGTTTCTTCTCCTTTCCATTACACCATACTCTCCCCCCCCACCCCCGACACACACTATTTTCCCCCCAGATATTACTTTCCTAAGATCTACTAAGTGAGTTCCTTTTTTGACTAAGAACAATATTCTAATATCTGCATGCCTTCTCCAAATCTGCTCTCAGCAATTCTAAGCATGAGAAAAGCAGAAAGACATGCAGACTCTAGGTATGTTTCCATAAAGTAACCTACCCCAGACTAGACTGACTGCTTTCCCATGAGATCCTGAGCTTGGGGATACTTGGAAAGAAATGAGCAACAATCACCCCAGCCACCAAAAATTGGAGGAAGAATTTTTAAAGCTTTTAGGAGGTATGATGGCCAAGGTAAGCTGATTCTCAGGACATGATAATGTGAGTGCAGGAGCTGATTGAAAATGAATACTTTGGGCCTTGAGCTGATAGATTTTTTTCCCCCTAAAGTATTATTTGTTCAAAAAATATCAAGAATCTTCTGTGATGAAGCACATTCCTCCCTGCACTTATGAAGACCACCAAAAAGAGCCTCTGTTTGCCAAATCCAAAAGCAAACAAGGATCTCTAAATTGGTTAATTTCTACATTGGTCCATTGATCTCAAAACCATCCAGGACAAAACACATTCACAGTGGGGCTAATACATATTCCTGGAGTGAATGTGGATATGGCGACGCCTACTATTAGCAGAGAAATAACGAGTTGGTACATAATCACTTGCTTAGTTGAGTGGTCAAGTTAGGCCCAGAGAGGAAAGAGCTTACAGTGGGTGTAGAATGAGAGAAGGTGTTCTTGGTGGGGTTTGGGTTAGAAGAGAACCGGCAGCAAGAGCAAAGTCTGGAGATAGGAAGGTACGTCGTTTTTGTTAGATATGGTAAAGAGGGTGTCAGGGCTGGAGGAGAAAGCTAAAAGCCACAACCAGAACATCTTAAAATCTGAACCAAGAACATTACTGTCTAGTGCAGTCAGCCACAAGAGGGCTTAGGACACTCATACAGTGTGGAACATACACATGGGTGGTTTACAGGGAACTTTCAGTAGTGTAAATATAGCTATGTCCTTAAAGAGGATTTGAAAAAAGAAAAACATAATTTAGCCCATCAGATACATGAGTTCACAGATAGTATTGCTTAGGATTAAATTTGTAGAGTAAGAACCAGTGAGTTTTCTTAAAGAGAAAAATACTAAATCAATACCAACTTGGTTGTGACAAAAATCATGAAGGCAAACAGGAGTGATTGATTATTGACAAACTCTTGGGTAAAGCTATGTATCAGTGATCTTTATTCATCATCTCATCAAAGGTCATACTGTGTGTGAAAGTGATCTGTAAATCCTGTTCCTTCACAAATGTGTAAATTCATACATTCAACCCATTAAATGAGATGCTGCAGACAATAATGATGAGGAAGGCAGGCAGGGAGGGAGGAAGGAGAGTGGACCTATGAAGAGCCACACAGTGTGGCAGCCTACTGACTGAAATAGGAACAAGACACAGATTTCTGTTCGTCAGGGAGGCAGGCAGCTATGGAAAGAACTGTAATCTTGTGTAAGAATTATTTTCAGGGAAATGGGTACAAAGTATGAAAACATGTGGAAGACATTGAAGTAGGAATAGTTTGCAGAGGTGGGGGTATTTGAGTTGAGCACCTTTAGCCAGATGGAGCTACATCTGCATTAGCTACAGTGAAAGTATTGAAGGAATTCTAGTGTATGCACCCCAAGATACTATAATCATTCAAAATGCATAAATGCAAACTATTACTATTATGTTTTCTGCAATGAATGATAATCAAACTTTAGTGATGACCTATGAACTCATTTTTTTTTTTTTTTAAGAATTTGTTTATCAGGGCACCTGGGTGGCTCAGTGGATTAAGCCTCTGCCTTCGGCTCAGGTCATGATCCCAGGATCCTGAGATCAAGCCCTGCATCAGGCTCTCTGCTCAGTGGGAAGCCTGCTTCTCTTCCTCTCTCTCTCTCTGCCTGCCTTTCTGCCTACTTGTGATCTCTGTCAAATAAATAAATAAAATCTTAAAAAAAAAACTTCTAAGATTTTGTTTATTTATTTGATAGACAGAGATCACAAGTAGGCAGAGAGGAAGGCAGAGGGGGGTAGGGGAAGCAGGCTCCCTGCTGAGCAGAGAGCCTGATGCTCAATCCCAGGACACTGAGATCATGACCTGAGCCGAAGGCAGAGGCTTTAACCCACTGAGCCACTAAGGCACCCTTATACACTCATTTTGAAGTGCATATTTTGGGACTCTTCCCGAGAGTGTGTGGAATGTGGTTGGCTTAATCTGAATTTTTGGTAAAACCCCAGGAGAGTCTGATGCAGTAGGTACACATGTTGAAAGACTTTCAGGAGGGCACTTGTTGTGTAGAGCACTGGGTGTTCTGTGTGAGTGACGAATCACTAAATTCTACTCCTGAAACCAATACTGTATTGTATGTTAACTAACGAGAATTTGCATAAAAATTTGAAAGAAAAAAAGAAGACTAACTTATGGGAGGTAGGGATCTTATTTACTCCTGACTCCTCAGTACTGAGCACGATGCCATGCGTAGAGCAGGTGTTGAATAAATGGCTGGTGGACGTGAAAAAATAATAAATTATTAAAATCCAATAACAAATTTAAGCTCCAGAATACTATTTTGTTTTCCAGTAGATTTACTTTATCGATTTAAAATTTACACGTACATCCTTCTAGAAAGTAATGGACATAGCCCACAATTAAAATTCACTCAAACAAAAACATAAACTGAATTAATTGCTTTTGAAAATTTAATTTTATGGATTGATTAGCCCAGGCTCAAGCTGATAGGCTGTTGGGCCTCCCTTCTGGCAGTGGAGACTCTGAGTGTCCATGTGCCCTTGAAAGTGAGGAATCGTTCTTCTGAAGAACAGTCTGCCTTGCTCCTCTTTAATTCTGACCTGCCTCCCTACTAATTGGTCTCAATTGGAGGGGTTCTGATGCACCAGGGTCAATCAGCAGGAACATAACATACCTTCAAGAACCAGACCCCAGGCACACTTTCTCATTTTGCCATTCTCTCTATCTCCAAAAAGTATTAAAATTAGATTCACTGTGGTTAATTGAGTTAAAGGGAACAAGACAATTCTTTTTCTAAATGGCTGAAAAATGAGCCCATATCCAGTCCATGGTCAACTTGAATACTGTGATTTGGAGACTTTTTGAGTTCTCAACCCTGCGTCCCAACTTGCCATTCTGCTCATTAGAAACTGCTGTGCCTAGCATCAGCTACATAATAGCGGTTCAGTTCGTTGGAAGAATGAATAATGAAGAAAGGAAGAAAGAGATGAATAAATGAGTCAAAGCATGAAGGCAGGGCGAGGTCTCATTATTCAGTGTCTACTGTGCTCCAAGCATTATGCAAAGCTATAATAGAATGATGGACAGAGCAAACATGTCCCTGCCCTCTCCAGGTTTACAATTTAAAGAGGAGGCTGCATTCACCAAGTATTTGTGACAAAGGTGAGACAGAATGGCCCCACCAGTTTGTCCCCTGTTTGTGAATCAGGAAGTGATGTGGGAATGTTCCCAAGAAGCGTTTGTTCTGAGTGAGCCCCAAGAGTAAAACACTGCTCTCTGTAGGAAGAAGCAACCTTGAGGAATATTATGCCCCAAAGAAAAGAATTTATAAAATATTTTCACACTTCCCATTGTGAATATAAAAGTAGCTAGTGCTGAGTCCCTTTGTGGCGCCAGAGGGCCCTGAGTTCTTAGCCAGGATGCAATGGCTCCCAGAGGAAATCAGATATTCAATCTAGAAAGATCACCGGAATCATCTTCTGGGAATGAGGGGGAAGTTGTGGCTGGGGAAGCAGCACTCAGCCTCCTGATCTGCTAAAAACTTATCAGAAGCAGGTAGGATTGGAGGCAAACCAGGACAGAGGAGAGAGGGTGGGTGAAGACTTAGGCTTCAGGCTTAAGATCTGCAATGCTATGAGAGATGTTACCCTGCTTCCTTGTGATGCTAGCTGGATGATAGTGATGTCCTGGAGCTTGCTCCTAGTATCTGGCAAGAACCAATTATAACCACCTCTTCATGACTCTTCACATGGGTGCTCACGTTACATGGGTAGCTTGAGACTAGCTACCCATGGAAGACTACCTCTACCACAGAAAGTGGCAAGCGCCACAAACCAGGGGTTTTCTTTATAAGCATTTACATATTTAGCAACATACCATTTTATGGAGTCCAGGCTAACAACCTAAAGCACCTGCCCAGAACCAGGGTTTTAGAACCAGAGCTGTACTGGGATAAAATTGCTGCCTTGGAAGTAATGCATTTCCCATTAAGTGCTGTCAGCAAGGAGATTCAACTAGCACATGGGGGCATGGAACAAATGATTGTGAACTGCTTCCTCCCCTCAGAGCCTACATTCCTGTGCTAGAAATAGTCATGGGAGGTTTTAAGACTGCAGTAGAGATAACATACATATGAAAATTAAATACCACACCATGGAGTGTTTTCATCCATTACTGCTGGGAAATGAGGGGTGTGTGTGTGTGTGTGTGTGTGTGCATGTGCACATGTGCATGTGTAGGAGCCTAGAGGCAGGTCCGGAGAATCATGGTTTAGTGGTTTATCTAAAATAAACCAAGGAATTGACAAGTGGCCAAGACCCAAATTGGAATAACTTCCAAGAAATACAGAGCCAGAATGCCATTATTTTACACACTAAGCATGGCGTTCTTAAAAATAAACTCAAGTTGTAGCTATTAAGGACTGTGCCATTTTGCAGAACTATAAAGAGAGGCAGCTTGAGGTTAGTGCAAGGTCAGCCTGGGGAGACAGCAGGGTATCAGGTATCAATGAGTTCCTGGAGCTGTCCTCTTTGACAAGCGGAGGACGACAGGTTTCTTTGTAGATCCCGCCAAGACCAAATCAATGAATATGAACTGGGTGAGCCCACATTTTGGCAGCACTCTCTAAGTGATAAAAATAAAAGTAACTAACATTCATACTAGGATTTTGAGAATTTCACATCCATTATCCTACTGAAGCATCACAGAATCCTTAGAGGAAATCATCACTGGCTTCATTGATCAGAAGACAAACTCTCACTAGCCCATGGTCACAGAGAAAGAAGTGGGCCCCACAAGTCAGTGTGTAATCTAGTGCTTTATACATACCTCAGTCCCACCAGATCCTCTTAATGGTTCTTATTTCTTCTCCTGAGAAAGATTCCTTCTCCTCATGCCTGAGTCTGTCTTAGACTTCCCAAGAGAGTGTGATTCTCTCTTGCCCTCTGTCTTCACTTTAGTGTGATGTCATTTTTACTATTAGGGACACAGCTGGTTGTGGGTTGTTCTGGACTTAACTGTGTCCTCAGATTCATATGATGAAGGATCTCAGAATGTGAATGAATTTGTGGACAAGGTCTTTAAAGAGTGATTAAGTTAAAATAAGATCCTTATTGTGCTCCTAATCCAATCTGACTGGTGTCTTTATAAAAAGAGAAAATTTGGACATAAAAAGAGATACCAGGGGCTTGTACACACAAAGAGGAGTCCACGTGAGGACCCAGAGAAGGTGACTGTCTCCAAACGAAAGAGAGAGGCCTTGAAGAAACCAGCCCTGTCGATGATACCTTGATCTCAGACTTCCAGCCTCCAGAGTTGTGAGAAGATCCACTTCTGCTGTTTAAGCCACTCAGTCTTGCTATTTTGTTATGTCAGCCTGAGCTGACTCATACAGGGACCTAGTTGACTGGTGCTTTGTGGAAACCTGAACCCACTGAGGGTGACAATTATCAGTTTGAATGAGCTCTGCACTGAGGGTGTCATTAGCACACTGGCTCTGCTGGTGGCAGCTGACACTTTGCCAGCCTTCTGAGAAGGCCACCACAGATCATGTCTGATTCCTCATCTTCTATTTCTGGGTTACTGTAAACACACCCTCGGCACAGTTGCCCACTCCTTGGCCCCTCCGTACCTCTGCTACTGTGCAGGTGTTTCATGCTCACACAGAGCCTGGCTGATTTCATTTCATAGTTTCACGTTTATCTCTCGTCAGGAGGTCTCCGCTTTTGAGAGACGCAGGTAACCTTTCAAGCCCGTGGCATTTACCAATTTTATATACTTTCGGTATTTGTTTGAGAACACACAGCTAGGTTTGTCTCTCTTTATCTCTGTATACAGTGTCTGACACACAAGAACCCCACTCAATAAGTAAATGAGTGATTTAAAAAGTGAGATGAAATATCCCAATGTTCCCAGCCCAGTAGGTGTTCAAGAAATGCCAGTTTTCTCCCTTTGATCATGACAACTAATACTGAAATCTTGGACCTCAGTGAGGTTAGAAGGGAGTTCTTTTCCCCCAAGCCCATTATCGGTGGCTTAGTAGAAGACTTTATCATTATGTGTAGTGGATTCTACTGCCATTCCTACTTATTCTCTTACCTCTAGAATTACAGACTCACCTCCCATTGCCTAGACCCTGAAATATCTTCCTTGCCTTATGAACTGCAGATTTTGCTTAGACTCAGAAAAGTTATGAAGTTAACAATCATGATCAAGTTCATGCAAAACTTAAAAACAATAAAACCAAACCCAGAGGGGTTGTGTTTGATTCCATCAACAGTGACAAACCTGCATTTAATGAAAACTCTTCTGCTTGTGCAAAATCATGTCAACAAAATCAAAGTTACTACAATTAGCCAGAGGGAGCTCATATCAGCTTGTCATACATTTAGTTAAGACACAGGCAGTTCTGCCTCTGGCTAAACTTTTTTGATTTATACAAATCAAGTTCACATGATTTCTCAACTAGTGGGTTTTTTTGAGAACCCCAAATATGCAGGTCTTGAAGAGACAAACGAATAATGTTATTGAGTAATATGGATGGGGGTGTCATATTACACTAAATAATTTTCTAACCCACCCATCTGTTCACTCATTTACTGAAGAAAATATTTATTGAGCACCTACTATGAATCTGGTAAACAATTAGGCATGGAGAATTCATGATTGAAATAGAAACAGTCTTTTCTTTCAAGGAAGGAGTTCCCAATTTAGTACTTATTTCAGAGAGATGTGAGTTTTAAATTATTTACTTCATGGGATAATTACTCTTGGAAAAAAGTGCATAACATAGCAAGCACCCCCCCCCCGCCCCCAAATGTAGCCTATGTTTTTACTATTTGGTAGAGAGTGAAACAAGAAAACATTTTTAGTTCACTATATCAAAGTTTAGGGTAAGGGAAATCTGGGGCCGAGCTACAGAGAGTTACCTATCCCAGCCCAGGAGTGTCTGGAAATCTCCCTTCAGGACTATCCCCTTCGGTTGACTCCTGGAAGAAAAGCAGGAGAGGCAGACAAAGAAGAAAGGAAAGGATTTCTATGAGATGAAGGCAGGAAGATGGAGGCTAAATCCTAAATAGCTTGGTAGGTCCTGTTAAAGAACTGAGCATCTATCTTGCAGATAACAGGGGGCCACTGAAGGTGAAGGCATCCAGAATATATCACTGTGACATTAAAAATGATTTTGAGCTGAAGACATTTGAGAATGAAAATGTGCAGAAATGGGCTATGTTTGAATTCTATCCCTGCCCTCATCTGCCTAAAAGCAGAGTCTTCCAAAATGATGCAGCTGTCATAAACTCCCCTTCAAGGGAGGCTTACTGTACGGGGGGAGGACTGAATCCTATCACAGCAAACTAGAAGTCCCCACTGGGATGAGAAGTTGCATGAGAAGTTGCAAACAGAGTCACAAAACTATCATAACACCCATCTATTCCCCTGGAGCCCACTTATCTTTCCCCAAAGTCATTCCTTTTTCCATAAGCACCCTTTCTTCTCCTCCACTTCTCCTCAAGATGGTGTAAGCTCCAAATTCTAATGACATCTCTGAGCCACATTTTCTGCAACGTACATACGTGGATAAATTTTTTCTTTTCTCCTGTTAATCTGTCTTCTGTCAGTTTAATTTGCATGTCCCAATTACAGAATCTCAGAAGGTAGAGGAAAAGTTTCTTCTCCCTGACAGAGGATTTTAAGTAGGGTGAAGGAGTTCACCCATGATCATATTTGTGCTTCCTAAAGATCTTTCTGGATGTGTGGAGAAGAATGGTGTGAAATTTGTTCCTAGCTCAGCTTTTCCCAGGAGACTGTTGAGATGAGGGACTCAACCAAGCTAGTGGCACTGGACAGTAGGAGAAGAAAGACTTGAAGTACTTTGAGGACTTTTAGTCAACTTGCCTTCATCACTTCAGTAAGGAGGGTGGAAAGTAGAAGAGAGGAGGGATTGGAGGATGGTGTGGCTAGGAGATGCCCTTCACTGAGCTTGGGTGCAGAAGCAGGTGTGGAAGAAAGCAGGTGAGTTTATTTTTGAAGGGTGTGTTCAAGGTGCCTGTGAGGTGGTTTCTAGGTGGTGATGGCTAGTCAGCAAACACAGGCTAGAAATCCTAAGCAGGCTGATCTGGAGCTAGAAATTTGGAAGTCATGAGCTACTAGGTGGTCTGTTACATTATGAAAGTGGACAGGCTCACACAGGGCATTCAAGAAAAGCTGAGGGTGGTAGTAGGGCACCCTCTGACCTTCCAAGAGGCATGTGCTTGTCGCTAAATACACTGAGCAAGGGAGCCAACACGACACTGCCCCAGGATGGAACATGGCAAGACTGAGAGAAGCCCCAGGTTGAATGCATTAGGACTAAGGATGCCCCACCATCTCCTACAAGGAGACTGGGGGCGGGGAGAGCGCTGGTAAATATTTCAACTCCTATAATTGGTGCCTTTCACAGAATACTCTGGTGCAGAAAAGCTGCTGGCTCTGGGAAGGGCAAGCCGGGGTCCGATCACTCACTTTCCATCTGGAAAACCTGTTCTGTCAAACACATGTTTGTTTCTCTGCCTCGGGGCCATCTAGTTCACCTGTTTACAGGTGACAGGACCCAACAGGGTTCCCTGGAGCTGTCTCCTTGGGGGAGATCCAATCAGCGTCCAAACATTTACCCTGCCAGGGCTCCCTGCAGGAAGTGCCCCTGGGGGCTGCAGAGTCTTCCCCTCAGCTCCCCGGCAGCTGCTTCTTCAGTTGCCCAGACCAGGATAAAAACAGCTCCGTGCCTTCCAAGATGGAGCCCCCGCTAGAGCAAAGAGAGATCACACCCACGCCCAGCCGAAATTCGTCTCCCGTTTTCTCAGCCTGTCACTGCTGAGAAAGAGACAGCTGCTGCCGCCAGCACAGGCAGAAAGAGGAAAAAAAAAAAAAAAAAAAGTTAAAAAAAAAAAAAAAAAAACCACAACCCTCCAACCTCTTACCATATTAAGTCACAGGAATTTTCTTACAGGGTCTCCCTGCCTCTCAATCAGGAATGTCCCTATGACATTATTTTCAAAGTGTCTACAGAGAGCAGGGAGAAGAGAATTTATCCCAATCCGTAGGCAATGGAGCAAAGGGAAGATAAAATTCTTAAAAGTCATGCCCACGCTAGTTTTTGGAAAGAAAGCACTATTTCTCACTGGCTGTTTCCAAACTTTTTTTTTTTTTTTTTTTTTTTTTTTTTTTTTAACATTTAGCTGGGGCCATATATACATTAGGTAGTTCTCCATAGCTTTGGCCACCCCCATCCCATTCTCCAGAATCACACCCACTTCTCACCAAGAACCCTTGCTTAGTATTATGGGTGGGATTTTGTCCCTTCCCTCCTGCCCACACAAGAGATATGTTGAGATCCTAACCCCCCCTACCTCAAAATGTGACCTTATTTGGAAATAGGATCTTCCTAGAGATCATCAAGTCACAATGAGGTCATTAATCCAATATGACTGGCCTCCATAGAAATGGGGAGTTTGGACAGAGACATAGGCATGCACAGAGAGGACAATGTGTAGACACACAGGGAGCAAGCAGATGGCCATGTGACTGGGATGATGTATCTATAAGCCAAGGAACGCCAAGAATTGCCAGGAAACATCAGAAGCAAGGAAACACTCTTCTGCAGAGCCGTCAGAGAGAGCACGGTCCGGCCCACACCTTGCTTTTGGACTTCTGGCCTCTACAATGTGAGAGAATAAATGTCTGTTTCTTTGCACCCAGTTCATGACCCTGTGTTATAGCAAATGTAGGAAATGAATGCATGAAGATGGGTGGGGTCTCCACAGATGTCTTTAAGCTTTTCCTGGGACTTGTGATGTGTACACCAATCCTCTGCCAGGTTCCAGGCCAAGCTGATAGTTTGCATGATGGCTCGAAGTCATAATTCTCATTCGCCCTTCCCCCCCCCCCCCGCCGTTCTTAGCAATGCTGGTCCTGATGGTGGCACAATACTTCTAATTTTGCACATTCTTAGAAAAGAAATTTGCACCAATTGCACTCCGACAGCATACCAGGGAAGGTGCTCAACACTTGGGATGTCCTATCCTGCTCACACCCTCCTTGGGGCCAATAGTGACAACTCTCTTGGTCATTTCCAGCAGAAGTAGTTGGTGAAGGTCACACAACTAGGAAGTGGAGAGACTTAGATTTAAATTGCAGACAAATGACTCCTGAACATATGCTCACCCCTGTCAACTACAAAATTATCTGTCCTTGTCCTTGTCTAAGTCCGAATTCCTGTTTCTATAAATGTCATCAAGCTATTTCAAGCATCACTATTACACCGGAGCTTCACAACATTCAATGTACACACATGATCCATGAGGGGATTTTTGTCACACAGCAGATTCTGGTTCAGTAGGCCTAGGGTTGGCCCCAGACACCGCATTTCTGACAAGCTCCCACATGATGCTGGCCTATGTACCATGCTTTGACTGGTGAGGATCTATACCACAGGACTCAACAGCCAAGAGTTCCATGGTTTTATTTCTAACTGTCCTGTGGATAAGTTCTTCATCCATGCCTTCAGTGTCTACTATGCTTCTAACACTGTGCTAGATAATATGGACATAAGAAAGGATCAAGAACTTACTTCTGAATTCCTTAAGGGCACTGGCTACCATTTTGATTAACTTTCCTTTGAACAGTCAGCACAGTAGGAGCATAGGAAGCACTCGGTCAACATATGCTTACACTGCCAACTTCTAAAATACAGCACTCGAGTACCAAAGTCAGTATCGAAATTTGCCCCTGTGGCAGATGTTCTTAGTCCACTACCAGCATTCACGCCCCTTCTCTTCATTACTGATGGATACCGAGTTTCAGTAAGAATAACCCAAACACTAACTCCCTCAGCTTCCCTGAGGATTGGTTAGGTCACGTGACAGTTCTGGCCAATGAGATGTGGCAGGAAGTCTTTTGGATTTCCTTGTAAAAGGCCTCCGGTGCCTTCCTTCTGTCTTGTACATGGTATAATGCCCACAGAGGCAGTGTTTTATGACAAAGAGATGAGTGATGTGAGGAAAAAGCCAAGATGTGGCTTTTCTAGATATATTTTCTAGATAAAAGCCACATTCAGATGTGACTTAGGCATTGTTGAGCTGCTGAGCACATGTCAGCTGCTGCCTGCCTCTTAGTCCTTGCTATGTGAGAAAAATAAAACCCTCTCCCAGAAGCCAATCTTCCTGGTAACCTGCACCGCACCACTATCTGAAGGGTTCCCAAATAATACTACCCCTTCCCAGGAGAGGACATTCACTCATGGTACCGGCTGAGCTAAGAGGAGTCTATTCAAAAATTAGAAGCCGAACGACATCAGACATCACAAACTCATGGTTTCAAAATCAGTTTCAGCCAAATAACCACCAGAAGCATATTCCATGAATTGGTTTGGATTCTCCCAGAAGCAAATTTTCTGTCCTGTTTTCATTTTACCTTCCTTTCTAATCCCGATTCGATTAGTCCATTTTCTAAAATAATTTCAACTCGGAGGATGGTATGAAAAATGTTAAATCCTGGGGTTACCCAGCTGTCAGTTCAACCTCAATATTCTGCCAGGGCATGTGGGAAGCCCAGTGCATTTAGGATGCATTCTGGGTTATCTTGGAGCTGCAGGCCCAACATTAGCATTGACTCAGAGCTCATAAATCACCTGGACAGTCTACTCTAAAGCATCAATGGAAGTCTGGTTTCCCCCTTCAACTCCCGGTGCTGATGGGAGGGGAAAACAGAGATGTACATTCTGTTTTCCACTATTCACCAAGCACACGAATACACCTCTCTTCTTCCCTGCTTGAGAGAGATGTCAATCTCTAAAGTCCCCTCATTTCCCTCTGTTTCAGCCTGCAGACACATACAGATGCTTGCCTTTATTTATTAATATTTTATAGAAACCTAATAGAGGCGGATAACATAAATTAGATCCTTACGCACATACAATGGAACTGCATGTTATGCTAACTAGATTTTGAAGGCAGAGAAGACAAAAATCCCTTTAATAATAATAATTTCAAAAAACTTTGAAGATCTCCAAAATTGCTCTTAAATTGTCAGAACCTTGTACTTTTTGGAATTTCAGCTGAAGCAATAAAGGAAAAGGTCTAATTCGATCCATGGGGAAAATGATGAAGTGAATACATTGAGGAACCGAATAATTTGTTCATTTATTTATTTTTTATTTCTTTTCAGTGTTCCAGAATTCATTGTTTAGGCACCACACCCAGTGCTCCATGCAATATGTGGAACCAAATAATTTGTTGTTCAAGCCAGACCACTTCTGATAGTGAAGGGCAGAGCTATCAGTCATTGTGCCGGGACAGCAGGAGTAAACTAGAGCAGACCAGGATGTGTGGTCACCCTATAAATCAGGACTGTTGTCTTTAGTTTTCTCCCAAGTGCACACAGCTGAAAGCTGATGACAGACATGCACAGAGGAGATAAGGCCATATTGCAGTAATGAAATAATGCAACTCTCTTCATTTGTATACCTCCTTGTGATTCATATGGCATCTCATAGCGTGGTCTCTCTGAAGGGTTGTGAGCTTCCCAAGACCACACTACTAGGTAGCAATAAAGTCAGAACTCTGCAGAACTGTCCCATCTCCATGAGTGTTTTTTCCTTGGTGGGTAGTAGACCAAGCTGTTCTCCCATTCCAGATTTGAAAAATTAACTGTGTAATGATAGGGGAAAGCCGGAACTGAGTTCTTGAACACCAACCTCAAGGCGGGGCTGCCTTCTGAGGTTGGGTTGGGGGCATGGACAAGGGGGACAGGAAGCTCCAACCCAGGAACTCTAGAAACAGAAAAAAAAAAAATGACACTTACAGAACATACCCCACATCCTGGACACTGTGATAGGACATATGTGTATTTCATCTGGTTTGGTTATCACAGCAAACACACAAGGTGGGTATTCACCTCCACCTTTCATATTGGGAAACTGAGGCTCAGAAAAATTAAGGGATCTGCCTGTGGTCAGGCAGCTGGCAAGTTGTAGATCCAAAGCAAGGCTGCCCAACCCCACACCTGTCACCAAATCAGGTCACCTGTTTGGAACACTGGAAGCCCCAGGACCACTTGCTTTTCTCCATCACCACCACTGCCCTGGTCTGCCCACTCTCTACCTCACCTGGACCATTTCAGGAGCTTCCATGCCTCACCCAGGTAGTCTATGCTCCATACAGTGACCAGAACCACCATTTCAAAAAGTAAATCAGAACTACTGGTAGTGGTTGTGAAAATACTAAAAATCAGTGCATTGTACACTTTAAATGTTGGTCAACTTTGTGGTATGGGAATTATATCTAGACAAGCCAAAGGACACTGGGTAACTACCAGAACAATAACCTGTAAAATTAAAAATAAGGAAGTAACTCAGACCCCACCATTCTCCTGCTTAACACTCACTAACCAGCGCCTTCCCACTGGACTCCATTTGAGTGATACATGGCACCTGGTGTCCTATGATGAAGAACTAAGAGATTGCTCTCTGCCCAGCCATCCACCTCCTTGGCTCACTCTGTGCCGGTCATTCCTTGAACACACTGCACCAACTCCAGGTTTGGGGACATTTGCATTTACTTGACATGGGGCCTGGCAGGTGTGCATGGCTTTACAGGGCTGCTCCTTTATGTTATTCGGATCTCAGCCAAAACATCATTTCTTGGAGACATCTTCCCAGATAAAATGAGCTAGCATCTCCATAAGCCACCTCCCTAAGCCACTTTCAGTGGCATCACACTGTTCACTAGTTGATGGCACTAAGCCCTGCCTGAAATCATCTGATGAATGGGAGTCCATGTCACTGTCAGCCTACCACGCTTGGCATGGGCTCTGCGGGAATGGGTCCATGCTGGGCTTCTTCACAGCTGTATCTCTCTGGCCCAGCCCCAGGGCTGGCAGGAAATGGTGAACAACTGAGATCCTTCTCGGGGTGCACCCATCCAAAAAGCCTGATTCTCCTTGGTGTTGCCACTTACATTAACATGGCCGTGGCCGGGCAAAACTACAAGGAGTGTAGAGTTACCACTTCTTAACTCGTAACTCCTGGTAAAAGTTTTCTGAGCCCAGGTACAGAATCACAATTGCCAAGGGCAAATGGTGTTCATTTAGACCATATTTGATTGTACCCGAGGGCAAATATTTTGAAAATCCTTTTCTAAGAGACAATTGTTTCCCCAATGGTTCCAGCTTAACCTTGACCTCCAGCGGGTTATTCAATCCTAACACACAAAACAACCAATAAATCTTTGAAGCCTGCAGGGATTCCAGTGTGTTGTTTTGTAAGTTAAAAACAAAAAGGAGGCAGTGCGGAGAGGCATGACTGAGAATGAGGCTGAGGTAAATATTAACAATGAAAGCAATAAAATAACCACCGCCACCACTCAGTAAGCATCTCTCATGTGCCAAGTAACACGTGAGAGGCTAATTCATGTCATTCTTTGAAGGTCCGTGATGGCAAATTTCAAGGTGACCACCAAGATTTGCTGGTCCCGGCCTAATTCCAGGAGCTGAATGGGATGGTTTCCATGCCTGTGATTTAGTTATTTTAGATGACTTTAAGAAAGGAAGGTTGTCAGGTGGGCCTGACCTAACCACATGAGTTCTTTAAATCTGGGACAAGAGGCCAGAGGAAGTCAGAGCTTTGGAGCATGAGAAGGGTTCAGAACAAGTGAGATTCTCCACTGTTGGCTTAGGTAAAGGGGGCTACAAAGCCAAAGAATGTGAGTGGCCCCCAAGAGCTGAGGATGGCCTCTGTTGCCAGCTAGCAAGGGGACAGACCTCTAGCCAACAAGGGGACAGGGGACAGAAACCTCCGTCTTGCAACCACAGGAGCTGAGTTCTGCCAGCAACCTGAAACTACCTCGAAGAGGGTCCAGGTGAGAATTTAGGGGGCCTATACCTGATGTCAGTCTTGTAACACCCTGAGCAGAAAGCTTAGCTGTGTGTTGGGGCTTCTAGCCCACAGAACTGCCAGGTAATAAAAGGTTCTCTCTTAAGCCACTAAGTAACTAGTTGCACAACAGTAGAAAAGGAATACACTCATAATAACCTTACAAAGTACCCTGAGACAGATAACACAGTCAGGAGTGGGTAACAGAGATGATGGTGGTCCCGTCTACTGAGTACTTACTGTATGCTCAGGGCCGAGCACACATGATCTCAGCTGATCATCACACCGAACTGTACAAGACAAGAGCTAGTAGTTCCATTTTTTGTCTGCAGTTGAGGAAACTCAGAAACATTCTTTTTATTTATGTCACCAGCCTTGGGAATCTGTCATTAGAGTAGAGGCAGGGTTCGAGGCTGGAGTCTGTTTGGCCCCAGCTTTGTGCCCTTAACCAGCATATGTCACCACCTGCCGTGGCCCATGCAGGGCAGCAGGCAAAGACTTCACAGAGGAGGAAGGGGCCTGGCCCGACGGCACCCCGGTGTGGGGGTGGGGTGCAGCACGAGCACAGGCCTGGAGACATACGGAGATGGAAGGAATACGGAATTGGAAACTGGGTGATGTGGTTGGGATTTGTGCTTTAATGGCCAGAGTTTCTCAGTTGGAAATAACAGAAACTAAATTTAAAGCCACCTAAGATTACCTACAGTAATGTGAGTTTTTGTCAAAATAAAAAATGAAAACCAAACCAAAGCTAGGGTGTCTCTGGGATTGCTGAGCTTAGTCTCAGGTATTAAAAGAGCCAGGCTCGAATGCTCCCTCTCTCCCTTCTGCCCCATTCTGTGCAATGTCCTCCTCTCTCTCTCTCTCTCTCTCTCTCTCCCTACATTCCCTCCCATCCCCTGGATTCTTCAGGCAACGTAATTACCAACAGCTTCCCAAATACATGTCACACTCCAAGTCCCCAGAAAGAGAATGACAGCTTCTCTCAGGCCCAAGACTGAATTCTCAGGGATCCCAGGTTGGGTCAGGGCCCCCCACTCTCTAGCCCTTTCCATGGGAGCACAGGTCCTAATCCGGAAGTTTCTATGGAATGAATGAGGAAGGAAGAAGGAAAACCGTAATAAAGCGATGCTGAATAAAGACCACAGGTGTACACAGCAACGGGGCAGGCCAAGACAAGACTCTGGAGAGAAACCTGGGGCAGTGGGGGATGGGTGTGCTCATGAATACTTCATGGGCGGGACTGATGAGCTTAACTAATGACTAATTAATTGATGGACGGAAAGGCTTGGCAGAGCCTTAATTACTCGGGGACTAACGCATTACAAAGAAAGCCCGGGGCCTCTTAAATCATCTTATTTGGAGGATCAGATATTCCTCCATAACTCAGTCCAACCCTGAAATGGAGGGAAATTTGGAGAATGATATATGAACTACCACTGCCCCCCATCCTACTCTAGTCCTCCCTCTGGCGTAGTTTGATCCCATGGACCGATAGCTCTTGCAAGCACACCCTGCTCTTGGCAAGTCGCTAGATCCAACAAGATAAAATCAACCATGCTCTAACACGTGAATAAATTAAAAGCGTGTGAGTGATTGAGGGAATTTGACACCTCTGTAAGTACCTCGATGGTTATTGCCGGGAGAATAAAAGCGCATTTCATGAAAGCCACTGATTTAGGAAGCTGCTGATGCGGGGATAACAAAATGATACCTACAGTAATGTGAGAAGGGAGGAGGTTGGAGGGAGAGGTTTGGTTCTGGAGAAAGGGTGGTGGATTTTAACACTGAAACCAGCAGGCTGTGAAATACTGAAGACCATGTCCCATGCTGCCAAGTCCGTGCCATGGGTGACCCCCGTGATGATTCCAGTCAGATGTGACACTTAAGACAGGCTGAAGGGATTGAACCAGGCCCTACAGATGGCCACTTTTAAATCAATTGTAGAAAAACTCTTTTTTTTTTAAATTTTTTGAATTTCTTCACAGCATAATAGTATTCATTGTTTTTGCACCACACCCAGTGCTCCATGCAATCCATGCCCTCTCCAATACCCACCACCTGGTTCCCCCAGCCTCCCACCTCCCCCACCCCTTCAAAACCCTCAGATTGTTTGTCAGAGTCCATAGTCTCTCATGGTTCACCTCCCCTTCCAATTTCCCCCAACTCCCTTCTCCTCTCTAACTCCCCTTGTCCTCCATGATATTTGTAATGCTCCACAAATAAGTGAAACCATATGATAATTGACGCTCCCGGCTTGACTTATTTCACTCAGCATAATCTCTTCCAGTCCCATCCATGTTGCTACAAAAGTTGGGTATTCATCCTTTCTGATGGAGGCATAATACTCCATAGTGTATATGGACCACATTTTTCTTATCCATTCGTCCATTGAAGGGCATCTTGGTTCTTTCCACAGTCTGGCAACCGTGGCCATTGCTGCTATAAACATTGGGGTACAGATGGCCCTTCTTTTCACGACATCTGTATCTTTGGAGTAAATACCGAGCAGTGCAATTGCAGGGTCATAAGGAAGCTCTATTTTTAATTTCTTGAGGAATCTCCACACTGTTTTCCAAAGTGGTTGCACCAACTTGCATTCCCACCAACAGTGTAAGAGGGTTCCCCTTTCTCCACATCCCCTCCAACACATGTTGTTTCCTGTCTTGCTAATTTTGGCTATTCTAAGTGGTGTAAGGTGGTATCTCAATGTGGTTTTAATTTGAATCTCCCTGATGGCTAGTGATGATGAACATTTTTTCATGTGTCTGATAGCCATTTGTATGTCCTCATTGGAGAAGTGTCTGTTCATAACTTCTGCCCATTTTTTGATATGATTGTCTGTTTTGGGTGTGTGTTGAGTTTCAGGAGCTCTTTATAGATCCTGGATATCAAACTCTTACTGAAAGATAATATGGCAATTCCTGAATTTGAATCTTTAACTCCACACCGCAACTGGTAAGTCTTAGCCATTTAAACATTCTGAGTCTCAGTTTCTATGTAAAGAAAATAATACCCAAGTTGCTGTGAATGACTAAAGGTCCGATGTGATCACATAAAGACCAATCTTTGACACAAAGCAGGTAATTTAATCTGTGCCAGCGTTCACATCTCCCCACGTCCCTTCAAGTCATGGGCTCCAACCAGTATTTAAATCCTCGCTCTGCTGCTTCTGTTATTACCCTGGAAATGCTCCAGGTCTAAAAGAAATTTTGTGGCTTCAGTCTAATGTGCCATTTCCAGGTGGGCTGGGAAACACTGCTGGAATTCTGCCTTCATGACGAGCACCTTATGCTACTAAGTGGTGACATACAGATAGAGAGAAGGAAACTAGCAGCCACTCCGTCCTCTACCAAGTTCACCTCCCTTCCTTACTGAGTCTGTAAAATAAAGCAATCTTTCCTCCCAACAGGCAGCCAATTCCTACCTTGATACCTGGCCTATCATAGGAAGTCTGTGGACCCTTGACCAGTAACAACCTCCTAGAACTGCCTCCCCACAAGGGCTGATACTTTTGGCTTCCCAGATGCATCCATGCACCTAGCCTTGTGCCTGGCACATGGTAGGCTCTTCATGAATATCTGTTGAACAAATGAATTAATGAGAGTCTAGAGTGTGCCAGGCACTGTATTAGGCACTTCACATATATCCTCCTTTAGTTCTCATGGCAACCCAATGAAATAGCCAAAATTATTATAAACATTCCATGGGTGAGGAAATAGACTTTAGTGATATTAAATAAGTTGCCCAAGGTCACACAGCTGGAAAACGGCCAAAGTCCACATCATGGTACTTCTCTGCTTCTAAGTGCAGGGTAATATTCTTCTTACTTCATGAAGACATTAGGCAATGATATTATTTTAAATAACCGTTCTGTTATTACAATTATTATCCATCGCCTCCATTTGGCCTTAGGAAAACAGCGAGTGGTAGAAAGAAAAGGCTTATTCCCATTTTTCCCAGAAGTGAAAACGAAGAGGGAATTTAACTTACTTAAGACTGTATCAAACATTACACAGTCAAGGGCATCTGGATAGATCAAGTCTATTTTAATTTGCTTAGGAACTTAGTCTTTTCTGCCCAACCACTTAACAGCAACATCAAATTTCTTCTGAAGCAGGAAGTAAACTCAGCTTATTTCCCCCCCACCCCATGCATTACTGGGAAAGAAATGTCTATTTGAGCCATGTAGATTGGCAGATACCTTCTATTTAGGTAAGTCAGAGTTGCTGACCTGAGAGGCAGGTTGGTTAATGCATCTGCTTGTTTCTGTCCAATAACTTTTTGTATTCGATCAGCAGGCATTCATTGAACACCCATTATGTGTAGGTCACTGTTGAAGGAATGATGGGGGGGTGAGGGGAAAGCATCCCCACCCTTGTAGGAACTGGAACGGGTGCTGACATCCATGGCAACCACCTATGATGGGCTGGCGACCTACATACTTCGGCTCATCTGACCATCGAAACCACCTCATAAGACTGGCTCTGTTTCTGCTTAGAGAAGTCAAGGGACCTACCCAAGGCCACACAGCGAGGAAGTGGAAGAGCTGGGCTTTGAATCAAGACCTCTCTGATTCCAAAGCTGCAGATTTAACTTCTGTAGTATACTGCCTTCAACAGCACAGCATGTAGTTTAATAATGATCTGTTTCCTTGTCTGTGGTCCTGAGAAGATAAATGGTAGAAAACTCAACCTGATAGATCCGCTAAAAATGTAAATTCCACGTCCATTCATCTACCCCTGACTCTCCAGCACCGAGGATAGTGCCATGCATGTAGCTGGTACAAAGTGAACACTTAACTGAATGAATGAATAATTGAATCCATTTCTGTAACAGAATACCCAGAGTTTATCATGGCTTCCTGGAGGAGGTGACAGTGGCTTTGGTTTGCAAAGCAGGGCAAGTGAAGGTGGGTGCGTGGAATTCCAGGCAGAAGAATGGCAAAGGTCTGGAAAAGGCAGGGAAAAAGGAAACACATGTAGAGCTCTAATGGGTTTCAGCCTGATGGGAAGCAGAGTAAAATGCAGTAAGTAAAAGTGAATCCTTTTCGATGGCAGCATAGTACCGGGTATTATGCTAAGCGAAATAAGTCAATCAGAGAAAGACAATTATATGATCTCTCTGATATGAGGAATTTGAGAGACAGTGTGGGGGAAGGGAGGGAAAAATGAAACAAGATGGGACCTGGGAGGGAGACAAACCGTAAGAGACTTCTTTTTTCTTTTCAGTGTTCCAAAATTCATTGTTTATGCACCACACCCAATAGTCCATGCAATACGTGTCCTCCGTAATAACCACCACCAGGCTCACCCAACCCCCACCCTCCTTCCAAAACCTTCCGTTTCTTTCTCAGACTTTTAATCTCGGGAAACAAACTGAAGGTTGCTGGGTGGTGGGGGGGGGATAGGGTGGCTGGTTGATGGACATTGGGGAGGGTATATGATACGGTGAGTGCTGTGAACTGTGTAAGACCGATGATTCACGGCCCTGTACCCCTGAAACAAATGATACATTATGTGTTAATTTTAAAAATGTGAATCCTTTTCTGACCCTTGTGAAGACTGTACTGGAATCCTCGTCGAGTAAGAGATGCTTCAGGGAAACAGCAATTACTTGGAGTCAGATTTGATGTCAGATCTTTGTTCCTATCTTAATAGCTGTATGTCCCAGGGTAAATTACTTAACCTCCCTGTGCCTCAATCTCACAGCAAGATAAAGTTTCTAATGGTTCAATGTACACAGAAAGTGCTCAATAACTGTTCATTTCTCTTTATTTCCTCCCCTCACTGATGAAACTGTAAGGGTAGAAATGCGCGGCAATTATCCTTGTATCCAGAGTCTTCACTTTTAGGATAATACATTGACTACACAATTTAGGTCTTACCCTTACTGAACTGTGCATGTGTGTGCATCCTTTACTGAAAACCTGAGGGGGGATCAGTAGCAAGAAGCATTAGCTGAAGCTTCGGAGGCCAGCTGCTGAAAGCAAAGCCGGTGTCCTGGATGTCACTGTGCAGATTCAAACACCAGTGAGTGACTGATGAGGGACCGAGCTCCTGGGTCCTCTTGCAGCTCCTGACCTCAGGACCGGACCGACCAGAGACAGCAGCCAGTGCAGTGTTCTCAAGCTTTACTGATGACTTCTCTATATTTATTCCACTTTACCATCAACGCCTTATTTTTCTTGTGTTTGAATTTTTAATAAATTTTAACAAAAATTTTAAACTTTTTCACATTTATCTTAAAAAGGAAACTATATTATTTCTTGCTATAAATAGGGGGGAAACTAGAAGTAAGGGCATTGAAAAGGGGCATTAAAAAAAAAGATTATAACTGAATTATAACCAGATACTGTTGCCTGGTGAATATTCTGAGATCAAGAACTCTCTCTCTCTCTCTCTCTCACTCTTTGTTTATTTAAAAAAGAAATAGAGAAAGAGAGGAAGGAAAGCAGGATGGAAGAAATAAAGTGGACAGAGGCAGGGAGAAGTGAAGGCAACAAGTAAGGGATAGAGAAGGGGTAAACATAGACTGTCACCAAAAGGAGACTTTCTCCTTTTAACCAGAAAGATCGAAAGAACAATAGGGTGAACATTATTATACTATGTGATTCCGTGTTGCCTAGTATCCTGTCTCTCCATTTACTTTTTAAAAACATCTGGAGTTGGGGGAAATTGGAAGGGGAGGTGAACCATGAGAGACTATGGACTCTGAAAAACAATCCGAGGGTTTTGAAGGGGCGGGGGGTGGGTGGGAGGTTGGGGTATCAGGCGGTGGGTATTATAGAGGGCACGGATTGCATGGAGCACTGGGTGTGGTGAAAAAATAATGAATACTGTTATGCTGGAAATAAATAAATAAATTTTTAAAAATCTCATGGACAAAATTCGTGTTTGGGAGAGCATGAACCCAGCCCCTCTCACTGTGCACATAAAAGTCTGAGGTCTGGTCTGAGGATCCTGAATTCAAGTCCCACCACCTAGAAATGAGCTCAATATCCTCTTCTCCCTTCCCCAGGCTGCACGGAAGCCAGTCTCACTCCTGCCTGTGCCATGCCATCATCATTTATTGGCAACTCTGGAGCCTTGAGGTAAACATCTTTTCTTTATTTATGGAAGCCTGGCTTTTATTGCAAAAAGTATCATGACCACAGCACTGAAGTGAACCAGTGAAAAGGAAAGATGAAAAAGCCAGCCACATCCTACAACCCTATCCTATTGGCATCTTTTCTGTTGGCATTTCTTCTATGTGTTTATTTAATCATTGCAAGCACACTATGCATTTATTAGCATCCTGAATGGTCTTGTCACATCTAAGGGATGTAAGCTGTCACCTCAAGCTAGAAGTCATGCCTGTCCATATCAAAATCCTCAGGAAGAACTGAGCTTCCTCCTTGATGGTTTTCATGTGTGGTCCATCCCTTAGTTTCCTCATTTGCAAAATGGGAATGTACATGGTCACAGGGCAGTTGTGAGGGTTCGATGGGAGGATAGACAGGAAACAGAGTGGGGACTTTTACACAGAATGAGATCTATGTTAAGTTCCTCCTGAGTTACTCTGACTCATTTTACCATATCTGCACCAAAGCTGGAACTGACCAGATCTCAGTAGCTGTTCAGGGACTTCAGAAAGTTGAGATGGTCTCAGCTCCTATTCAAAGACCTAATGTTAGCACTCCCTTCCAATGTAGGTGCCCCTGTGAATGCTGGCTCTAATCCGTGCCTGCCTTCCTCATGCTGGCTCCTCCAGTTTCTTCCTCTTTATAAGCATGTTGTTGAGGATCATCTTTCCGGAAAATGTCTATCCGTTCATCAAAGCCCTATTCAGATGTCATCTCCTACGGAAAACCTCCCTTCTTCCTGAAACTCTCTCCTTTTATGTCTGTAGCCTATCTGTGCATCTAATGTTACATTTAAGCAATTGAACTCCTAATACGTAAGTGAAATACACTCACAGGTTTTAAAACGACAGATATGGTTAACAAATTCCAGAGTCTTTAATCCACTTCTCTTCATACCCACCAAGAAAATAACAGTTGTTGCTTCCACCAGTCATCTTCCAAATTAATCATCAAAATGACATCAGTTTGTATATGTCGCTGACACACCTGTATCATACTCAATGTATCATCTTCCTATTCAGCATGTCTCAGGTACGTAAGCACATGAGGACATGCGGACCTGTTCATTCTTTCTAACCACTGCACGGTATTACATGGTATGACCTTGTCATGACACATTTAGCTATTCCCTAACATATATGTCGCTGCAGCCTTGAATGTGCTTTCTTGGGAAAACACCATTGTTCACTCATCTATACTCCACTGTCTGGGAGGCTGTGAGCCTCTTGGGAATAGGGTCTAAATCTTATTTACCTCAGCAGCCTCCTACCATAGTAGTGTATCTGTCACATGCGAAATGCTCAATGAGGAGTTGGTGAGTGGATGAAGAAATGAATGAATGAGTGAATGAATGAATAGAAAAATCAAAGGCTCATGCCACAATCCAGACATGGAAATGAGAAGGCTTTCTTGATTTTTCCTTTTCAGTCCACTGACCTTGAGGAATCAGAGCATGGGCAGTTTTCCACATGGGACATGGCCAGGGGCCCTCAGTTATTTTAGAGGAGCACAGCTGCTTACAGTAAACAGACTGCCTGTCCCATTTTTTCAATTTCTGTGCAAATGCCCAGAGCCCTTTGGGCACAGGCAAAGGGGATTTAAATAAAACCGGGAAATAAATAAATCATTGCTTCAAAATAGCCAAATGGGATATTTCCAATAAACCATTTCACTACGGGAGAGAAGGAATGTGGGAGAAAAAAAATGCCAAAGCAGCAAATTTATGAAGAAGCTATAAAGTTAACGGAAATAGGAGGTTTGCAGAGAAATGTGCTGCTTTAGCATCCCATCATCTGGGTATTGCTAGGGTGTTGGTTTCTTTTATGAGGCAGTCGTGAAGTTGGAAATATAAACACTTTAAATCATTATTTAGCAAGAGGGGAGCAATTTCTTTGCTTAGGCAAGCCAGATTCCTGCCCTGATAATGCCCCTTGTTCATTTGTTCTCTCTCCCCTAGAAGCTGGAAGTATTTGATACATTGTTACCGTCTGTGCATTATCTATGGCAGGGCATTACATCAGATTATTTAATGGGGTGTTCCATTTCAGAGTTGAGACAGTGCGTTCTCTCTCACTTCTCTGCCTTTATTCATGCTGTCCCTTCTACCATTTGGAAGGTCTTCCTTTACTTCCGTCCTTCCTAACCAACTCTACTGAGCTCTCATCTCTCAGCCCAAACATTTCCTCCCCCAGAAAGCACTTAGCACCTTGGAGAAGTGGACTGCGGGGGCTCTAAGCACTAGGCAACACCTGGGTACCACTCTGTGCATGAGCTTTAAACTCTGAGTTTCACTTTTGCAGCTTAGAAAAGAGAAAGAATATGGGCACCTATCTCATAGAGGTCATGAAGGTAACAAGATATTTATAAGGTGTGTGCCAGGAGCCACTGCCTAAGTAATTACAGTCATTGTAATAGAAATCGCCATTAGATTCTTATCACTGGTTGTGGCTCCTACTACATACATTGTTCTATAGACCTATCCCTACCTGCCTTTTCCCCTAGCTGCAATCTCCTGGAGAGTTCAGGTTTTTCAGAATTCTAACCTTCCACGTGTATATAGATATCCTCTCCTCTATCTTATTTTACCGGCACAATAAAACTGGAGATTAAACTGTGTATGCTTTATGTTTTGTTTGGACAAAAGGGAAAATGAGGTTCGAAGAGTCAGAGTGACTTCACCGGAGTTCTCCAGCTAAGGTGAAGTCCAGAGCACAGCACACTCTTGCCTCCGTCTGTTAACTCATATTAGCCACTCTTATGCCTGTTTTGTTACATAGGCAAGGGAAATGCCCATTAAAGGCTGAGAATGTTCCATTCAGCATGATCGTTTGGAATGAGAAGGGAAGAATGAAGATAACAGTGTATACCACTTAGCAGGTGCCAGGCACTGGCCTAAGCACTTCACAGGCATTAAATCTTTTATCCTAACCCAAACCCTAGCAGTAGGTACTATCATGATCCCTGTCCACAGAGGTGGACACAGAGACATTAAACAATTCACTGAGGGCTACACAGCCCATACGTGGCAGAGTTTCTGCTCTTTGAATACCAGACTCTACATTTAATGGCTCCCCAAAGCTGGTCCACAGCCCTCCACAATCCATAAACTCCATATACAGATACAGATATAACAGAGGGCTGACAGTGTTCTTTTGCCAACTAAGCACATAAATAAGCATGTGAATGTGCTTATACACTCATGAATATCTAAAATTTATATATATATATATATATGTATATGTATATATTCACTTGTGTGTATATATATATAAGTATACACACACACACACAAACTCATATGCCTATTTATGTGTTTACTTGGAAAAAGAGAGCACTGTCAATCCAATTCTTGTCCATTCTCCAACCTTCACCAACGGGATTAGCACCAGAAAAGCGGCTAGAGCCTGGAGTCCTTCATATTGGCCTCTAGGGGGAGCTCACGACCCTCTCCGCCCCTCTCAGAACTCAACCCAAGCAATCCGCAAAGCGAAGGACGGGACCGCTCAGATTGCAACATTGTTGGGGATTTTCTTCTATTAACGGTGCCCCAGCATTGTTTACTTCTCCTTCCACTCCCAAACACTCATTCCATGTGATTCACGTGGGGCTGCCCCCTCTCCACTCACCAGGGGGGAGCACAGGTCCCAGATCGCAGCAAACAGCAGATTCCCTCCCTATCCTGTCACAGTGACTGGTGACTGCACGTTAGTTCTGTCAAGGGCAATGCAGGAAGGATGTTTGCTGGAACTACAGGAACAGAGGCATCTCTCTGCTGGGATGGCTCACTGCGGGGACATCATTCCTGGAGCTGCCAGTTTTGCCTCTAGGAGGGGAGAATCTGACCAAGAATGGAGCCCACATGGAGTAGAGCCAAGAAACAGAGATTCCTGACGACAGCATCTGAGCCCCTGGACTCCACCTGGCTAGAAGGAACTTCAGCAATTCTTTAATGAAGAAGAGCATACAGGCTGATCCCGTGGAATCATGTCTGTGAGTCGTGTCTATATGTTTAGGCTTACGTTAGCTACGGTGAATAGCCTGTGGTTATCATTTCATAGAGGGGACACAATATATTTGAAAATTCTTCATAAAGTCCTAACTTTCTGAGGCAGGTTAAGTTGGATGACACCCACCTTAAAATAGGGAGTAGAAGATTGGGGGCCTTAACAGCATATATGTACATGAATATGAACAGATTATAAAAGCAATCTCTGAGGAAACATTTGGCCCATCCACAGACCATCTAGCTATCTCCAAGAGGAGTGGATGGACATCAAGTACTGCCCAGGTCCTTTGGGACACTTGCAATCCCCCAGAAGGGCACCGGCTCTCCCCCAGATCAGGGCATCCCTCCCACCAGCTGCTTCTACCTGGTAATATGCAACAGTTGCCCTTAGCATAATCTAGGAGGTGATTTCAAACTGCTCTTTCCAGAATTTGCTCACTCATCTGTTCAAATAAAAGGATCTATTGATGGAGGGTGTGCTGTGTATCAGACCCCGGGCTGTGAGGGGTAGACTCCTCCAAGGCTTGCATTCTAGTGTAATGAGGAGTTTGCTCCCAAAGAAGTAGACACAAGACTTGGAAGTTAGATGTGGGCACTGCTCCTGGCTCTGATTCCAGCCGCCAGCCTCAGACAGATCATGCTCCCTGGGCTTCCAGAGACCCCCATGCTTCCTCACAGAGTTAGAAGCATTTAGTGACATCATGAATGGCAAGGGCCTAGCAAAGTGCCTAGTGATAAAAACAAGAACTTCACTAAATACCTACCAAGTGACAGTTTATGTGGGTACTGATGTCATCCCCATCATACAAAAGAAGAAACTGAGGCACAGAAGAAATAGGCATGATGTCATGCCACCAATAAAGTTAAGCTCTTTTACGTTGCATGACTCCAGAAGCAATATGTTTTCCTGCAGCTTCTGAGACACAGTGGCCCTCTAGTCCATGTGTATGCAATCTCCTCCTCACCCCCTTCTTCTGCTTTACACACCTTTTCTCTTCTCTCCTTTCTTCAGTGGGCTTAGAGAAAAGGCATGTAAGAGCCACCTGGCATATTCTGTAACGATTCAGGTTTCTCCTGGCTTTCCCTTTATCAAGACTGATAATGCATGGCACTCAGAGAATCCAACCATGATTGATTTTACAATGACCTGGAAATTCCCTTCATCTATTCCTGACCTTTAGGCAGAACCTTACAAGAATTCACGGTAGAAGTTAAGCTTCTCTTCCTCTTGGAGCCCCAAAGAAAATCTCACAGGCTTCTTCTGTGACCTACATTCTAAAGTTCAAGTGCATAAATAGCCCAGGTGGAGAAAGCAGATGGGAGCTATTTTCTATCAAGATGTAGGGAGAAAGCTTTGGAAGGCCAAATCTGCTAAATCTTTTGACTCTTGCTACTCATGGTCCACAGATTGGCATTAACTGAGAATTGATTAAAATGCAGAGTCTCAGGACTCACCTGAGACCTACTGAATCAGAATCTGCATTTTAATCAGACTCCCACACCCATTGACCTATGAGGAGTGCAGCTATATGGGTAAGGGAAAGGGATGGAATGAACAGAAGAATGGATGACCTCCCTCTCCACTGCCGGGTGATGAGAGTAGATACACTCCATTTTAAGCAAATCCCTGGTAACCAAGAAATACAGAAACTATAGAAACAAGTAAGGAACAAATTAACAAATTTAAAAAAAACACTTGTATAGACAAATTAGGAATACAAACAACACGTAATGAGGTATACTAGCCTCCCTCTTGAAGATGTCATTATGACCACAGAACTACTGGATAGATCATCACAAATATACACTATTAATGCCTTTGTCACATCATATTTTCATTACATGTGTCTGCGTCCTCTAGACTGTGAGCTCTCGGAGGAAAAGCAATACATACTACTTCTCTTTGCATTCCCGAAGTCTAGCAGTGAAGATTTTAAGAATAAGTGAATGGAAAAGACCATTAAGGGATGGCAAAATAAAGACCTCCTAAAGTTCTCCTGAGGTCTTCTCTCCCATAAAAGCAGTGAACACTAAAATCAACTTTTTCAGAACTCTGGAAATTAACCAAAGGCTTAAAGCAATTCAGGAGTATTTATTCAAGAAAAACAGCTGAATCTTCATAGACATAGCAAGCTCTGTTGCATTTTAACATGCTTTAGTCCTATTTCCCTCTCCCCAGCCCCATGATAGCCTTAAAAACCAATAGCCTCACAAATCAAAGTGAAAACCAGCATTCTAGTAGCCTCTGGGGGGACAAAATGAGGTTGCAGGACCTCCAAAGCCCACTTCCCAGATAGCTGTCATTACTTGATCTGTCTGGTAGTTTCCTGAAAAATCCCACTTGTAGAGCTTGCCTATATTTGACCTAACTCGGGACTTGCACAGTGAAAGCAGCTTTTGCCCAAGAGGATTTTGTTTAAAACAATCTGTATAAGTTGTTAAACACTGTAGCTAGTTGAGGTAGCAATGATAGTTGGGGAAAACAATAAGGAAACCAAAAACCTTAAAGGAAATATCTGGGCTACAAGGGCTTCTGCATACTCCTGCAAATGTGGAAGATTAAGCACATGTTTAGGGCTGGGCACAGGCCCAGGGCTTTGTGCATGTCCAGGAAAAGACCTGAGAAGGCCCTAAGCACTCACTTCCAGTTGTTTATGAGGCTCTGCACAAGCAGGAAATGAAGGCTGAGGTGGAATTATAAACTGTCTGCCTGAGCATTGAAGGCATGCCCCAGCATGCACACAGAATCCCTCAGCAAAGACAGGGAGAACTTACTGGCCCCATGAATTTAAGAAAATCCCTTCCCAATCACTAGTTTTTGACTCAGCTAATGTTCACGCATGAAAAAGAATACAGATTTTACAGAATTCATTCAGGAAACTCACTGAGCAAATAAATACCAGCAGCAACAAGAAACCCTGGGGATATCTGATTTCTAGGGTTGATATGTTTTATTACTTAAAATGTTCAGTTTCCAATAAAAAAAATATGAGCCAGGAGCCATGCAAAGAAAAAAGAAAATATTTCTCATACATGGGGGAAAAAGTAGAAATTGTCCTGAGGAAGCCTCATTAAAACACTTACTAGACAAGGATGTTAAGTCTGCATTTAAATGTTCAAAGAACTGATGGGAACCATGTATAAAGAAATAAAGGAAAGCTTGAAAATAATCTTTTTCCAAATAGAGAATATCAATAAAGAGACAGGAGATATATCTATATCTGTATCTATATCTATCAGATTATATATATATATATATATATATATATATATATACTTATATCTATATCTATCTATCTATATGTATATATATGAAACAGAAAAGGACAAAAAGTGAAATGAAATAGTCACTAGAACTCCACATCAAATCTGAGGAAGAATAAGCCAACTTGAGGATAAATCAATTGAGAGGTTTTTTAGTCTGAGGAACTGAAAAGAAAGAAAAGTGAAGAAAAATGAATAGACCTCAGAGACCTTCAGGACACCATTAAGTGTACCAATGTATGCATAATGGGAGTCCTAGAGAAGACCAAAAAGGGCAGAAAAAATATTTGAGGAAATATGACTGAAAACTTCCCAAATTTGATGAAAAATATTTATCTACACATCTAAGAAGCTTAATGAAGTCCAAGCATGATAAACTCAGCAAATCACATCTAGACATCTCATAATCACACTTTCAACAGCCCAAGACAAAGACGGAATTTTGAAACCTTCACAAGAGAAGCTATTCATCATGCAAAAGTGATTTTCAATAAGAATCACAGCTGATTTCTCATCAGAAGCCATTGAGGCCAGCAGATTAAAATGGAATATTTAAAGTGCTAGAAGAAAAATATTGTCAACCAAGAATTCTGGATTCAGCAAAACTGTCTTCACAATTAAAAGAGAAATTAAGACAACCCAGATAAACAAAAACTGAATTTGTTGCTAGTGGCCCTGCCCTACAAGAGATGTTAAGGGTTTTTCAAAATGAAATGAAAGGACATTAGACAGTAGTACTTGAAATCCACATAAAAAAAAATAAATAACAACAGCAGTAAGATAACTACATGGGTTAAAGATACAAGACTTTAAAAATGTATTTTTTGTTTGTAGCTTTTTTCTCCATCTAATTTAAAGAACAAAAGACAATACATATAGCAATAATTACAAATCTGTGTTCATGAGCATACAATGTGTAGAGATATAATTTGTATGCGAAAAGTAGCACAAAGGAGGGGGAAAGACTGGAGCAAAGTTTTTTAAAACTATTGAAATTAAGTTGGTATTAATCTGAATTGGGTTATTATAAATTAATAAGTGATTTTAATTCTTAGGAAAACCATTAAGAAAATAGCTGACAATATAGTAAAAGAGACAAAGGAATTAAAAATAGTACACTAAAAACTATCTAACACAAAAATAAACATCAACTGAAGAATATAAGAAAAAGAAAGATATTAGACATATAGAAAAGAAAGAGCAAAATGGCAGTTGTAAATCCTACAGTATAAGTAATTACATTAAATGTAAATGGATTGAATATTTCAATCAAAAAGCAGAAACTGGAAGAATGGATTTAAAAACACTATGATTGAACATATGCTCTTTACAAGATGCACACTTACCTTTAAAGGCATAAGGGTTAAATATAAAACAAAAGAAAAAGATGTACCACACAAACAGCAATCAAAACAAAGCTAGAGTGGTTATCCCAATGTCAGACAATAGACTTGAAGACAAAAATTGTTACTGCATACAAAAGGGAGTATTTTATAATGACAGAAGGGTTAATCCATCAAGAGATGTAACAACTATAAACATAAATTCAACTAAAAATAGAGCCCCAAATACATGAAGCACAAAGGACTGAACTGAAAGGAGAAATAAACAAGTCAACAAAAATCACTGGAGATTTTTATATTCCACATTCAATAATGATAAGTCAACTAGACAGGAGATAAACAACAAAATAAAAGATGCAGTGGCACCTGGGTGGCTCAGTGCATTAAACCTCTATTCAGGTCATGATCTCAGCGTCCTGGGATGGAACCCCACATCTGGCTCTCTGCTCAGCAGGGAACCTGTTTCCCCCCTCTCTGTTTGCCTGCCTCTCTGCCTATTTGTGATCCCTGTCTGTCAAATAAATAAATAAATAAATAATCTTAAAAAAAAAAAAAGATGCAAACAACAGTATAAACCAAACATACCCAACAGATGTTTATAAAACAGTCCATCCAAGAAGAGCAGAGCACACATTCTTCTCAAGTACATGTGGAATATTCCCTAGGATCACTATATGGTAGGCCATATAACAAATTTCAAAATATTTAAAAGGACTAAAATAATACAAAATATGTCTAACCACCATGGAACAAAGTTAATAATAAAGAAATCTGGGAAATTTTAAAATACATGGAAATTAACACACTCTTAAATAAGCAAGGAGCCAAAGAAGAAAGCAAAAGGAAGGTTAGAAATTACTTTGAAATTAGTAAACAAAACCATGACATACAAAAACTTATGGGTTGCAGCAAAATTGGTGCTGAGATTTAAATTTATAGTTGTAAATGGCTACATTAAAAAAGATAGATCTCAAATAACCTAACCTTCTACCTTAAGAAACTAGAAAAATAATAGTAAATGACCCCTCAAAGAGGCAGAAAGAAGAAAATAATGACTAAAGCAAAAATGATGAAATAGACTATAGAAAAACAATAGAAAAAAATCACCAAAACCAAAAGTTGATTTTTCAAAAAGATCAACAAAATTGTTAAGCCTTTAGAAAAGGAAGACAAAGAAAAAAAGGTGTCTCAAGTTATGAAAATTAGGCATGAAAGAGAAAACATCACTAATGACTTTACTGAAATAAAAAGAATTAAGATTTAAAAAAAAAAAATGCCCGGAATAGTTGTATGCCAACAAACTAGATAACACAGATGAAATAGACAAGTTCCTAGAAAAACACAAACTATGAAAACTGGCTCAAGAAAATATAGAAAATCTGAATAGATGTTAATAGGTAAAGAGATTGGATTACTAGCCATGAAACATCCTCTGCCAACAAAAAAAAAAACCCCAGGATCAGATGGCTTCACTAGTGATTTCTACCAAACATTAAAAAAGAACCAATACTTTATAAACTCCTATTTAAAAAAACAGAAATAAAAACAAAAAACAGAAGAGAGAACTCTTACTAACTCATTCTATTACCCTGATACCCAAACCAGGTAAAGACATCACATGAAAACTACAGATCAGTATCTATTATCAATACAGATGCAAAATACCTCAACAAAACACTGGCAGACTGAAATCAGTAATAAGTGAAAAAAAATCACACATTATGACTTAGTGCGATTTATCCCAGTAACACAAATTTGGTTCCACATATGTAATTAGCCAATGTAATATGCCATATTAATAAAATAAAGGACAAAAGAAACACATGATCATCTCAGTAGACACAGAAAAAGCATTTGACAAAATCTGACAACTTTTATGAAAAAAAAATAAAACTCAACAAATTAGAATAGAATCTGGTAGATTCTAGAATATATCTGGGTGGCTCAGTCAGCTAAGCATTCAATGCTTGATCTCAGCTCAGGTTTTGATCTCAGGGTAATGAATTCAAGCCCTCACTGGGCTCCACTCTGGACAAAAAAAAGAAAGAAAGAAAGAAAGAAAGAAAGAAAGAAAGAAAGAAAGAAAAGGACGGAATTTGCTAAAAAGCATCTGCAAACCTAAAGCTAACAGCATACTAAATATATGGTAATATATGAATGCATGCCTCCCCAAATCAGGAACAAGATAAGTATGTCTTACCACATCTATTAACATTGTACTAGAGGTTCCACCCCAGATAGTAAGGCAAGAAAAAGAAATAAATGCATCTGAATTAGAAAGAAAGAATAAAGCTATCTTTTTGAGCAAATGACATAACTTTGTATATAGAAAATTCCAAGGAATCCACTAAAAAACCATTAGAACTCACAAATGAAATCAGCAAAGTCATAGGGTACAGATCAATATGCAAATATGTATTCATATCAATACGATTCTTTATCTTGATTACCAGTTTTCTTATGTAATTGGATGCTCCCATACTGGGGGCATAGATATTTATAATTGTTAGATCATCTTGGTGGATAGTCCCTTTAAGAATTATGTAGTGTCCTTCTGTATCTCTGACCACAGTCTTTAGTTTAAAATCTAATTTATCTGATATGAGAATCGCTACCCCAGCCTTCTTTTGAGGCCCATTGGCATGAAAGATGCTTCTCCATCCCTTCACTTTCAGTCTGGGTGTATCTTTAGGTTCAAAATGGGTCTCTTGTAGACAACATATGGATGGGTCCTGTCGTTTTATCCAATCTGCAACCCTGTGTCGTTTTATGGGCACATTTAGGACATTCACATTGAGAGTGATTATTGGTAGATACATTTTTATTGACATTGTGTTACCTTTGAAGTCTTTCTTTCTGTAGATTGTCTCTATATTTCTGTTCAATGCTATTCTTAGGATTTTTCCTCTTTTACAGAACCCCCCTTAATATTTCCTGCAGTGTCGGCTTGGTGGTTGCATAGTCTTTTAAGCCTTGCCGGTCTTGGAAACTCTTTATCTCTCCCTCCATTTTGAATGTCAGTCTTGCTGGATAAAGTATTCTTGGCTGCATGTTCTTCTCATTGAGTGCCCTGAATATATCTTGCCAGCCCTTTCTGGCTTGCCAGGTCTCTGTGGACAGGTCTGACGTTATTCTGATGGGCTTTCCTCTGTAAGTAAGGAGCCTCTTTGTCCTAGCAGCTTTCAAGAGATTATACCTACAATTATGATTCCTCAATTTAACTATCAGGTGCCTTGATGTTTTTGGGGGGTCTATAATCTTGGGTGGAGACCGTTTGGCCTCTAGTACATGAACGCTGGTTCCATTCACAAGATTGGGAAAATTTTCATGAAGAACTTGTTCCACATATCTTCTAGACTTCTTTCTTTCTCCTCCCCTTCAGGGATTCCAATAATTCTGATGTTGGAACATTTCATGGCATCATTTATTTCCCTGATTCTGTTTTCGTGGCTTCTAAGCTGTTTGTTCCAGGCTTCCTCCTGATCCTTTCTCTCTATCTGTTTGTCCTCCAGATCACTAATTCTATCTTCTGTCTCAGTTACCCAAGCTTTTAGAGAATTTAGATTAGATTGGAACTCATTGAGAGCATTGAGAACCTCATCCCTGGTGGCTTTTAGTTCTGCCCTAACATTGTGAACATCATCCCTAGTTGCTTTCAGTTCTGCCCTAATCAATTCTGTTTGGTCATCCATGGCTTTCTCCAGCCTAGCTATTGCCTGGATTATTGTTAGCCTGAATTCTCTTCCCGACATATTGTCTATGTTGATAGCTGTTAGCTCTGTTGCAGAAAACCCATCCTCTGTATTTTTCTTCTGTTGGGCATTCCTCCTCCTAGTCATTTTGGTGAGAGATGACAGAGCGGATGTAGCTGGATGTATCAAGGTGCACCGTGGAATGCTCCGAAATACCACCTTACACCAGTTAGAATGGCCAAAATTAGCAAGACAGGAAACAACATGTGTTGGAGAGGATGTGGAGAAAGGGGAACCCTCTTACACTGTTGGTGGGAATGCAAGTTGGCGCAGCCACTTTGGAAAACAGTGTGGAGATTCCTCAAGAAATTAAAAATAGAGCTTCCCTATGACCCTGCCATTGCACTACAGGATATTTACCCCAAAGATACAGATGGAGTGAAAAGAAGGGCCATCTGTACCCCAATGTTTATAGCAGCAATGGCCACGGTCGCCAAATTGTGGAAAGAACCAAGATGCCCTTCAACGGACGAATGGATAAGGAAGATGTGGTCCATATATACTATGGAGTATTATGCCTCCATCAGAAAGGATGAATACCCAACTTTTGTAGCAACATGGACGGGACTGAAAGATATTATGCTGAGTGAAATAAGTCAAGCAGAGAGAGTCAATTATTATATGGTTTTACTTATTTGTGGAGCATAACAAATAGCATGGAGGACATGGGGAGTTAGAGAGGAGAAGGGAGTTGAGGGAAACTGGAAGGGGAGGTGAACCATGAGAGACTATGGACTCTGACAAACAATCTGAGGGTTTTGAAGGGGTGGAGGGTGGGAGGTTGGGGGAACCAGGTGGTGGGTATTACAGAGGGCACAGATTGCACGGAGCACTGGGTGTGGTGCAAAAACAATGAATACTGTTATACTGAAAGTAAATAAAAAAATTTAAAAATATCCAAATATGACTTATTTTTTATCCACAGAAATCAATGAACAAACTGAAAATTAAATTGAGAACACAGTTTAAAAGGGCATCAAAAAGAATAAATTAATTAGAAATATATTTAACAAAATGTGTAACATTTGTGCACTGGAAACTACAACACACTGTTGAAATTTTTTGCAATCATTTTTTAAAATTTAAGTTAATGTTAAGACACCTGTGTTCATGGAGTAAACTTCATATTGTTAATGGGAAAATTCTCCCGAAATTGATCTATAGACTCAATGCAATCCCTGTCAAATTCCAGCTGTCTTTTTGCAGAGATTGACAAATTGAGACCATCGGGCTCCAATTTGACCTGTCTTTCCAATTTTCTTCTCCAATTAATGCATGTCAATTCCAAATATAATGAGGAGGTTGATCAAAATGCATACTAAGTTCTGTTTATTCTTTTATATCTGAACTGTGGGATAAAAGAGCTGTGTCCTCCTTTGCCAAAAGGAATATTTATTCCTTCACTTAACTATTGATTGAAGTCGTACTAAGTGTCATTGTTCTAGAAGCTATACAGCCATGGATACATCTACATATCCGAGAACAGAGCAGGAAAACATCCCCTCCTCTCAAGGAATTTACACTCCACTGGGAATATAAGCAATTAAAAAATAAGTGATAAATGTGTATTATATCAGATTTTGATAAATGCTATGGAGAATAATCTGGTCAGATAGAAGAGAAAGGATGTGAGTGTCTATGGGGGAATAAAAGATGTGTGGGAGTGGGTGGCTGGGAATGAAGGAGACTTTTAGTCCATGGGACTTTCTTGCTTCTCACCAGGAAATGCTATCTTACTCCCATCCTTATAAAACAGCAGCTAAAATCAAATGTTACCTGCTTAGAGCCGCCATAGTTCTTCATGAGTCCATTTCTGCTTTGAATCGTCCAGCCCTTCACCATCAATTATCCACCCATCCACCCACCCATTATCTGGCCATCCAATCATATTCCAACTTGCCATTCATTGATTCATTGATTCATTCTTTTATTACTGAGACATAGTTCACATACCATAAAAGTCACTTTCTAAAGTGTTAAATTCGTTGGGTTGTAGTAAATTCAGAGTTGGGCAACCATCACCACCACCTACTGCTAGAAATACCAAACTCATACAAATTCACCATTCTGAACAGACTTATTAAAATTTGAGTCTATACTAAAGAGGCCTGAGGCAAAAGAGACGCCGGGGCTTTGAAACAGGCATGCGGTTCGGCTCTGTATCCGGAACGGGTTGAGGAAAGTACAGGGTGTGGTGAGGTGGGTCCTAAAGGCATCAAACCATGCTGATGTATTAGTTTTCTCCCTGAAGACTGAGGTGCCTCCTCACTCTTATACTCATGCTTTGGAGTAGAGCCCCCTTCGCAAGCACCTGCTTCTCTGCCGCATCTACCCTGTCTCCCCCAGCAGGTGTCACTTAGCTAAATGACCCTGCACAACCCACCCCACATGTAGCCCAGGCCCCTGTGACCGGCCCACACCTGCATCCTCAGTTCTGCTACGGGCTTCCCAAATGGTGGAGGAAGTTTTGAAGCTTGGAAGAGAAGGGAATGTGCAGTCTTCCCCCACCTTCCTTTGAAGAGGTGAGTGGCAGGATTTTTGGGTGGGAGGCACAGTGGAGCCCCCAGCTGCAGAAGCAGGTGCACCTGAGAGAACAGGGGGTGACGTTAGTTTTGGGGACCTTGGGGGATGGGGGTCAAAGTTGACCTTGCTGCTCCAACTGTGTAGCACCCTGTTTCCAGCCTTCATTTGCACAGTTCTTGGATGCCACACAGACACAAGGCTCGGGGACTTAGGCTGCTCTGCTGGTTCACACCTTAGCCATACAATAAAGCTCTTCATGTGATGTGTCAGGACAGGGACTAGGTGAAGGGAGTGAGACATGCACACACAGTCATAGCAGCGTGACTCACAACTGCTGAAAGTGGATGCCCCCCAGACCTCCATCAAAGTAGATGAACAGAATACAGTCTCCCTATATGGTGGCGTCTTCTGTGGCAATGACAAGGGAGGACATACTGACACATGCTACAATATGGATGAATCATGGAAAGAACAAGTGAAAGGAGCAGGACACAGGTGTATGTATGGAAAATATGCAATGTCCAGAGCAGCAAATCTACAGAGAAGGAGATGAGTGGCTACCAGTATCTGGGGAGAAGGAAGAATGGAGAGTGACTGCTAATGGGTATAAGGTTTCCCTTGGAGGGTGATAAAATGTTCTAGATTTCATTTTGATGACAGCTGCACAACTCTAGGAACACACCAGAAACCGCTGAATTATATACTTTAAATGGGTAAACTGTAGAGTATGTGAATTTGATCTCAATAAAACTGTTACAAGATCCAATTTAAGGAGATGCCCCAAAACTCAGCAACCAAGATATTTAATGCAATATTTAAAAAGCCACAAATAATATAAAAAGTCCTTGTTTAAGTGACAGGATGTGACTGTGCAGTTGACATGACTGGTCCTCACTCACCTTCCCCTCACCCTGGCTCTGCACAGCAAATTCGCATGGATTCTAACCTCTGCATTTGCCATAGCAGGCACCTTGGCGAAGGGATTATAACCTGCAGGGAAAGGGGACACTCAAGGGGCTTCCACATCTGTATTCATATTTTATTTCTCAAGTTGGGTGGTGAGTCCATGGGTGTTTATTGCATTATACTCTTTTTTTTTTTAAAGATTTTATTTATTTATTTAACACACACAGAGAGAGAGAGAGAGAGAGAGAGAGATCACAAGTAGACAGAGGCAGGCAGAGAGGGGGGTGAATCAGGCTCCCCGAAGACAGAGAGCCCGATGCGAGGCTCAATCCCAGGAGTTTGGGGTCATGACCTGAGCCAAAGGCAGAGGCTTAATCCACTGAGCCACCCAGGCGCCCCTGTATTATGCTCTATGCTTTTTTGAACATTAGACATAATTCATTAAAATTTTTTTAAGTTTATTTTTTTAAATCTCTACACCCAATGTGAGGTTCAAACTCACAACCCCAAGATCAAGGGTCATGGGCTCTTTAGACTGAACCAGTCAGGGCCCCTAATTCATAAAAATTTTTAAATATTTCCTCCCAAAGGTAATTATTAAAAAAGGAAAAAAAAAAACAAATATTGCATCACCGTTAAAGAAGTTAAAGCTTATATAATCAATATCACAGAGGAACTACTCCAAATCCTCCACTGGGGAGACCAGAATGCAATGGCAACTCAATCTCTCTGACAACAAACGTCTCTCAATGTGCCCACGCTGGGGAAATGTACAGAGGTGCGTGGTGGCCAAGATCTGCCTCATTCATTCAAACTTGGATTCGCCCTGTATTTACTGAACACTGCTGCCATGCCAGCCATGTGCCAGGGACCGCGGATTCATGCAGGAGCTGGGAAGGCTCCGGAATTCCAAGGGCTCACTGTCTTACCTGGCCCAGACACGTGAGGAGATGGAGAAGTAGAAATACAGTATGGTGTGTGGCATGATGATTGGAGCCCTCAGCGGAGATACCGTGATGGCTTCTGTGGGGAAGTGACCTCCGAAGTGAGGAGTTCTGGGGGACTGGGAGGGGAAGAACATTGCAGGCAGCTGGAGCAGTGTGTACAAAAGGAAGAGGGCCGCACCAACACGCTGCGTGCTGGGAAGGCACCTTGCACCGTGATACGCTGCTGAGAATGAAGACGCCCGCTAGGGAGGGTGGGGGCCAAAACACAAGATATTTCGTTCCCCCTTGATACCACAGAGCTGCCACACCAGGTTTGGACCGGCTACTTCCAGACTTCATGTACATGAAGGAAAGAGAAACAACTTTGTTTTGGTACTTAGGCTTTATGTTTTAGACAGTGGAACCGAAACCTAACTGAAATACCAATACCATGTAATGCTCTTACTATGTGGAAGATAGCCTGCTAAGTCCTTTGAACGAACTGACATGTTTAATTCGGCCAATGACCATGTGAGTGAGTAAATCACGGTCCCCCTTTTAGTCCGGAGACCCGAGTTACTGAGGTCTGAGGGAACTTGCCCAAGAATCTGCAATAAGTAGGAGGTGGAACTGGGGTTAACTGATCTGACCCTAAAGCCAATACACCCTGCATCCCATAACAGTCTCCAACTGAGGCAGTATTGGGCTCCAGCAGGTTTGGGCTGGCATCACGCCTTCATCCTGCTGCTCTAGTGCTGATGTCACCACTAGTTTAGAAGCGGAGCAAGGACCACGTGGCTGGGCTGGTCCAGCTCTCACAGCTCGGTCCCGGGCCTGGCATCAGCCTGGCAACCCATCCGTGTCTAGGCAATAATGTCAGTTCTCAGTGTGCTCTCCCAAGGACTCACTTCCCGGGGCTGGACCCCCATCTCCGGCCCTAGAGCCCTGCTTCCCATAAAGGTACTGACTTGATGCTGCTTGCTCTACTCTGTGTCCCTGCTGCTCTTGGGTTTCCATGTGCTGCTTTCATGGGCACCGGCCCAGCCTTAGCAGGTCAGTGCTAAGCGTGTCTCCCACCTGGGGCCGGTTTTGTTGGCCATTGCCTTCAATGCCAGAGGCAGCTGGGACCAAAATAACCCAAGCGTGTGCTTTTAGACATGTGCGCTGTGTGACTTTGGGCGTGATACTTAACCACTCTGAGCCACAGTAGTCTCACTTGTGAAATGGGAATAGCGATCTTATGGGGCTGTTGAAAGGGTCAGCAGTAATGAAAGTATGGGGCCCAGCAAAGTGCCTAGCACATACTAGATGCTCAATGAATCATAGCTATTGTTAAGGTATTCTAGAATAAGGAAACTGAACTAATTTCCACGGAATCTGGGAGTTTGGGGATGTTACTGGCCATTTATCCTGTTTCTCTGGATGAAATAGGCCCTCTGTATTTCCAAACAGGAAATCTGTATTTGCTTGTAAAACCAGGCCACCTGATGTCAACCAGAATGCTGAGAACCTCAGGAGGGGGTGTTCACCGCACAACGATATTTCCCTGGTGATGAGTCCCTCTGTTAGGACTTCCAGGCTCTCCCAGGACCCTGAATTGCTGGGTTAGGGCAAACAGGCTTTGCCTTCCTCCTGGGTCTCACTGTTTGGCCGGTGTCTGCGGTCTCCAGGGCCACAAGCTGGTCTTCCTAACCCCAGACAATGTCTGAGACGCACGGCCGATTGCCATGGAGACGGGACTTTTCCCAGGGAGGCTTGTGTGTCACACACTGTGTATCAGCAGATTTTAACTGTGACACACGCACATCCAGACTGACGTCAGAACCCACCACGACCTCTGCATCTACCGCTCACAGACAGCTTAGCTCATACGGCTTTTTTAACGGCGTCACATGAGTCAGTTTGCTTTAAATCTCTGGGATTGTGGGATTGTCCCCCCTCACCCCCCACAGAACAAGGTGAGGAGACATACGCACATGCCTTGAACGTCAGTGTCTTTTTGTGTCTCTCTCCGCTGTCATCACCTACCCTGTGAGCTCCTGTGGCTTCAGGCTTCACTCTTTACTTTCCAGTCTGTTCTCCAGCCCCGAGGTGGCAAGCCAAGTAGGCCAGAAAGAGTCAGGCAGCGGCTCAGCTGTCACATAGCAGCTGGGGACCTTTGCTAGACAGTTCATCTCCCCAAGCCCTGGGTTTCTCTTGTATGAAAAAGGGAGTTAGACGTCGTACCTCCCAAAGTGTAGGCAAGAACAAATGACACATTTTATCTAAGGTGCCTTTCAGGTAGTGGGACCTTATTTGGTGCTACATTAAAGTCACTATGTACGGAGTGAAAGCCTTTGCTGACTGCGGTGATTGGTGGACAGATCACAGAGATGGAACAGAAAACTTCCCAAGTAGCCTAAGTGATAGAAGAAGACCAGTCATCTCTGGACCATCTTGGGGGCTCGGAGGCAGGGCAGGTACGGGACAAAAATTTACTGAGCATCTCTTCTGAGCCAGGAGCTGAGATTACATTTTATCAAATAATCCTCACAGTCTCTCTGTGACCATGCATTATTGTGCTTGTTTTACAGATTGGGACATAGGGACCATGCTGCAAACTCTTCATTACGATCTGTTTTTTTCTTCTTTTGGACGCTCAGGCTACAAATCCCAGGCTGCCTTGCAGAGAGAGTGGCCAGTGGAATGGGCGGAAAGTGACCTATACCCATTAGGTCCTGGTGCTTCAAGCCTGCTATAAGTGCTTCCCCAGCCTGCCCCTTTGGGCAGGAAGCAGAATGCTCCAGAGGCCTGGAGCAGTGGTTCTCAAACTTGAGCTGTTTCAGAATTTCTGGAGAGTGTGTGGAAGCCCAGATTTCTTGGCTCCCCTCCCCTCAATGCTCTGATTCAGTAGGTCTAGGGTGAAGCCTGAGAATGTGCCCTTCTGACAAACTCCCAGATGAGGCTGCTGGTTCAGGACCACACTTCAAGAATGTCTGTTCTGAGGGATGACCAAGCTACAGGATAAAAAGTGCCCAAGTCCCTGAATCACCATATGGAGGAAAATATCCCACTGTACTTAATATTTGAAATTTTGTGTTATGTATCCAAAATGTGAGAGTTTATATATTTTGGCTGCTAGAAGGACACTAGAATTACAGGCAAAAGAGAAGGTGTGTCCTTGTAGAAATGGATAGTTTTATAGGGAAAAAAAGCAAATGGGCAAGGAGGAGCCAGTGGTTGCACACCCAGATGTCACCAGCTCAGATCCTTCAGGAAGCTCCCATGTACTTTCTGTGGACTGCAGCCCTGATACCAAGAGCCAACTTCAAATCCCATTGAATATGAAGAAGGCATTGTCATTGGCTATCATGGACACAAGCAAAGAAATGAAATAGCCCACACAAGGAGGGTCTCCGACTGTGTTCAGTCTTTGCTACTGGAATTCAGCCACACTCCCGCCTCTTGCTTCTCATTGCCATTAGCTCAGTGCAGAAGCAAACACTATAACTGGAAGGTGCTGCCCATTTCCTCTGTGCTGGACACCATCTAAGTTCTTTGCATATAAGACCATGCTTATGCCTAGCATGTTCTTCTCGGGTGAATGCAATGGATTTCCTTCTTTTTTTTTTTTTTTTTTCTTTTTATTTTTTAATTTTTTTTTTTTTTTTCAGTGTTCTAAGATTTATTGTTAATCACCACACCCAGTGGTCCATGTAATAGGTGCCCTCCTTAATACCCACCACCAGGCTCACCCAACCCTCCACTCCCCTCCCCTCCAAAACGCTCAGTTTCTCAGAGTCCATAGTTTCTCATGGTTCATCTCCCCCTCCGATTTCCCACAACTCACTTCTCCTCTCCTTCTCCCCATGTCCTCCGTGTTATCCTTATGCTCCACAAGTAAGTGAGTGCAATGGCTTCCTAACTCACAGCTGGCAGATGATCTTTTCAGCCACATTTTGACTATGTCACTCTCCTGATCAAAACCTTCAGGGCCTCTTGACAGCCTAGAAAGCAAAGTCTAAACTCCTCAGCAGGACCCGAAATTCTCTCCAAAATCTCACACACTTGTCAAACCTAATCCCTGATTACAGCCTGCATCAGCCATTCCAAAATGGTAGTGTATATCAGCACCCCTGGGAGGATTATTGACCCTCCTTAATGAAAGCAGCTGGTGATGGAGCCCGGGAAGTTGTGGTTTTGACAAGCTTTCCGCACGTCTCATGCAAATGGTCTAAGAACCGCACTTTGAAAAACACCGTCTTTTAAACATTAATTTATTGTTACTCATAGCGTTGAAACAACCAACCCCCTACTCCCTGATGCCAATTGGACTTTTTATCAGATGGGAATTATCCTTTGGGTGAAAGCCTTGTTATAGCTGGTCGAATTCTCCTAAGGGATGCACAGAATTTGTCTTCCCCGCCAGACTGTGAGCCTTTTGAACACAAGACATATGATTTTTGTGCCCCTTGAAAGTTTCCGTCCTCTTCCTAACTCCTGACCTCTCTGCATCACAGCTGGGCCCAATGCAATGCCTGATGCAGAACAAGGACTCCAAAAATCCTGCTTAGATGAGATTTCTGTCTGTGTGCATTCAGGCAACAGCGAGGTGGGACAGGTCAGGCAAAAGGATGCGTCTCTCTCTGCAGCCCACGCCCACCTGAACAGAGAATGTACAGTTGGATTACCATCTCTGATAATTTTGGATAAATCTGTGGAAAATTTCATCAGGTAGTTTCTAAGGGGCTCATTATCTATGGGACCACTTTCTCTAGCTTCCAGCTTTCTCATTGAACACTAAAGCTTCCCTAAGATTTCGAAGCTTTATGATTTTCTGAAAAAAAATATTTAAGCAGGCGTTCGTATTCAGCTTTGCTAAAGTAATCAGAGAAAACTCTAATTTGGTGTTTCAATTAAAACTCTGGCAATGCATATTGACACTGCCAGATTGAAAACTGATGGTGGGGAAAAGGCCGTTTTTCTAAAAATACCAAGTCAAGAATTCTCTATAGTTTCCAGCTACTTGGAAGAGAATCTCATATGCAGGGAGTCCTGCTTGCAAGCATTTCAATGCAGAAATGGGCTCATTTTGTTTTCCAAACATGCTCATCTGAGGCTGTCCTTCCAAGAACTGTGGGCAACAGAAAGCAAAACCTGTACCCCCTCCCTTTTAACTCTGATTGTGGGCAAGATTTTGAGTCTGGCCTCAATTTCGCCCCTTTTAAAAGAAAGAGGTTTGGACTCAGGGACTGGCAATTAGAGCCTATGGCCAAATCAAGTCATTGTCTATTATTATAAATAAAGTTTTATTGAAACACAGACACATCCATTCATTTAATTATCATCTATGGCTACTTCCACAATGTAAAGTCAGAACTGAATCATTGCAACAGAGACCCTCCCCTGTCTGAAATATTTAATATTTGTATAGTTTCGCAGAAATAATTGCCAGAATGTTTTTTATAGAATATTTTTTTATAGGAGAATATTTGAACACAGTATTTCTTTACAGAAAAGATTTGCCAGCTCCTGGACTAGGTGATGGTCTGTATCTTTTCCATTATAAAGGTTTCAGAGAAGGTTCATTCATTCACTCGTTTAAACTGAGTTCAGAATTCTAGGGTGGGACCCAGCACTATTCAGTTTAACAATTTCCCCAAGAGATTTGTTCACATGCTAGACTTTGAGAAGTTCTGGTCCCTGCAATTGTGTTGCTGTGATTCATGACCTGTTCTCTGTGAAACACTCAGTGACCAAGTAAAGATAAGGAAGGGCAACTTGATAACACATGCCAACAAGCATGTATTGTGCCCTGATGATGTTCAAGGCTAGATCTTTCCAGCACAGGAGATACAGAGAGAACAACTCAGACCACCTTGCTGTTGTCATGAAGCTTGCATTATATCCAGGAGCCCCTAGAAACAATTCTCCAGGTGGAGGTCTCACTGGCAGGGGAGGAGGGTCACTCATTATCATCAGACCACTTTGAAGGGCGTTTGTGGCAACCAGGGTAAGGATCCAATATTTCTTTGCTTCTCCAGGGCCTGCAGGATCCCTAACACATAGCAGTTACTCATAAATATCCGTGGAACGAGTGACCCAACAAATAGACAAAAGGGGCCTCAGGAAATGTTTTTTAAATTTATTTGTTATTTATTTTCAGCATAACAGTATTCATTGTTTTTGCACCACACCCAGTGCTCCATGCAATCCGTGCCCTCTCTAATACCCACCACCTGGGACCCCGACCTCCCACACCCCACTCGTAAAAAACAATCAGGAAATGTTTCTTAAGCTACAAACCATTATAAACATGAATGGGTGAGTGGTACTCCTTAAAGATTACTACATGTCCTTCCAAATCAAATCAAAGCAAATTCGGTGACTTCACTGGGAGAGCCCTTGGGGGGTGAAAGAGAACCTAGCACCTGCCACCGGGAAGGAGGTTGTCTCTGGGAAGTGGAGGGCTGTGAGGTTCTACCCCACAGGCCCAGCACAGCCTCATGGGAGACAGTCTCCATGTGCACTTGCTCTCACTGGTGACAATATGGACCATACCCCATCCCCGGAACCACCTCCTGGACCCAAAGAGTAAAACTAAAATACCACCACCACGACCATCTACAATTTATTGAGAACCTAATAGATGCCTGCCACTTACCTCTTATCATCTACACAACAGCCCAAGGCTGGGGGCAACACATAATAGGTCTTTGATTCAAGGGCTTTTTAGGTGAATGAGCCAAACCAGAAATAAACTTCATTTTTCTTTTCTTTTTTATGGTTTATTTGTAGAAATGAAAATAATGCTAGCAGCTACTTTTACGGCACCACACGGCATGTCAAAAATGGTTCTTGGCCTTTTTTGTGGATCATCTCAGTTCCACCTCAGAGCCACTCCAGCAGGTGGGTGCCCTTTATCAACTTTACAGAAGAGGACGTGGAGGTTCTGAGGTGTAAGAGACTTGGCAAAGGTCACATGAGGAAAAGCAGCAGAGCCTCAACAGAACCGCAGGAGCTTCCCACCTGCTACAGGCCGGTGGCTTCCTGCTAAGCACCTGCCACAGTGGGGAGTCCACCTCTCGTCATAGGTCCATTCTGCCTCCTGGCACGATGACATTTCAAACTATTTCCTTCTATTGACACAAAATGGGTGTCTCCGTTCATTTCCACCAAGCCTTTTTATCTTCCTCCAAGCCTCAGCCACACCTACATTCTTCTGAAACATTACAATGACTCTCCCTGGTGAGCATCATCAGCACAAGATTATGAATGTAGCAATGAGTATGTGCCCCAGAGAATATCAGACAGAAGCAGGCTTGCATCCCGACTGCATTCAGAGCTGGGCGACCATGGGAAATCACTCAGCTCCCATGCGTCTGTCCAACAGGGTTAATGACACGGATGACAATGCCCAGCTCCAAGCCATGTTGGGGAACAAGATGCCATTATATGCACACAGTGCCTGGAGCAGAGTAGGTACACAAGCAATGACCCTTCACCTTTGTCATCTTAGCACGTCTCATCTCTATGAGACGTGTGCATTATAAGTGAAGGGCAACTGCACTAGAACTGGCTGGAAGATGTCAAAAAGAGTAAATAATACTTTTTTAAGAGAAAGGAAAAAACTTTATTGTAACTTACTGTGTGCAAGGCAATATGCTCAGATCAACACTTTTGCATTTTCTAAGTTTACAACATACAAGGTAATGTCATCTTCCTCCTCTCACAGATGAAAAAGACTGGGACTCAGAGATGTTGAGCAACTTTCCTGAAGTCACACAGCTTTTAAGCAGCAAATTCAAACTCAGAACTCTTGACCTGAATCTAGTTCTCTTTCCACTACCGGTCTTCTTTCTACTCCAGCATCTGTGGAAGCAAGGTTATTATCAGTGTTTGCTCAACTCTGGAAAAGATGTGGATCATATGAGCACGGCAGATACACAGGGGAGCTAAATTCTCAAGTTTGCAAAGTAAATCCTGAAAAGTCTTGGAGGAGGACCTGCGAGGCTGCCAAATCAATCCGAAGGAGGACTCTATAGAGGAGGAGGGAAGGGAAGACCGGCTGGAGAGACAGATTTTTGAGCGTCTTTTCGCGAAATCTAAAAATTACTAACCTTCTACATGTCAAAAGATTTTTTTTTTTGTCAACACATGCAAGAGTGCCCTGCTGAGAAGAAGCCCAAATGAGCAGATGGGTGAGTTCGCACACTCAAAGACGTTGGAGTTGGAAAAGTCCCTGCTGACAGTCTCCAAAGGACGGGCCCAGAAACCCCAGCCCTGCCCTGCCCACTGTGAGCTGGGCTGGGTGAAACAGCTCTCCAAGAGCCGGCAGGCTGCTGGCCTGGTCTGGAATCTCGCTTTCTGGGAATCCCGGCAGACAAAGATCTTTTTGCTTCAGCTGATGATGTTTCTGCCTCTCCTTTCAGCTCCCACCCTCTCCTCTGTGTCTCTCCATTTTCCATTCAATGTCTCATGACCACTTTAACCTCCAGCCTTGTAGGGACAGGGGTCACCTTCGTCTGTGACAGGTGGAGACTTACTCAAGGCCATAGAGCTGGAATTCGGAGGAGTCAGGAGGACATAATTACACCCAAATCCATCTGTCCTCAAAGACCATGAGATTTCCACAGCTCGACCCTTCCTCTAAGTAAACAGAGAATTCCCCTTCTTGTACTCTAGAAAATTACAACTCAGAGATGTCATACGAATTTCTTGCAAATAGGATGATAAAATCAAAGATAAAATCAATATACACAAATAGAGATAAAATCTTGATATCCTTCCAAATTTGGGATCGTTGGCAGTTTCCTTGGATGTGAGGTTAATGGAGCCCCTGCGCCAGACCTGGTGGGTAGGGTCCAGTGGAGCTAAGGTAGTGTGGTCCACATGCAGAACTCTTGGGTGTCTCGCGCTAAGTTAGTGGTAAGATCAACCCCTGGCCTAATTTAGTGATAAGATCTAAGCAAAGTATGACCTGAGAACCAGCAGCATTGGCAACCTGAGGGCGTTGGTAAGAAATACAGGATTTCAGGCCCCCTCTGGCCCATGAAATAGAATCTGCACTTTGATGAGATCAAAAAAGTACGTTTTCCTTAAACCCTGAGGCATTCATTGAAAATATGGATTCCTGGTCTCCCAGAGAGTGAGATCCCTGGCTCCCAAACTTGGCCGCATGTTAGTGTCCTTGGAGGGGCTTTCTAAAATACAGATGCTTGATTCCACCACCAGAGATGCCGGGGCATTTGAATCTAAGACATCTCCCCTGGTGAGTTTACTGTGTAGCCTGGGCTGGGGAACCACTGGGCCAGAGCCAGACAGGTTCTGCTGAGAATTTCATCCTAAGATGTCAGCAGCCGACTACTAGCGAGATTTAATTCAGGCCAGGGGAGAGCCAGGTTCCTACTCCACGGGAATTAAATGAGAATCTGTGGACATGGGGACAGAGCCTCAGAAAGTGTTTTAAAAATTTACATGGCGTCTGACACACAGTAGGTGATTTGTAAATGTTACAAATTTACAGATTTGTAAATGTTACAGATTTGTCAATGTTACTCCTTAAAATAAATGAGTGTTCTTATGTCGGGCTACTAACAATCCACTAATTCACGCACCTATCCTGCCCCACTTGCTCTCTGTATTAGCAGAAGCTCAGAGGAATTAGCCACTGAAGGGTCAGTTCCAGGCTTCTGAGCTGGGCTGACAAGCTTAGGAGAGCTGGAGGTTCTTGCCATGGCCCTCAAACCACAACCCAGCTCCAAGTGACAGCCAGGCTGGCTTTCCTCTACAACACCAAGTTTCTAGACTATTTATAGGAATATTGCTAGACTGCAGAACATTCTAGCAGCCTCTTCGACCAGACAGCTCAGAATCACCACTCACAGGCCAACAACGTAACACACTCTTGTGAAATATGAAATTCCAACCACCGACATTCTTGGAGATAAGCAACCTGAATTCTAGTGACATCTGTGACATTAAGCACCATGAGACTTCGGATCAGTCACTTTCCCTCCAGACTCAGGGTCTTTGTAAAGGTTAATTTCATGTGCCAACCTGGCTGGGCCACAGTACCCCAGTATGCAGCCAAACACGATTCTGGATGTTTCTTTGAGGGTGTTTTTAGATGAGATTAACACTGAAACTGGACTTCAAGCAAAGCACATCGTTTTCCATAATTGCTCTTGTTTGCATCTCCTTCAGATTTTGAACCTTCCGGCCTCCTAATCACAGATAATTTTTATTTTATTTATTTATTTTTTTTTTTTTAAATTTTTTATTTTTTATAAACATATATTTTTATCCCCAGGGGTACAGGTCTGTGAATCACCAGGTTTACACACTTCACAGCACTCACCAAATCACATACCCTCCCCAATGTCCATAATCCCACACAGATAATTTTTAAAGACAAAGTTATTTATACAAATGCACACAGACACACATATTCACTATTGGTTCTGTCTGCAGCTCTGTCGAACCTAGTCTAACATAGTCTTCAACTATAGAATGGGCGTTGCATGCGTTTGTTGTGGTGTTGCAACATGGGGGCTTAAGTGGGTACGAGAAGAATAAATGGGATATTGATTTAGATAGTAGGTTTCGAAGTGTGATTCCCGGAATGATCACAGGAGCTCGTCAAAAGGAAAAAAAATTGTAATCACACATGTGAGGAAAATAAAGAGGTATTAAGTTAATGCAGGACTTTTCAGAGCCTTTATTACACCCATGTACACTGTGACTGTGGCTTACCTACACCATATCCTAAATTTATTCGATGTGCTATTTAATCATTGTATGAACTTTAAGTGTTTCTTAAACTAAGGTCCATAGACCCCTTCTCTATTAAGGAACATGTCAAGGGTCAGTCCACAAACTTGGATGGGAAAAATAATTGATTTTCACTGGACTCCAATTTAGGCACTGGTAAACCACAGTTCATGGGACAAATCCAGTCCCACTGACTACTTCCAGAAGTAAAGTTTTACTGGAATATAGCTATACCCATTCTTTCACATTTTGCGTGTGGCTATTTCTTGTTACAATAACAGAATCAAATAATTGTGAAAAAGACCATCAGTTCTACAAATTTGAAAAATCAAAAATATTTACTCCCTGGAAGTTTACAAAACAGCTTGTTGACCCCTGCTCTAACTGAACATTTACCATTTCATAGTTATGAATGTAGGCAGACCACAGTAGCATTAACAGCCAGTAAAATAAGAGTCCTGTCGTAGTAACAATCCAAGGCATTTTGGTGTCACAGCACATTGGAAGCAGATACCTCATTTATACTGTTCACTATATTGTCAATATGACAGTTACTAGATGGGTTGCCTGATCTTGTTATTTAATGAATTAATAAAGATACACATATATTAGCATTTTTAAATGTTTATTTTTTTGAATTTTGATAACTGTATTTCAGTATAATTGACTTCTTTTATAATCCTATTAATTCTATTTAATGTATTCGGAGATGTTTTCCTGAGAATGCCATAGGCTGGCTGCTAAAAGTGTCCATCACAGACGGCACACAACGACGCTGATGGAAAGAGACTGCCTCCCTAAGATCACACTCTGGAAACAGCGTTTTCCTGGAGCGTTTTTGCACTTCCCCAAGCCCAGCAGAGACAGATAAGTGAAGTGCAGAGTCCGAAGCAGGACCCATAACTGACAATTTCAATTTTGGATGAGAAGACGAGCACCATTCTCACGAAATCAATGTCATGGTCATGACTTCACTGTCCCCCTCAGCATCTCTGGGCCTTCATCAGGAATACGAATTTACAGACGAGGAAATGGGTCATATAGGCTCCTCTTGACCTCTGCTCATTTCCCATCAACAGGGGGGCTGGCCACGGTGATGTGGGGCTAGTCTTCAGGTTTGGATTTTGCTATAAGATCCAATGGGGGCTCATTGCTTATCTTCTCTGTTTCTGCCCAATAACTGGGAGGAGGAGAAACCTACCCAAGTCCGAGCATGAGAGCGCATGTGATCTGGTTCTCCTTAAATCCGGACAAAATATAGGACTCTCCTGTCTGAGGCTGGTTTCCACATCTGCCAAGTGAGGATACTATTAACAGTTCTGCTCCTCCTGATGCACATAAATGTATGCAGTGGACGGTAGGACAAGGCAGAGGTTAGGGGTGCTGACTGTGCACAGTTGACTATCGGCATATAACTTTTGCCTCCCCGAAAACCTACCTTAAATGAGTTACTGTTGACTGGGAGCCTTACCGATGACATAAAGTTCATTAGCACGTATTTTTTATGTGATATGTGTTATATACTGCATTTTTAAAATAAGGCAAGCTACAGAAGAGAAAATGTTGCTAAGAAAATCATAAGTGGGTGTCTGGGTGGCTCAGTTGGTTGAGCGTCTGACTCTATGTTTTGGCTCAGGTCATGATCTCATGGGTCATCAGATGGAGCCCTAAGTTGGCCTCCACACTCAGCAGGGAGTCTGCTAGGAGATTCTCTCCCTCTGCCCCTCTCCACACTCACTAGCTCTCTCTTTCCTTCTCTCTCTCTCAAATAAGTAAATAAATCTTAAAAAAAAAAAAAAAAAAGAGAAGAAAAGAAAACTGGGAAACCCAGGTGGCTCAGTCAAACATCTGCTTTCAGCTCAGGTCATGGTCCTGGGGTCTTGCAATCGAGCCCACATCGGGCTCCCCAGGTAGCCTGCTTCTCCCTCTCCTTCTGTCTGTCCCCCTGGTTTGTGCTCTCTCTCTCTCAAATAAAAAAAATCTTAAAAAAAAAAAAAAAGGAAATCATAAGGAAGAGAAAACACATTTACAGTTCTGTGTTGTAAAAAACCTGCACATAAGTGGACCCACACAGCTCACATATATACCTATGAATCTATATGCATCTCTGTACATACATGTGTGAAAGCATAGGAATATATAATTATACATGTATGTACAACACACATATGCATACACATGTGCACATACATATATAAATATGATTGTTGAGGACAATCATGGATCTGACAAGCTTTGATAAATTCCATAAGGAATTAACAATTAGGATAAGGGTGAGGATTGGCATTGACTTGGTTATTGAACATAGTTCACCAAACACTCAGTGTAAGTCAGACCCAGTTCTGGGTGCTGGGGTACAACCAGTATTCCGTTAGTGAAAAAGAAAAACCAAGCCACTAGTCCCATAGAACAGACGCTTCAGTAGGGGAAAGACCAGTGACAAGCAACGAGCAGAGACCACAGATCATTTCAGAGACAGAAGATTTCTATGAAGTTGGGCTGGGAGCCATGATTGAAGAGGGTGGGACATGTTAACCTGGCTGGTTGAAAAAGATGTTTCAGTGGAGGTGACATTTCAGCTGAGAGATGACGGTCCAAGGAGGCAGACACAAAGGTCTGCAGGGAGCGTATTCCAGAGGAGTACCAAGTGCAAAGATCTGAAGGTGGGAATGAGATCATCACAGCCTAGGAGGGAAGAAGGGTCAGTCTCTGCAGTGCAGCTGGCAAGGGGGACACAGGTAGGAAATGAGTGTAGGGTGAAGTGTTAAAGGGTTTTGCATAGGAGAGGCAGAGTGAGGTGACTTCTTTATTTGCCCAGACTCCAGGGCAACAAGAATGGTCGCAAGCATCAAGGATGGTTGCTGGGGTTGGAATGAGCAGAGAAAGCCAGGGCAGTACTGACCAAGTACAGTCGGTACTGACCAAGCACCGACTATGTTCAGCAGCAGACAGTGGCTGCTTTCTTTCATTTTCCTGTATCAGCCTGGTGGGTGAGATATCATTAACTTTCCACAGGGCCAAGTTGGAGCCAGGAACAAAATATGAGTGCCTTGCTCAGACCAGATTACCAATGCCACCCACCCTTCCATCAGGACAGCCCTGTGCCCTGAAAATACACCTATCAGAGAACTCAGAGTCAAACTTCAGCTGTGTGCGGCATTCTCGGGGTCCATAAGCCCCAGGAAGGAGAGCCCTCCCCTTCTCTTTTATTACCTAATTCCCGCAAGGGAGCACTGACCCCCAACCAAAGCCATGTCTGAAACTACCAAATCTGTCTCCTGTATATATTTATATGCACATATGCAATACAAATCTACCTTCTCCTATGTACCTATAATTCATATACATGGATCTATAACTTGTGTGTGTGTGTATATGCACACATACATATATTTCATCTACTTCATTCCCCCTCCACTCGAGTACATCCATGTCCGCGGGAACTAGTGCAGTAGCCCCCCTGGCCCCGGCCCCTTCACCTTCACCTCTGATTTAAAGGCAAAGCGCTGCTACCTGGGAGAACTCCTTGTAGGGAAGGGTTTGTATACCTTGTCATGCTCAGAACCTTGTACTGGCTTCCCATGCCCCACTGGGTAGAGCCCAGCTCATTCCATGGCCAAGGAGCTCCGAGGACCTGCCCTTTTCACTTCTGGTCTTGCTCCTGCTCCTGTAGCTCTGAGAACCTCTCCTTCCTGCTCCTCACCCATACCTTCCCTCTGTCACCTTCCTCATACTCTTTACTTATCTCTAACCAACCCCTCATTCCACCTGTGGTCCAGAGGTACCGGCACCTCAAGGTTTTTCTTAACTATACCATGGCATGATTCTAACCCCCCAAAATCCAATGCAAGACTCACTAGAAACACCCACCGTGTCAGCACCAGGAGATTCAGAAAATGAAGACATCTCCTCAAGTGGATGTCAGGGTGATGTCCTACATAGCAGAGCTGAGGAAGACCCTCTGAAGGCTTATCTTCCAGCCCTTTATCCTATTCAAGCAGATTAAGCAGGGCCATGTGCTTCTCTTGAATTTTCACAGAATGAGAGCCTCAGCACTGACTCAGGAAGGGAATCAGAGAAAGCAGGCCGCCATCCTGTTCCCAGCCCCATCTGTCCCCTTGCCCACTTTTGAGGGACTAAACACAAGTCTGTTCCTGGCACACTCCTGCCATCTCCCCGGCTGCCTCTCAAGGGCGCAGTAGGCGGGGTGTTCGCCTCCTCCTCCCTCCCACCAGACTTCTCCCCCTCGTTCCCCCACCAGCCAGCTCTTGATGCTGCAGTTTCCCTCCTGTCCCCCTCGAGGAGAATTCCATTTCTAAGGCTCATGCTTTGCCAGGGCTGCCTGGCACAGGGCTGCGTCTCCCTGAGATGCCTGCCAGACCATCCCAAACACCGAGACAGGCACCACCAAGCCCTCTCTTCCCTCTACATCGGATGTCAAGAGTTCTGCTGGCCTGAAGCTTCCAAAATAGAATTGCTGTGTGACCTCCACTTAGCAGCATGCCCTCCTGATGGGCCCCCCTGCCTGTTCCATGCTGGTGGCCAACCCAGTGACCACAAGGATGCGCAGAGGTCACAGAGTCCCAGTAGAGTGCTGGGGGAAGGGCTGTTGGTGGGAGGGAGGCAGGTGGCAGGAGAGAGTGAGGGAAGGTAGGGGCTCAGTGAGAAAGCCAAGAGGAGCCTGGGCAGAGGGAGGAGAAAGAAAGGCAGCAGCTAGGAGGGTATCCTGGTGGGAAACAGAGCGTGATGAAGGAATGAGCAAGAAGAGACACAAGCAGAACTCTCGATTAGTTGTGTTTTTCTTGATGGAGGTTACCTCTAGCATTTCTTCCTGAGTGTCTGCTCCATTGTCTCCTGGCCTGTCTGAGGCTTGTCTCCAGCTATGTGCTATTATTAATTCTCATTCTCCAGAAAAGGAAACAAACAGAGGCTCAGTGAGAAAACAAAATAAAACAAAACAAATGAATGAACAAAAAACAAACCAAAACTCAAGTATTTGTCTTTGACTCTCCAGCGTATATTCCAGTATCAGAATACGAAGCAGGCTCTATCTCAGTATTTGTTGCATGAGAAAGAATGGATGAATTAATGGATTCAATGTGTCCGACTCCAAATCCTGTTCTTTTTCTATTATATTTTCCTGTCTTTCTCTCAACAGAAAACACACACATGGAGGACAGACCAGCACAGTTAAGCGAACAAAAGTGATTTATTCCTTTCCATATGTTCCTCTGCATTTTGCTGGCAGGGACTCCAGGATGGGCAGAGGAGCCTCTTTCTGATTTCGTGTGAGTTATTAACAGTGCAGGACAGTGTGGCCAATGGGCTGCTGACCCCCGGGAGGTCACTGCCACTCCTTGTCACCTGCACCTTCTGCTGTGGTGGACGTTGGGGGGATAGTCATCAATGACACATCACACAGGTTTGGAAGTGCTCTGAAAGCACTAGAAATAGACACACATGGAAGGCGGTCACTGTGCTCTTACCCACTTAGAAGCTGAGGTATCTCTGACATCTATTGTAAGCAACCTGGTTCCTTACGAAGTTAGGAAAACGTGAGCACAGGGTCATAAGACCAGGAGGATCAGGGCTAGAGTTCTAATTTTTGAAAGATTTTATTTATTACTTAGAGAGATAGAGAGAGAGCACACTAGCAGGAGTGGGAGAGAGACAGAAGGACAAGCAGGATCTCAGCTGAGCAGGGGGCCTAATGTAGGGCTTGACCCTGGGACCCTGAAACCATGACCTGAGCAGAAGGTAGATGTTAACTGACTGAGCCACCCAGGCACCCCAAGAACCCCAATTTTTAAAATTCTTCTTCACTATTCCAACAAATATTTCCTGGGCCTCTACATCTGTGCTAGACACTAGGTAGACACATGGGGCCCCTTTCTTCATGGAGGCCAGAGTCAGAGGAGGAGACGTAAGTTACACAAGAGGGCAAACACAGAATTAAAAATTGGGTTGTACAATGAAAAGATGAGGCCACCTGCTACGGGATGGGTTCCATGAACAAGGAGGGCCAGAGGGTCTGTCTAAGGAACTGAGTCTGGAGGCTGAGGAAGCATTCCTGAACGTGGAGGTAAGCATCCCGTCTACTGTATTTTGTACCTTCAAAGACAGAAAAATCAAGAAAATGCCAGATCTACTGCAATGCAGTAATAGTAATAACCATTTACTGACACCTATTGTGTACAAGTAGCTGCCCAACGTGACACAGGAAGTGGCCAACCTGTCAACTTGGGAAGCCCTAGAGATTTCTTTATGTTCTCTTGAGATGAGCGCCCCCTGGAGATGAGAAAATGGAAGCTGTGCTTGGAGAACATCCCACAGTGTTTTCATTAACATCTTCCCATGGCAAAGAAGTTCAAGTCCTATGGACTAAGCTTAGGATTAGACACTTAGTCTTGATGAGAAAGTACGGTAGATATGACAACTGCTATGACCCTCTCTAACCTCCTAACAGAAAATTTCCCATGTTATTAAAAATTTTGTGGAGTAATTTCCATGGCCAAATAATGGTCCAAAGACACAGTGAGAGTGATCACACCCTCATCTGCCCTCAAGGGGTTGGAGGAGCTTCACGTGGGGATTAAAGAGGTTGGAGATAAAACCACAGGGAGTGGCTGGAACTGAGGCCACGTGGAGTCATGCAGGCCTGACTATGGATATCAAGTTCCTTTTTTAACAAATGGACAACCTAAAAATTCTACTTTCAGATATGCGCTCAAAAGAATTAAAAATGAGTATTTAAACAAAAACCTGTATGCAAATGTACATAGAGCATCACAAGTCATTACAAATGTACATACAGCATTACAAGGCTTCAAAGCTGAAAACAACCCAAATGCCCATAAATGCATGAGTAGATAATGAAATGCGGTCTATCTATATAATGGAATATTATTCAGCCATGAAAAGAAATGATATTCTGATTCATGCTACCACATGGATTCCCCTCGAAAACATTACGCTAAGTGAAAGAAACCAAATATAAGAAGTCACATACTGTATAATCCCATTTATATGGACCATCCAGGATAAGTAAACCCATATAGACAGGAAGCTGATGAGTGGTTTCCAGGGACTTGGGGGAGAATGGGTAAGGAGTGACTGTTGAATGAGTTCGGGATTTCCATCTGGGGAAATGAAAATGTTTTGGAGCCAGATGGTGGTAACGATTGCACAACATTGTGGATATACCAAATGCCACTGAATTGTATGCTTTAAAATGGTTAATATTTTATAGGAATTTTCCATCCATTAAAAAAATTAACAAAAATTCACGTTTCTGATTTTGCTCCTCTGGCTGCCACCTTGGGAACCCTGGAAACTAACTTGGATTTATTCAGCTACTTCCTCCTTCTTGAATATGTCAGTTACTTCCTGCTTTTCGCCTCATAGATCTGACTACAATGAACATTTTTATGCACAATGTCTTCCTATATTTTGTTTTACTCCTTTACAATAGATTTCTGAAGGCAGCATTCTCAAGATAAAATATATGGATATTTTTTATGGTTTTAAATACATGTGGAAAAGTGGTTTGGTTCCCAAATGGGTTAATTCAGGCTCCCATAAATGGCATGTGAGGGGTCCTATGCTCTCATCTTCATCAACCTTCCCATGTTACCAACCTTTTTCAAAAGTTACTTGTACACAAGACATGCGGCATCTCACATTTTCTCCTTCAGTCTTACAAAGACCACTTCTCCCCATTGACCTCTTTCAGGTAGTTCTCTTATCTAAATGCAGACTGCTCTCCGGTTTCAGGACCCCCTGTATGAGAAAGCTGTTCTCATTCTTTACATGCTGTTCCTGTTGCTTAAAATGCCCTTCCTGGGACCTGGGTGGCTCAGTCGGTTGGGTGTCCGACCCTTGGTTTTTTCTCCGGTCATGATTTCAGCATTGTGAGATTTAGCCCTGCATCAGGCGCCAGGCTCAGCATGGAGTCTGCTTGTCCCTCTCCTTCTGTTCCTCCCTGCACTTGCACACACACACTCTCTCTCTCAAATAAATAAATAAATAAATAAATAAATAAATAAATAAGTAAAATGCCCTTCCTTATAAGTACTGATAAATTCACCAAGGCCCATACTTCTCTACAGCTCTCTGACTCTCTGGCACTGTATTTTTTCTGTATTTCTGCATGCAGAGTAATTTGTCCTTCAGTATAGGACTAATATTTACAAATCTCTGAGTTGAACCAAACTCACTATTACAGTCCTTGACCTGGTCTCCCACACAATGGATCAATGTGGGGATGGACCCAGGACATCTCCAGAGCATGGGGACATGAGTGAAGTGGACAGCACCATTCCTACTTGGAGCAAGAAGCAAGAGGCAGAAGTTCAAAGTGGCAAGATCATTCTTGGGTTCAAGTCTCTAAAGTGGATCTTAACGTGATTTTGAAAAGGGAAACTGTCAGCTGAGCTGCGGAGACATCAGATAGCAGAGGTGGGCTGAAAACAAAATCACTCAGATATATTGTCATTACACGGCTCTCCAGACTCTTGCTGGCTGGGTCCTCCTCTCCCACGCATCTGCATCAAGAAGGCTGGGAGGTCGACGAGACCTGTCAGTGTCATTTTGTGGAGTGCTGATGAAGTGCTGTGATCCTAAGTCAGTGCTTCTCACACATCACGCCTGATATTACCAGTATTAGGGCATCACATTTCCAGATGCTGCTGTAACAAATTACCACAGACTTAGAAATCTAAAACAACAGGAATCAATTCTCTGAATTTTTGAGGCCAGGAGTCCCAGACTGGTGTCACTGGGCTGGCACTGAGGTGTCAGCAGAACCACCTCCCTCTGGAGGCTGCAGGGGAAGATCCACACCTTGCTCCTCCCACCCTCAGAGCCAGGGCACTGGCATTCCTTAGCTGGTGGCCCCATCACTCAAAAATCTGTCTCGTTGCCTCATTGCCACCTTCCCTTCCACCTGTGTGTCATACTTTACCGCCATCCTCTTACGAGGAAACGAGATTATATTTAGGGCCCGCCACGATAATCTGAGACCATCTTCTGATTTCAAAATCTTTAATCACATTGGCCAGTTTTTAAAAAATATTTTTATATGATCCTCTTATTCTGTCTCCTTATTAAATTACAAATTTCCCAAAAGTCTCCACTGTCCTTTGACTTGACCTCTCAACTGTCTTATTTTAGCTGTGACTATGTCCTCGGTAGCAAGCAGAAAAATCCAAGTAGGTCTATATCCCAACGGCATGATTCTCTTCTCATTTTTAGACCCTGTCTTGCTTGTTTAGAAGAAGCCTGTTTCCACACCTGCAGAAAATGGTTTTGTATAGACTTTAATACATTCAGCTAATGTAGAAGCCAGTTTCATAGTTCACTTGTGAAAGTTAGCTCATCCTTTTTCATACCAAATACGAATCTTAGCAAGAAATAGAAAATTCACAATCCATACTCCTGACACAGAATACTCCCTCTGCTATTCTGACTAGTCATTGACTTTAAAATGTTAAAGTACCGGGACACCTGGGTGGCTCAGTGGGTTAAAGCCTCTGCCTTCGGTTCAGGTCATGATCTGAGAGTCCTGGGATCAAGCCCCACATTGGGCTCTCTGCTCAGTGGGGAACCTTCTTCCCCCACTCTTTGCCTGCCTCTCTGCCTGTGCTCTCTGTCGAGTGAATAAACAAAATCTTTTAAAAAAATGTTAAAGTACTATTAATCATCTTAGCATCCTCTACCCTCATCCAAGAACTTCTATCTGGTCGACAAAGGAGGTGAGGTAGGAGAGGAAGATGGAGGCCATTTCAGGCAGAAACTCCTTATAGATCTTGGTCAGGATGTTGTGATTATTCCAAGAATGATGGAAGGCACTGACATGTTTCATCTGAAGGTGGGTTGGGGGGGAAATGGGTGAGACACAATCTGGGCTGACTTTTTACATGGATCCCTCTAGCTGCTCATGGAGATTCAAATGGACGGAGCAGGAGTGTTTGGCAAGGGAGCCATTCTGCAGGGTCTACAGGTCCAGACTTGAAATTATGATAGTTTGAACTGAGGATGACAACTAAGGGTGGTAGTAGAGATGGAGAAGAGAGAGACCTCAGAAGATCATTGGAGATAGAGCCAAGAAGGCTTAGTGATTGGTTGGATATGGAGGATGATAAAGAGGGAGGTTTCAAGGACATTTTGTAAGTTTCTGGTGGAGAATGGATGAAAGTGCCATCCAGAGAGCTAGAAAATACTGGAAAACAACCAGGTTTCAGAGGAAAAAATGAAGTTAACTAAGTGGTGATAACATGAAGGCAAGTGGACGTTCTGATTGAGAACAGATACATAATTGGGAGCAATATGTACATGGAAGAGAGTGGGAGTCCTGCAGGTAAATGAGATTTCTGTAGGAACGTTCTGCCTGGAAAAGACAGGTGCCTCCAAGACAACAGAGAACCAACAGAGAGAAAAAGAGGAGGAAAACCAGGACACGTAGTGTCATGGAAGATAAAGAAAGAGATTTCCAGAAGTGCTGAATGTCAAATATGAGGTATCAAATATGATAAAACACTGGAAAATGCCCGCTGGATTTAAAGTCATGTGCTAGAGACCTTGACAATAATTATTTTGGTGAATGGCAGTAGAAAGAAAACAGACTGGAATGGGTAGAAGGAGGAGCAGGCAGGATGGAGACAGCAAATCCAGACAATAGAGTTGAGGATTCAAGGAGATCGTAATGTATACCAAGCACTCTGCACAGTGCAAACACCTAGGAGGTGCACCATAAATGCTAATTTCTTTGCCTTTCTCATCTGAACACAAATAGACTTTCCCTTTTGGATACTGAGAGAGATTAACATAAATGTTCCTTTCACAAGCTTTGGAAAGAACCAATAAAAATAATTCTTCATTGCCAAAGTTTAGCCTGCTGATGTGATATATGCACAGAAGAACCATTTCTTATTGTTGTTTTCTGAGGCATTTCCAACGTCGAGTCATCTAAATGATATAATGATAAAGGTGATTTGTTAATTGAGGTGAATTAATTTTTATGCCTTTGCTAGAGTTTGTAGACATGTTTCTCCATCACATGTAACCACACTTACTTCAGATAATATTGTCTCCACAGTGTATCTACGATTATATACAAGATTCGTGTTATCTATCTTACTTACTAAAACTCCACAAGAGACTTCACCTGGGGAAAATAAAAGCTTTCATTTCTTGAACAAAAAGGTATGAAAAATTCTATCTTTGCATAATTGGATGCAAATAAACTATTGAGACCCATCTAAGGAGAGGACCCCAGAGCCAGGACCTCCAAATCATTGGGGCAAATTATCCACTCACGCTATCTATAACTGAGTATTGGATGCCAGATTAGGACCCTAAGGGAAAAAATAATTTTAAAAAGCCAACAACAACATTAAGCCTGTCTTGGAAGACAAAATTAGAACAGATCACTTGGCCTCCATGGGTTTGCAGATAACAGAAGGGAGATAACAAAGGAAATATCCTGCCTTGCAGACAGTCCATGGCCTGACTGATAGAGAGCAGGGGCTGTTGCTGGGTAGACTGTAAGACCAACCATCCCCAGAACAGCCTCATCCCACCCTAGTCTTGTTCAAACACCAGAAATTGTTCATTACTCACACAGTAAAGAGTTCTGGAGTCTCCTTTTCACGTATTGAGTTATAATTTTCAAATAATAAGTTTGACTCACCTGTTGGTACTTTAAGTGAATATTGAAATAATCAACTACATAAAAAGTAGACAATGTCTGAGTCTCATGGCAGTGAGGAGCTCCTCCCAGATGGCTAGATCTTGCATGTCTTGGTTTCCTCAATGTCCATAGTAGGTGATTAGTAACAATGGCTACTATATTGCAAGAAGTGTTCCTGAAACTTTAATATCTCAAGTAATTCTCACCCAACCCAAGAAGTATGAAGTAAATATTACTATTCATCCCCAACATGCAAATGAGGGAAAGGAGGTTCAGACAGGCCAAGTCACATGGTAGTAATTTACAGGTGGAGTCCAAACCCATTCAATTTGACTCCACAGAATAAGCTATTGATTACCACATGGCAAATATTTGTGTGTGGGTAGATGGGTATACAGTAAGAAGGAAAGAGAGAGGCAGTGAAAAAAGGAGGAATGGAGAGCGGGAGGGAGGAAAAGAGAAAGGGAGGGAAGAAGGAAAGACAAACAGATAGGATAGTGGAGATGGCTAAACAAAAGGCTAAACAAATTCTTACAGTGGTCTATGTACTTGGGTAGAGGTGCAATGCTTAGTGAGAAGCTACCAGTGTAGTGATCATGGGACATGTAGGGTCTCAGCCATAAGTTGGATGTCTACACTTCAGAAAATATAAAGGATCTGATCATACAGATATCCCATGAGTACTTTTAAAGGTATTCCCTTGGGTTATGAAGGAAATCTTAAAATATTAAGAGTTTTAGTCCCAGAATGAGAATTTCCCAGTGGAGAGGACAAATAGACCAAGAATCCTGTCTCTAGTTTCAAACTTCTTTTTCTCTCTAATTCTTCTTTTCATCCTAAGGTGACCCCAAGGAAGCATTGTTTACCATAATGTAAACATTATGGTATAGTGAGATGGACTATAGTGAGATGGACCAACAGAGGGAAGGATGGATAGGTGGGTGGATGGATGGATGGATGGATGGATGAATGGTGAGTTGGACATAGGGCTAGTCATTTATCTGAGGCTCACTGAAAACCATGAACTTCCCAAAGGACTATCATTAGTGATTTAACACTGATGTTTGCATGATTTTAATCCAGTTTCACATGAGGACATGTGATACAATGCTTTACACCTTAATGACTGGGTTCTGTGTTGGATGACTCATGGTTATGCACTTGGGCCTGAGGACTTGTCAGACCTGAAGAGGGAGGTTCTTCTTGGTGTTAGTTCAAAAAAGGGTCAGGTCTTCCGAGTGGGGCATTGCAATGAAAGGGAAGGCACTGAGTGGGGAGGAGGGCTCTATTTCTCTAGGTCCTGAGTATGAGAGAGTCATGATGTGTAGGACAATGCTCCAGATACTTGTGTGATAAGATGCTATGTGGCAGGTGCTACAAGCAAATGACTCATGCAAGGATCTCCCTCCCTTCAAGTCTCATGCAAACTGGGACAGAGCTGATGAGCTCTGCAGAACCCTCTTTGGAAAGGATCAGAACTCTCTCCTTCATAAATGCCTTTATTGAAAGGAAATTCCTCACAGGTTTTGAGATTACCCCTCTAATGTTCTATCTTGGAGTTCAGTAAGATAGTTTTTAAAGATGCGTTTATTCCAGTGATGCTAAAGGGATTTGGGGTAAAGGGTTTAGGATTCTGTGGGCCATTATTATGGTAAACAATGCTTCCTTGGGGTCACCTTAGGATGAAAAGAAGAATTGGAGAGAAAAAGAAGTTTGAAACTAGAGACAGGATTCTTGGTCTATTTGTCCTCTCCACTGGGAAATTCTCATTCTGGGACTAAAACTCTTAATATTTTGAGATTTCCTTCATAACCCAAGGGAATACCTTTAAAAGTACTCATGGGATATCTGTATGATCAGATCCTTTATATTTTCTGAAGTGTAGACATCCAACCTATGGCTGAGACCCTACATGTCCCATGATCACTACACTGGTAGCTTCTCACTAAGCATTGCACCTCTACCCAAGTATATAGACCACTGTAAGAATTATGATGGGAGAGTGTGGGTTGTTTTCAGAGATGAGGCATCTCTCCAAAGAAGGCAGTGCTGGGGGTAACAATAAGGGGTGGGAATGGGTCTTTGGAAGGGAAGTGTGTGTCAGGCAAAGAGAACTGCACATGCAAATCACAGAGACCAGACAGAATGTGGCCCATTTGGTGAATTGCAAATGGTTAAGGATGGTCAGTGTGTAGAATGTGATAGGAGTGCTGGGAGCACCCTAGCATACTAATTCAGAATGTCTGGAGGGAGGTCTGCAGTTTATTTGTTAATTTATTTTCTTTCTATGTTTACTAAAATTGTTTTCAAATAAAAATACATTCATTTGGCACAGAGTTCAATGGGCTATCGAATTCAGTCCCCCTCTTTCTCTGCTAGACAGCTCTTCCCATTTCCATAGGCAACCAAGACTTCTAGCTTCATATACATTCCTTCAGACATATTCTGTGCAGATAGAAGAAAATATGCACATTTTTCCTCCCCAAGTTATTTCCCACACAACTGTTACCAGACTACACACTTCCCTACATTTTGCTTTTATCGCTCAAGAAATCTAACCTGGAAGTAGTTCCAGAGCATTTGTATTCATATGAAAGCTAGATTCTTGAGAGACTGTGGTGGATGTCCAGGGTTAAGACTCGTGGAGAAAATCTGTTATTTCAAGTGTGCATCCCCTGTGCCAGCAACATTCATGGCAAATACCAGGCGGATGGATCAAGAGACTGAATGAATCCATGAAGGAGGTGAGAGAAGGAAAAATGCACTTTAAAATGTGATAAGGATGGAAAAGAGGAAGGAAGGATCTTATTAATATTTAATCCCTTGGAGGCATCTTGCTCCAAGATCTGAGAAATAGCATGTCCTCGTTTTGGAAAATGAAATATAATTAGGGAGGTGCCCATGGCTTTCAGCCTGCAGGTCCCACTGCCTCCTCCAGAATCAGCACACAACTTTTTTAAAGTCTCAACCAGGAAATTCTTTCCTGCCTGTCTGAAAAATGAAGCAATTTAAATTCTGTTTATAAGGTCATAGAACTGAGCCCAAGGCCAGGAAGTGATGGAAATGCTTTCCCTGTCATCAGAAGGATGCTGGCTTATAAAGAGGCCATGTGCCCTCTCTCTCTGTCCTTTCAGAACTCCCTGGGCATCCTTCTGTTCCAGAACCTACAGCCCTGGATTGCCAATATCTGTTATGTATGTTTCCCCGGCAGGTGGGAAGCCCTTTGTGGGCAAGGGTTCCATCTCCTCCCTCTGACATATCCACACACACGGAGCACCCTGAGGTGCAACAGGGGCAGATTGAAAGAATGTGTCTGTTCGGGAAGGGGAGGGAAGAGGAAGGAAGGGGAGGGAAAAGGAGGGTAAAAGAAAAAGACAGTGCAAGACCAGACCAGGAACCATTCCATCACGGAAAACGACACAAGTTTTTGCATTTTCCCTTCCGTACAGGGAAAGCCCTTTGCTGCCATTTCACGTGGCAGAGAGTTGGAAACGGCAGCTGCCCATATGACAGGAGTGCCCTGCACAAAGATAAGAATACACGGATTTGTTTCACGATTTCTATTTTGGTTCCCTGTAGGAAGGGCTATTTCCGTCTCAACTTTGAGGGGTTGCTGAAGGCAGGCACACTGCAGTGCTCACAGGCTGTCTAAAAGCGGCAGTCTGTAAAAACAGGTCCCTGCTAAGAAGCTCCTCAAAGGTCTTTCACGGCAGTGGGAAGTCTAGAACTCTGGGACACATCAGGGCTGGGTACCACGACACCATAACTGTAACATCAGAGCCAGGCTGGGTCTTAAGCCCAGGAAGGGTAGGGGGCCACTGTGGTCTCCAATTCTACCTTGGGAAAGTTAATTCCACCCAACAAGCACTAAAACGGAATCTTAGGGAACTCACGCCCACCCTGAGAAGCAATGCTTTAAAGTGAAATCTTCAGTAATGGTCATGTTACAGAACTCTCACCAGCCTGACCTCCAGTAAGTTAATTCTCCTCCAGGACCCCAGCAGCCTCATATATAGGAGGTTAAGACTGGCACCACCAGTGACCTGGTAGGCTTGGTGTGGGAACCAGAGAAGATGATGAACAAACACTTTGCCATCTGGAAAGCACTAGAAAGGCCCCCTAGCATCAGGATGGTGATAAGTAGTCTCATTAATTTGCTGCTCTAAAAAGGGATTATGACAGCCAATGAAGAATGAGAAACATTGCCAGCTTAGCTGTTTTTTTCTTCCAACTTTGCTAGAGAGAAGGTTCATATTTGATCAGTGCTTAACAAATCAGACTAAGAGGCAACGGGCAGCCTTTTCTATATACTTCATGCCCCTCTGATGTGTAAACTCTTCCTCCAACATTGCCCTTGCTCAGAAATAGCCCAGTGTCCAGGGGTCTTGTGGCCGCCCCAGGGTCCGGTGAACCCCAAGCTCATAGCCCAGGCAGTCCATAGCCCACCATCATCCTTAGCTTCTCTTATGCCCTGTTCCTTCCTCCTTGGGCCCAATAAACACAAATCTCCTACTCAGGAACCAGCAAACTCCCTGTTTTCTGAGGCACAGAATCTGAGTATTTTTTCGAGGCTTCCAGATCCTCCATACTGGTCCTGCCTCATTTCTCTCCATCTACCCTTCCCAAAATATTCCCCTCCAGTTGGGCCAGCCCACTCTTCTTGCTATATCATGGCCCCTGCTCACTACAGCCACTACTCCACCCTCCTTGGCTGTCCTACTCTTTTGCCCTCCACCTCCCCCCAGCCTATGGGGCCAGTAAGGTCCCACCCCATTCTCTTTTCTTCAGGAAGTGTCTCATGATGGCTATAGTCCTCACTGTGCAATCTACTCTGAAATCCTACTTGGTAACAAGCCCACAATTAATTCATCACAGAAGTATTTACTGACCATCTACTAAGTGATGAGAAGGGCCAACCGAGAAGGATGGGGGTTAAGTAGAAAAACTGAAAGAAGTACTGCTCAGTGACTGGTGGGATTAAGAAGGCGAGGGCAAGGAAGGCACTGAAGATGAGTTCCCAATTTCCAGCCTGGTAAGTGGGTGAGGCTGTTGTCATTCACTGAGATGGTAGCATAGGAACGGAGTCAGGCTGGAAGAAGGGAATGCAGATCAGTTCTGATCGGGACAATCTGAGGATGAGCTTGCTGGGAAGCACTTGAGGAGTGGTGTCTGGCAGGAAGATGGCTATGTAACCTGTATAGTCCTGGAACTCAAGAGCACTCTGTCTAATTGAGAAAACTCACAATAAGCCCACAAATTAGCATATAATAGAGTAAATGCCACGGCCAAGTTAAAAAAAGGGCTATGAGAGCCCAAGGGAAGGAGGAAAACGCCCGAGTACCTGGGGAGAACTCTAGAGAAGAGAACCCTTCTTGAGCTGGTCCTTGAAGGACTAATGTAGGCTTCACATAGGAATGGGAGGGAAAGGAACTGTGGGATGAAGGCATAACATGTGCAAATGACTCAAGGTATGAATGAAGATGAGATATTCCAGAAGTGGAGGGTAGGCCAAAATAGCTAAAGAGGAACACGCATGAAGGAATCAAGGGCAATGGAGCCAGGGCAGGTGACAGGCTTGCAAAATAACAGCCCTTGGACCAAACCTGATCTGGAGATATGCTCTACTTGGTCTTACAAAGTAAGAAACCAGCGACTTTACACCAAAATCTAGATTTCCCTCTTCTACTGAAAGAAAAGGAAGACTTTCCATTCTTACATGTGACAACGGTCAGGAGGAGTTGTGGTTGATTTCCCTGAACAGCTGTGGGCTTTCCAGCTTGTGAAATCCCCCAAACCACTACTTCACTCTTGATATTCTCCACCGAGCCCTCGTTGGCATTTGAGCTTTGACCTACTGGCATGGCTGGGAAACAATGCTAAGGAATCAGGAGTTCTTTCTGAGGGCAATGCAAAGCTGCTGAAGGACGAACAGTCACAGTGGACAACACAATGAAGACACAGGGATAAGGTCATTTCCTGAGAGTCCCTTCCCTTGAAAGGGTTGGCATAAACTTGTCCTGAATAGACGCCATCAGGACGTTCCAGGTCTGTAGAGTCATTTTCTTAGGACTTGGATTTCTTCCCTCTTCTGCCCTCTCAAAGCCATTTATAACAATGCTGTGTCCCAGATAGAGTCAGAATGCCTCTATCCTATTTTACCAGGATATTTGTACTTCCCAGGCCCCCTCAGCATGGTGGTCCTTTGGCCCAAGGCTATCCTGGACACCCAGAGTTGTATGTGTCTGTCCAGAAGGCAGTGGACCACATTTGCATGTGGCTCAGGAGAGCCTATTGCCTTATATTAAAATCCTCAGGCACCGGTGATCCACCACTTGCTGGGGAGGCCTGCTGGCAAATGTGTGATGGCTGGGAGAAGAAAGGCTCAAGTCAAAAAGACAGCAGTCTTAAAATACTCCAAGCCAGAGCTATTGATTGCCCAAGAACAGGAGTGCGCAAGGAACCCAAGAGGGAGGGCAGCTGGCCTGAATTTTCTCTCAGCAGAGATTGTGCTGATCTGTAGAATTTAAAACCATGAAGGAAATAGATGAAATTAGCATCAACAAACCCGTAGGATAGCATTACCACTTCAGTGCATAGGGAATCCATGTAGGCAACAATGAGGAAAAAACACTCATTTATGACACTTTTTCTTTGTACCTACTACGTGCCTCCCATAGTGACTCAGTTCTTACCCTTAAAGACCTCACACGCTGCTAAGAAATGTCCATGATTAAGGGATACCTGGGAGGCTCAGTCAGTTCAGCAGCTGCCTTCTGCTCAGGTCATGATCTCAGGGTCCTGGGATTGAGCCCTGTGTCAGGTTCACTACTTAGCATGAGTCTGCTTCTCCCTCTCCCTCTGCCCCTCCCTGTGTTCATGCTCTCTCTATATAAATATATAGAAGTGTACATGATTAAGTAACTTCAATGCAATGTGAAAAGTGCACTGAGTGAGATATTTACTAAATGTAATGCAGACATGTATTGAAAGCTTTCAGGATTATACAGATCATGGAAGAAAAGACAGTTGAGCTGGGTCTTGAAGGATGAGTAGGAGTTTTCCGAGAGACTGAGAAGGATATCACAGCAGATGAAGCAGTTGTGTTATAGAGCTGAGTGCTTTGGGGCCATGGGGACCTGAGTTCCTGTCCTGGCTCTGTAATTTACCAGCCACATCATTATGGGCATATCACTTAACCTCACCAGGACTCACTTTTCTCATGTGTAAAATGTGGATAATGAAAGTAGTCCTTACAATGCAACTTCAAGTGGCAATGTCTAACATAGTGGCCCTGGATGTGTGGCCATTGAAATATAAATTAACTACAATCAAAAACCCAGCTCCTTATGTACAATAGTGATAGTCCAAATGCTCAGTAATCACCTGTGGCAAATGGCTACTATATTAATACAGATTTTAAGACTTTTCTGGAAAGCTCTATTGGACAGTGATGATGTAGAAAATAAGACTTCTGGGTATAAAAGACAGCTTGTGTAACTGTTTGACACCTAAAAATGTTCAACAACATAATATGTTACATTATATTATGTTTATACAATATAGATATAATTTTCTAAGGCCTAGAGCAGGAATTCTCAAAGTGTGGAAATGAGTAGAAGGTGTTGCCATGACATAGTTGAGGAAGAATTACTATCACCTGGGAAAAGAAGCAGTGGGAGAGGGAATGAAGAGAGAAAAGGAAGCAGCCAGGCAGGGAAGGGTGCTGGTTCATCTACATTTGTCCCCCAGAACATTTTTCCCTTTCCTGATCATCTTGTCTGGGCTCCCTTGTTGGCTACCTTCCGGTAGGGTTTGGCTAATGGAAATGAAAAATAAAACAGAAAACAACTTCCAAAATGAACACTGGCCCAAAGAAGGGATAAAATATGAATCATGACATGCAACACCTGTTAAGCTCATACAGCCCCATACAACAACTCCGTATGAACTCTTAAGTTCCAGAGATTAGACCACTGATTGTTAAATTCTGGTCAGTTTCTGCCCAAGCCAGGCTTATTAACTGATGTGCTAAAACCCTCCTATGAGCCCCACAACCTTACTAGTACCTTCCCTAATGCTTCTCCTTTGAGATATTCTTGATACACCAGTTCATGGCTGGTCTTCCTTGCTCGCTGCGTTTAATAAACCCAGCCTGGTTTATTAAAGCCAGTTTTCCCGGTGGTGGGGATTGCAACTGGAGGCCATGTCAGGAGCCTGGAGGGTGGGGATGAGGGTGAGCCACCTTTATGGCCCCGCACTTTGTGAACTCCAGCCACAGTACCTCCTCCTGGCCCTTTAAACTGAGGTAGTAATGCTTTTGCAGTTGTTAGGCTCTGGGTGTCTCACTATACTCCCATTTTTCCCCTAGCCCTGCCCATCATCAACACAATATCTCTTCACTAAATAGTCTTTATTTGCGGGCTAATTGAATTTATTCTTTGTTCATTATATATATGTATGCATCTCTCTGTGTGTGTGTGTGTGTGTGTGTGTGTGTGTGTGTGTTTTAAAATAAGCTCCACACTAAGCGTGGAGCTCAACGGGGGTTTGAACTCACAACCCTGAGATCATGACCTGAGTTGAAATCAAGAGTTGGATACTTAACAGACTGAGCTACCCAGGCATCCTTTGAGTCTACCTGATGACAGTGCAAGGTTCTATTTATTGTCAAGCAATGTGCTATGTTCCCTCCCCTGGATTGTTTCTCTTTGAATCTGCACAATCAGTACTCAACTCCATTTTACAGATGAGGAAACTGACTCATAAAGTTGAGTGATTCACCCAAGACCACTCCAACCGAAGTGTAGGGCTGGAACACATGCCTTTCAGATTCCAACGTCTGTGTTCTTTGCATGACTCTGCACTGAACCCAAGTGTGGGCATTTGGGAAAAAAACGCCTCTCCTTCTCCTTCCCTCAGATGAATGTTTTATTGTCTCCTAGAAGTTGTTCTCAGAGTGTTTGTTTTTGTTGTTTTTTTTTTTTCCCCTCCCTCCCAATCCTGGTAAAAGTTTCCATTAAGCTTTCACAGTTCCCCCTCAGGTACTGACATGTTTCTTTCACTTTCTCTATGAAGCAGCCAACCAAAGGAATCACTTTTTCTCCTTTCAGATCCCTGAGTGTCCATCTCGAAGTTGGCCTCTGCCTTGGCAGATGCCAGAGCCGGGAAACCGAGAGCCAGAGGCCATGTGATGACTTTTGAGGAGGGCAGAGCCTCAGCTCCGTTTCCAGCTGAGTGTGCACAGGTGTGACACTGCTAAATCACACCAATATATTTCTCTTGTTTACTAACAAGAGAAATCACTATAGGAATCAGACAAGCTAAGAAGAGTTTGTGCAAATTATCAGTTAATATAGAATCTTCCTAGAGAGATGGAACAGGTAGCCTTAGAAAAATTGACATTTAGGGGAAAGTGATATCCTTTGTTATATATATACACACACTGCAAATTGTTCTGGGGGAAGAGGATAATGGAATATTACCTGGCTTAAGAAAGACAGACTTCAGCAGCATTCCCTTAACTTGAGCTGGGAGTTGGGAGGAGAATCTGTGAAAGAGTTTATGGGATTCTACATGGAAATACATTAAGACAGGATATAAAATAGCTCAGAGGTGGGAAGAGTCTTGGTCAGTGACTTTGATTTAATACATGGACCGCAGAACCTCCAGTATCATATGTAGCTAAAGCTGATCCGGCCTCCTTGCCATAAAAATATTCTTTATCAAGCAATGACTGAGCAGAAAAGCATGGAACTAAAAGGGGAAATCTTGGCACCCAAGTTGGCAGCACTTTGGAAAGACATGTAGGATTTGGGTCAGCAAAAGCGCGTGGGCAGGATAAAGGGGCGACCACCAGACTGCGCGGGACAGCAAGGCCAGTGGACGGCACAAATCACTGGTTCACAAATATGTGTTCAATTGAATTGAATTAATGGTCTCAAGCAAGCTCTATTCCTCCATAAGCTCAGGCGTGAGGTCAAGGCAGAGAAGAATCAGCTTCGGGGCAGCACAGCGGCGACTAAAGGGTCCCCGGCAGTGCGGAGTATACGGAAGATGGATCGCAGAGGTCCATGCCTTCCTCTTTGCCTTCTTCTTTGTGCCCTTGGTGTAATTTTGAGCATCGTACACTTTGGGGAATAGACAAAGGCATGGAAATTATCTCTTTCAGAGGCTTTTAAAGGTTTTTTGAACACCAACTACCAGTACCATATAAAAGAAAAGCACAGAGGAAAGCTCAATATGTAAAACACTTTAGTCAGAGCTATCCTGATTGGTGGCCTGAGTAGGGAAGAGCTTCTGTGATTGGTGGCACGTGCAAGGAAGGGGCGTCTGTGATTGGCAGGATCGGAAGGGGAGGGGCCGTGGCCACGGAGCGGCTTGATCAGCCTGAAGAACGCTTTGGACGATGCTGAACACCGTTGGAAAACTGTATTTCTAACCAAGCTTTAAGTCTCAGAGCTGAGGAAACAGATCAGAAAAGTTATGCGACTCTTGAGGAGTCACAAAGCTCCCTTACGGTTCTTTTTATGCTCCCTGGTGACAAAAATGCATCTGCCAGCTTCTTTTCTCCTTGGGCCAGCTGGTTCCTCCCATGAGAACCTGTCTTCTCCTCTGGCCCCCTGAGGATGGCAACGTTTGTTTCCTGTCCCAGAGACAAGCACGAAGGCTTCCTGGGGCTTGCTGAGAGTTGTCAGTGTCAGGACTGCAGGGAGCCACAGGCAGCCAGGCAGAAGAACAAAGAAAGGCAGGACATCTCCAGGAGACTCAGCAACAGAAGCAGTCCCAGGTTTTTGGCTGAGTAAAAATAGAGCTGGCCTCTGCAACTTTAACTTTCTTCCTCTCTTCCTCCATGACCTCCTTGCTCATCAGCATGTCCAAGTGCAGTCCTGCCTTATATAAGCTGGTCCAGTGAGGAGGAGAGCAGATAATGAGGCAACGGGCCTCCACTGTGACAAGCACCCCCAGACAGAAGGGTATAGGGAGGCTGCAGGAGCACAGAGAGGCAGACTCAGCTAGCTGGGAAGGGCTGGACAAGGGACCTGGCTCTAGAGAGAATGTAGACATAGGCAAGCAGGGAAGGCATTTCCAGAATACAGCAGCAGTAAGAAAAATGGTATTCCCAAAGCTAATCGTTAAGGATGCATGTGAGGGGCATACATGAGGTAGATATATGAATCAGGCACTATAAATTAGCTAGTATTTATCTTTATAATCATTATTATCCTGAGTGAGAGTAATAATAACCACAAGAAGTAACATTTACTAAGCAGTCCCAGTGGGGTAAGCACAGGGACTGATATGGCTTGCTTCCTCATATAAATCACGAAAGTCTCATAATAACCCCATGACATAAGAATGTTGTTATCCCCACTTAACAGAAAGAGAAAGTGAGACTCAGACAGATTAAGATCCCACAGCTAATAAGTGGCAGAACCAAGAGCCTAGACCAGGTCTATCTAACTCCAGAGTCTGAAATGTTAATTATTGTCATCTTATGCTGTTTATTCATTCCACAAATATTTATTAAGCACCTACCATATGCGAGGCACTGTGCTATTGTAGTTTCTTATATTGATTCTTGGTATTTGATTAGAAGCAGATTTGCAGGGGCACAGCTACTAAGTAGGGCAATGTGCCCACTGGAAGAGATGCATCCATTGATGAATGTTCAGTTCCCCTGCAGGACTGGTACCCCAAACACTGACCTGTACTGATAGGTGTGCTTCAGAAAATGAAGTCAGCTTTCAGCATCGTTGCCAAACTGTAACACCAAATAGCAAGGACCACATGCAAGAAATCTGACTCTCACCATGTTCTAGCTAAAGGAATGAACTAATGAACTAGTATCTGTGTGATAGGAATTCTGGAAAAAAAAAAAAAAAAAAAGAGGGAACTAAAGAAGTCTAGGAGGTGGGGCAAATCTACACTGCTTTGAACACCAAGTCCTGCAAACAGGCCCCTCTGTGGAAATTTGAATTCCAGTTATCTCACAGAGAACGCTGATCCGGGAAATACTGAACTTTGAAGGGCCCTAGATCCCTCCCAAACCTTCTCAAATGTGGGTTGGTCAAGATACCCTATTGCCATCTTTCCTCATCAAGATACTTCCTACACTCTTAATTACTTTCTCCTTTTAAATCAACTTTCTTTTCCACTTAATCCCTATGACAACATAAGAAAAGGAACTTTTCCCTTGGAACTTTTTACTAGGCCGATATCCTCACATAAACAAGTTCCTAGAAGAGTAATTGTGCTGACTCCAGAATGTAAAGTTCTAAACAATTTATTTGTTTATTTAAAAGATTTTATTTAATTATTTATCTGTTTGGGAGAGAGAGTGAGGGAGAAAGAAAGGGAGAGAGAATCTAAACCAGATTCAGCACTGAGCATAGAGCCCAATGCGGGGCTCGATCCCACAACCTCGAGATCATGACCTGAGCCGAACCTGAGTTGGACGTTCAACTGACTGAGACATCCAGGTGACTCAAGCTCAAAGCAATTTAAAACCAAAGGTAATACATAACGTATGTTTGGGGGAGGACACAGAGCAGCAGAGCAGAAATAAGCTTTGCTCACACTACTGTTTCCCCAGGACTAGTCCTACAGACTTCGTGTGTGCATGCAAGATTGTCTTCTCCCGCTATCCTGCTGCTTAGTGGCCTCTCTTTCTTACTTAATAGCTGCTTGTCTGACTGTATCACTAAGAACCCTCAGGCACAGGTCTCTTTACTCTAAAACCCTCCAGCTCCCATCTCCATTACAAGCTTCCCTTCTCTGAGCATAATATGTTGCTCACGTCTCTTAAGGCTTCTCCCACTCCATTCTTCATGGTGAGTGCTGGAGAAGAGCATTTCACTGGGATCTCCACAAAGAGGGTCTGGTGAAAGGGAGGAACAGTGAGGAACAGAAATGATGGGCTACCAGGAGATGAGCCCCACTGACTGGTTTGGGCGTTTGCTCCTATAACTGACTGAGGTGAGCTTGGTTATGTCCCTCAACAACCCACCTCCCATCCTACATAAAGGCAGGAGAGGGGGTTCTCAAGGTGAGGTTGGGCATCAAAGACAAACACAGCTGAAGATCCTGATTAGGAAGTTAGAACTTTCCCAGTTTTTGTATTATGGGCTTGGGGTGACTCAGGCAGTTGATCACAGAGGGCAAGTCCAGAAAACCCAACCAACTATAAGATCCAGTGATGAGGCTTCTGACCTCAGGTCCTGCCTGATGATGGGAGACAAAGGCCAAGGGCCATGGGGCTCCAAGAGTGTCTGAAACTCAACTGAATATGTGTAGGTCAAATTCATTGCTCTACACACTGATAATTTGGAGTCAGATTTGGTATGCTAGCTGAGTGGTCTACTTCTAAAAAGGAGCAAAAGTAGATTTGTAAAACTACATAGGAATACATTCTTTGAAAAAATTCTGCATGATTTATGAAAAAGTGATGGGTGTTGGACAGGGAGAGATGGTTATCACTGGGAACCAGCAAAGGTTCACTATGAACAACTATGTCAGAATCACCTACATCTATATTTAACACAACAATCTGTTCAGTCTGCAAAACATTATGGAACATTTAGAATATGTCCTGGAGTTTGCTATGTCTTCTACACGTACCACTGCACATCTATTCCTATGTGAGATCAAAAACGAAGATGTCACCAAATAACCTGGAAATCGAGAAGTAAGATTTCCCTCCGAATACTGATTTATTTTAAAAGTAAAAATTAAAGAATAGGAAGACAGTTATGTAAATGTCCCTCCAGAGACAGAAAGGTTAAGATGACCTCTGCCTAGGCTCCTCCCACTCCTCATTAAAATACCAATGACTCAGGAAAAAAGGCAAAATGTCCTAACTCATAACCACACCAAAACCCAAAAGTGCTAAATAAACTAATGTGAGCATTTGGAAAGATTTTTCATTAATTCTATTAGATGAATTTATACATGTAACGTGTCTGGCACATGGAAATACTAAGTAACTGTTAACTATTATTAACTTAAATCAAAGGAGCTAGACCAAGAAATGATTCAGTGACCTTTGCAGACTTTGTCTTATAGAGGAGGGAGACTCAGCCAGGTTGCAAGGTGCTGAGATAGAGTGGGTTGAAAGGGTCTCTCAAAATTTATGTCCTCCCAGAACCTGAGAAGCTACATATGTGATTAGTTAAGATTAGTTAAGATAGTTAAGATGAAGCCATACAGGAGGAGAGTGGGACCTAAACCCAATGACTACAGCCTTGTTAGGAGAGGAGGAGATGTACAGATACACACAGGGAAGAAGTCCAGGAGAAGATAGAGGTAGAGATGGGAGAGATGCATCTCCAAGCCCAGGACTACCACGGATGGCTGGCAGCAGTCCAAAGTTGAGAGAGGCCAGCAAAGGTTTTGCTTTCAAGCATTCAGAGGTGGCCCTGCCAACACCTTGATTTAAGACAGTTGGCCTCCAGAACTGAGAAAGAATAGGTTTCTGTTGTTTTAAGCCACCCACTTTGTGGTACTTTGTTATGATACCCCAGGAAATCCATACAGGCGTTATCTGCCTTTCTCTCTCTACTGGCAGAGAACCAGGGTCTGTATTCACCACCTTTCTGTTGGTATGCCACAGTAAGTATCTTTAATAATCAAAACAGTAGGTTTCCAGCATTGTGTAGTAAAGGCAACAGAAGACATTCCATGAAAAAGAGGCCCAGGAATGTGGAATTGGGTTTATGGGACAACGGCATCAGAAACCAATGAGAGCAAGAAGAACCCAGGAATTATTTCCCCAAGAAAATAGCAGAATTCGGTATTTCCTCTAATCTAAACACAAAAATAATACCCAACAGGGGGTATGATCCTTGAGAGACGTGTCCAGTATGACACGTCTCATGCTGAACATCAGCCGAACAAGCAAGGTAATGACGTTTTTAGTAGACGGAGAAGACAGATAAGCAAATGGAAGGCACAACAGAGCAGAATGTGTTCTGACATTTGCAAGAAATTGGTTAGACTAAGGACAGAGTTCTAGAACACAAGGTAAAAGGAAGGAAGACTAGGAGGGCAAACTGCTTTGAGATAGAGAATCTGGACTGTATTCTACAAGTTATGGAGACCCAACTACAGAATTATTTTCAGAAGCTCAGAGACTTGGCCAGATGAGTCTCTTAGGGAGGTCACTTAGCAGGTAATGTGAAGGGGACACGGGAAAGTGGGAAACTGGAGACGATGAAGAGGTGCCGGAAGATTCCAGATGGAATGTGGGGGAGGGCAAGGAATAGAGAGGAAAGGAAGTGGGGAAGAGGGCGGAAAGGTGCAGAACCCAGAGCTGCTTAGGCAAGAGAACGAGTCGGGCTCATGGTCATTCAGAAGACACAGGACGTGAGAGCATGGGGATGGGGGTGGCATTTCCGGTTGTTGGCAGCAGGGCCACGGAGGGAGACAAGGAAGGCAGGAAGCAGAGGGCATAACTAGCTCAGAAACAATTATATGACCCAAGACTGAGGGAGCTGAGCCGCAACCCCAGGGGCAGAAAAAGGTCAAAGCTCAGACTCGCAGGGTTTGACTTACCAAGTTTCCACCTTAAACAAAATGTTGGAATTTCTCCAGAGTGTATTTTATTTTGGGGTCTTCTGGATTGTCATATGGGTTTTCTTCTGCGAGCAGTTTCTTCAAGCTGAAAGGTAACTTACTTCTCAAGATTGCTCAGTTCCTGTTTTTCCTTTTAGGAGGGCAATCTGCATCCTTTATTTTTCTTATAGCTGAAATATTTCTCTTCAATTAGCTAATATCTCCCTGAAGCCATATCCTTCACTTTAATAAGAGGAAAAAGAGGCCCCTCCATGTATTATTAAACTTCATTTTAGGCCAAAATTGAATTATAAACCGTCATTAGTTCCTCTCATGTATCACAAGTTATTGGCCTCTGATTCATGCTTCTGAATGATTTTCAATCTTTTGGAGACGGTAGGGGAACTGTCTTAAAATAGCCTGAATGTAGCTCAATGAATATTTTTGAGAAGTCTATAATTTTGGAAACTTTTACATAAATATTTTTACTAACCATGACCCTGGCAGGGGGCATCCGCTTCAGGTTTTGAACATGTGAGTTACTGCTTATTTCTCTGATTATCTTCTTTTCCTGAATATAGTGGGTTTTTTTGTTGTTTTGTTTTTGTTTTTTAAAGACCACATTTGTCCCCAGATAAGGCACCATGATTAAATGGGCACCTTTACCCTGAGTCCATGATTTTGGTAGTCTGCTGTGGCTTCAAGTCCCTCAGCATCACCTGTCCTAAAAGCTCACTCACCTTGTCTGCCTTGAACACTCTGTCTTCTCTTCTGAATCACTCTGATGGCCAGTAACTACTCACCACCTTGTAGAGTGGAGTGTTAGGAAGGAGATGAAAACCACAGTTAGTAAAATCTCTAAAGTCAGACCTGGTTAGAACCCAGGGTCTGCCATTGTTCTGTGATCTGGGGACAAGCTCCTGATGTCCCCAAGATTCAGATTCCTCACAAAGTGGAGAAAGCAGAATTTCTTTCATGGGCCACTGTGAGGTTCCATGTGTGATCCTGGAGAAGTACACTAGTGTGGCCTCCAGCCCAGACAGAGTAAATGCTCAACACTGTACACGCACACATGGCATCATGCGGCATGAGATCAAGTTCTGCTGCTGACATAGCTGTGTGACCTAGGGTAAGTCACCCACCCTCTCTGAATCTGCTACAACCATTTCAAAATGGTAAAATGAGGGACTGAACCTATATTCTGAGTGCCTCGTCTATGTGAGACACCGTAGTAGGTGCCACAGGAGCATGAGCTGGGCCTGAATCCATTGTCCCAAGAAATCCCGGGTCCTCATCCTTCACGTTATCTAGAGCGCATGACCTTGGAGAAGTGCCTTGGATTGGCCAGAGAAATATTAGGGTGTGCGGATGGGAAGATGCAAAAAGAGAGAATACTAAAGATGAAGGAGGAAGGCTTCAGGAAGACTGAACTACAATAGGATTATGATCCCCGAATGCCCCTGAGAAGTAAAGCAGTAGAACTAAGGCAACCCAGGACCATGAGAAATAATGATAGGGCATGTTGGGGAAGGGAAAGGCATATTAAGGGGATGATAATATTTCTTCATGTATCCCAGTGTTGGGAAATGTTATAGAAGCCAAGGCATATCAGACTGCACAGGTTGTGGACTGTCAGGGAAACTGAGGCTCAGAGAGACTAGGGAGCTAGTTCAAGCTCAAGATCACTCAGCTGATGTGATGGGATTGTGACTTCACCTCTGCTTGTGTTTTTCTCCCAAACTGAAAACGCGAGATCAGAGCATTTGGCTCCCCTTCACAGACGAGCAGCACAGGCCCGTCAGGGTGAAGTCCTGCTTGATGTGGCTCTAACTGGGAGGCCGAGGCCGGCCCGGTGATGCTTGTCTGCTGGCAGGCTCCTTTTCATCCTGCATCATGGCCTTCCTGATGATGGGGCCTCGGTCTCACTCATCTTGCCTCCCAGCACCCAGCAGGCTCAGTACTTTTTGGTTGAGTGAGTTGAAAGGATAAATCAACACAGGAGACTTAAAAAACAGCTGAGATCAGAGCAGAGGTCAGAGGGGCTCCCTGATCGGAGCCACGCTGCCCCCACGGTCGGTCTGACCCTAGGCTGCAGGCCCGTGAACTAAAGAGACACTGGGTGCCCACCGCGAGGCTGTGGCACCGCCAGGGGGTGATGGATGGCAGCCACAGGCCCCCTGGACTCCTGCTCCCTCTCACGCTCATCTATAATCCCCGGATCACTGGTGCAGCAGCCTGTAATGGGCTTTCCATTGCTCTAATGGTCTGGCCTGTCAGGGTGAATTCATCACTACACAGACGGGGGCGCCGGGGCCTGTTCAGGACTCTGACTCTTAACAAAATGAAGAGTTTACTTGGGCCAGCCTCCATCCTACCTCCTGAGGTCCTCAGAAATGCCTCCCCCCGCACCCTATGGCACTTGGGGTGCCCAGCCTGGGACATACTTCCCTCCCTTCCTGAACTACGTGTTGAATGAAGGAATGAAATAAAACATGAGTAAATGCCTGGCATGATTTCTAATGAACCCACAAGATTTTCCTTCTAACAAACAGCAAAGTTGCCAATTTTGAAAGCACCATCCTTAACAAAAAAATTAAAACGTGGTTGGATCTATATACTTGCCGCGTTTCACAGCACATATCAGTTGACCTGATGATTAAGACAATAGGCTCTGAAGTCTGAAAGCCAAGGTTATACTCCTGATTTTGTCATTTAAGAGATATATGACCCTGGACAAGTTCCTGGGCTGTCAGACCTCAGTTTATTCATCTGTTAAAATGGTTTTGTTAGCATCTATGTGCACCGGCCAACACAAAGAACAGCTGAGACAAACATCCATAAAGCACTATCATCACCATCTCTTTGGAATGCCAGCCTTATCTAGTGGGAATGGCATTACCTGCCTTTTGTATAGACATGGCTACCGAGACTCAGGGAGATTACGGGATGTGCCCAAGCTCACAGTGTCACTGAAACCCAGGACATCTGGCTCACCGTTGTACACCAGTCAGAACCACTTTCCAGCCTGAAATCTATCCAAACTGCTCATAATCCTCATAATTCTCCTTGACTGTCTCATCCTACCTATTTCTAAGGGCAAAAGGCAGCCCATATTCGACTCAGAGGAGAAGCCAGAACTTGATCTTTCAGGAGGAAGTCTAATACATCCTGACAGCACGGCTTTCTCGGAGCCAGAGCCCCTGAAATTATATTCAGCACCCAGCAGAAGAGGGAAGTCTTGATGAATCCATGAGCTGCTGTTATTTACAGCAGATGAGAAAACAAATTAATGCCAGTGTGTGGTGAAGTTCCAGAATGTTTGCCACTTGTCGGCACCTCCATACACACCTGCTCAGGCTCCTCTGTCCACTTGGAAATGTAATAAAGTCCTCTTCACCCCCATTTCCACTCCTAAGTGGTTCCCAACCGTGGCTGCACATTAGAATTACCTGGGTGACAGGTGGAATATCAATAAATAAGCAAATTTTCTCAAGATCTACCTACACAGAGGTCAGAGTCAAGTCGTCTATGGTGGGACCTGATCTTGGCATTTCTAAAGCTCCCAAGTGGTTAAAACATGCAACAGGGTGGGTGGGGGACCACTGAACTAGTTCATAGTTATTGAGCGGTTGGTTCGCTTGATACATAAAATTATCTCATTTTGTACAATTGTAGAGATACGCAGGAGTTAGTCAGTCATAGAAACTCAAGATGCCTGATACATAGTGTGTCATCGCCTGAGTGTTCCCCATCTCCTTCTAGGTCCCATGAGGTTCTTATCACCTGCTACTACTAACACCTGGTAGAGCCCTGCATTTGACCCTGCTAATCTCCAAAGCACCATCATCTTACTTTGCTCAAACCTTAGCGGGACCACCATCTTGCTCAGTAAAAACCCAGCTTCCATACCACCATCTTGCCCCGCGAAGCGCTGGCCAAGGTACTGCCATCTTGTAGAAGCCCAGGTGTGCCACAAACACTCTCTTCTCATTCTGTTAATTCCTCCTTGAGGCCCTCCTCACCCCCTTCCCTGCGCCATTGTTTGCTTCTTGCCTTCATTGGCTCTCCCTCTACATAAGCAAAGAAGGGTGCCTCTAAACAGAACATCCGACTGTCATTTCTGGGCTGGACTCAGAATCCTACAGGATAAAATACAAATTTCTTAGATGACCCACAGTCTCAGCAAGGCCTTCACAATTTCACCTGGTTTCCTAATCACATGATTTTGTGGCTTCCCTATGTTATTTACATCTGAGCCAAACTCATTTATGTTCCATTTCCAGAACACACACTGTTCACTACCATAACAACTATGGTTTGGCCCAGGCTGTTCCTTTTATTAAGAATGCCATCCACACCACTGCAAACATCAGATGAAAACCTCTTTTAAAATTTTTTTTCACAACTACTACATATGAACAAAGAATCTAACATCATGAAAGGTGCTCTGGGCAGGTAGCCCTCTGAATGGCCCACTCCTCACCTGTGCCAGCCAGGCCCCAGGCAATTTCTGCTTGTGGTCCCTCCTGAGCCCCAGGGGATAGGCACGATTATTGTGCTCCCATGGCAGGTGGAGATCCAGCACAGAGAGGGTTTTTAAAGCACAATTTCTGAAAAATGGCTTGGATGTGGCCTCAGGGCATGATTTTGGTGGGAGTGAGAGAGCAGAGAAGGTACTGAAAGAAGACAGCCGAGAGGGATAGGAAGTCCAAATCACACCATGGGCCTGGGGAGGGAGGGGATAACAAAGATATTTTAGCAAGTGAGCAACCCTTGGGGATGCATTAATTGAATAACAGAAATCTTTAAAACACAGTTTTATCTGCTGTTTAATGCTTGATTTGCTTCTCCTGACTCTGTTGATATACTGAGCTCTCGTGGAATTCAACTCTATGGACAAATGCTTCAAAGAGATATTTGGAGAAAAGTCAAGGCAAGGGGCTTAGTCGGACACCTGTTAGCTCAGAGTGGAGAGACAGACATAGCAGGCAAGGAAAGACTGAGATGGAGCATTCATTGGATAAGGAAACCCTGCCCTCCTCTCTCTCCCTAAGTGGCAGGAATGTTGGGAGAATGAGGAATAGCTCATTGGGTATTCCCAACATACCTGCATATGTGGAAGAGAGGTAGGTAGGTCCCTCCTTTCAATCAAATCTCAAAGATGGGGTGACCCCAAAGAATACTTGTGTGTGCCAAGGCATGATTACCACACAGGCCAACCTTTCACACAGCAGACTACATTCCCTGTTCAGCTCAGATCCACTGGCATAGGAATCTTGGAGTAGGTGACTTCTTCACCCCTCAGATGCCAGCTCTGAACTGTGAAGGCTTCCAAGGCTTCATGTAAGCAATTAAAAACAAGCATGTTGTGAAGGCTTTGGACACAGCTGGTGATGACCCATCTGGGGGGAATGGAGCTTCCCAAAATAATTACATTACTCCATGTAGCCCAAGGACAGGTGCAAACTGGGCCAGTTGCTGTGTAGCTGAGCACCCTGGGCCCATTGTTTCAGAGCAGTGGTCCCTCTCCTGGATATACTTTTGGTGAGGCTTCATTTTCCCCTAGGGAGCAAGGAAGGCATTTTCCATTTGCACCAGACTGCTTGGTACCAAGGCTTACATTTTGATTGAATATTCAGAACCATTCTGTCTTATTCTTCCCAAACCAAATCCTGATTTTGTTCACTTAAAGATGGGAGGCATGTGGGGAAGAGATCCTATGGCCTCAAGAAAGTTACCACTAGGCTGATGGATCTAACACTCAGGGGTCAGTAAACTATATCCTGTGAGTCAAACCCTACAAATCCATCCTGCCATGTGTCTTGTAAATGATACGTATTTCATTGGAAAACAGTCATGACTATTCCTTTATAGGTTGTCTATGGCTACTTTCTACAATGGCAGAGTTGAGTAGTTATGGCATGAATTGTTTATGGCCCACAAAGCCTAAAATATTTACTTAGTATCTGGGCCTTTAGAGAAAAAGATTGCTGACCTCTCATCAGCTAAAAACATCTTTTGATAGAGGTGCTTACAGATACTTCTCACTGAATCCTCACAACAACCAATGATAAACAGTATTGTCCATATAACAGAGTTAAGTAATTTGTCTAAAGTCACATAGCTTCAAGAGTTGAAGCCGGGATTTAAGCTTGGATCAGCAATAGAGTTACAAACATACTCAAGACTGCCCCTGCCCTCAGCACTCACAACCTCCTTAGAGAAAGAGAATACAGTCCATTGAAAATTGGAGCTGCAAGGAGTCTCTGAGATCATTCGGAGCCAATCCCCTTATGTTACGATAAAGACACCAAGACCCACATGAGGTGTGTGCACCTTGCCTTTGCCAGGCCCACTTGGCTGGAGCTGTGCTTGGTTTCACCTGAGGGCTCAGTCCTTCCCAACTCCCTAATCAATATCAGCCAGGACACTGAGTAACCCAGAGCCAGACAGAAGGGTCTAGAGTAAGTTATAGTGGCCACCTATTTCCTTGGGACTGAGATAAGCTTTCAGCTGTTTCATGATTGATGATGTTTTTTGACCTAATATGGGACTTCTACCTCAAGGGTTTACTTACACCCTAGTCTTATCTGCTGTGACCCCAGCTTGCTATGTCTGAGGTTGGACATCTTTCTAAGGTACAAGTACTACAAGGGTCCCACACTTGATGAAATGTCCATGGGCAACCATAGTATCCCATATGTACCATCCCAACCCAGGCTCCACATCATCTCCCATCCACTGAATGGACTCCCTGGGACATCAACACCCAAGACCAGGATTCTCTGACTCAGTGAGCTGAGAGTAGTTGGGTTTCCTGAATACTCTTCTCAAGCTTCTCAATCCTGAACATCTTCCTTCTACCCCATGCTTTCAACCACCATCCTTTTATCGATGACTCCCAATCTCTCTCATTAGTGTGGATCACTCTGCTGAGCTCCATACTCATAAATCCAACCACCTACTGACTCCTTCATTTGGATATTCCACTGGCACTGAATCTGATCTTGTATATTCCTGAACTCAACAAACCTGACACACATCTCCTTTATTCTGGTTTCTCCATGCTGGGGCAGCTTAGAGGTCTCATACCTCCCCTCAAACTTGAAACATTCCAAACTTTATTATTCCCCTCACCCAGATCTGCTCCTAGCCTCTTTTAGGAAATGACAACATCACTGAACTTGCTGTTAGAATCAAAACTTAGGTGTATTCTTCAATTTCTCCCTCACCTCTCACTTTATTATAAAATCACCACATCTACTGCTTCCACCTCCATATTTTGAGCATGTCCCCCCTTTGGTCATGTCCCTGCACTAGGCGAGCTGAATCCTATGATACACTCAGCGGAACCACAGAGATGAGACCACTCTCAGCCTCGTCCACCTGCAACTCCACTACCACTTTGCCGAAGTCGTCTATTTAAAACACATCTGATTGTGTCATTCCTCCCTGACATTTACTATGCTTGCATTGCTTACAGAAGGAAGCCGGAGCTCCTGATCTCAGCCCTCGAGGCTCCCACAATCTGATCCTGGACCCTCTCTCCAGACTCCTCTCCCACAGTCATAGTTGATGCTCTGGCAAATACACCCTGCTTGTGCTTTCTCTAAAACTGTCATCCTGTTTCACACCTCCATATCCAGGCTCTTCGTGCTCTTCCCGCAGTGTGCAACACTCCCCTTGACCTGAATATCTTACACACCTTTCAATACCACATTTAAACGTCAGCAACCCGAAGCCCTCCCGACATCTTGTATCACCCCAGCTGTGTGCCTGAGTCTCCCTCTGCACTGCATGCACACCCTTCACTTCAAGATGATGGCTTGTACTACGCTGTCTCTTCTCAACAAAACCATACAATTTTCTTGAGAGGAGGGACTTTATTTACTTACTCCCGTGTCCCTAATCTCTCAATACACCTTGAAATCAGCAGATAGGTACTAATTGGATTAGGCGCACAGATGTGTGACTGCAGAAACGGAGGCTTGGGAATGGTCTTCAGCCCTCACTTCCTTTTCCTTACCCCATGAACTGTGTCTGTGAGGAAGAGCTGTTCTTGAGAAAAAGGGAAGCGAATGCAGTCTCATTTCCCCTTTAATAAGGGGAATTTCCCCTTTAATAAGGGGCCATTTACGGGAGCCCCTACTAGGTGTCAAATGTCCTGGCAACTTTTTTACATACATATTATCTCAAATCATCACACTGGCAGAAAAAGGATGATAGGTTATCAGCTCTGTTTTTTTTTTTTAAATTTCTTTCAGCATAACAGTATTTATTGTTTTTGCACCACACCCAGTGCTCCATGCAATACGTGCCCTCCCTAATACCCACCACCTTGTTCCCCCAACCTTCCACCCCCAACCCCTTCAAAACCCTCAGGTTGTTTTTCAGAGTCCATAGTCTCTCATAGTTCATCTCCCCTTCCAATTTCCCCCAACTCCCTTCTCCTCTTCATCTCCCCATGTCCTCCATGCTATTTGTTATGCTCCACAGATAAGTGAAAACATATGATAATTGACTCTCTCTGCTTGACTTATTTCACTCAGCATAATCTCTTCCAGTCCCATCCATGTTGCTACAAAAGTTGGGTATTTATCCTTTCTGATGGAGGCATAATACTCCATAGTGTATATGGACCACATCTTCCTTATCCATTCGTCCGCTGAAGGGCATCTTGGTTCTTTCCACAGTTTGATGACCGTGGCCATTGCTGCTATAAACATTGGGGCACAGATGGCCCTTCTTTTCACCCCATCTGTATCTTTGGGGTAAATACCCAGTAGTGCAATTGCAGGATCATAAGGAAGCTCTATTTTTAATTTCTTGAGGAATCTTCACACTGTTCTCCAAAGTGCCAGCTCCATTTTTTAATTTTTATTTTTTATTTTTATTAATTGTTATTTTTTATTTTTGAGAGACAGAGAGACAGCCAAGAGAGGGAGAACTTTAAGCAGGCTCCACACTGAACATGGAGCCTGACATGGGGCTCACTCTCATGACCCTGAGACCATGACCTGAGTCAAAATCAAGAGTTGGAAGTTTAACCAACTGAGCTATCCAGGTGACCCTGATCAGCTCCATTTTTTTTTTTTTTTTGGATGGGTAAACAGTAAACAGAGGCCAGGGAGTGATCTTCTGAGGGTCTCCGAGCTGGCGAGGGACAGCACGGATGCCGCCGGAGACCAATTGTTGCCACTACAACCTGCCACCTTCCTGTGCCTTCCTGTGATCAACTCTACTGTTCTGTCATTGTTTTGTGAAGCTAAGTTAGAGGCTTCCCAGCCTGCACAATTTCAGAATAATGTTGTATTCACTGTCCTAGTTAATTTTTTTCCTTAAAAAAAAAAAATCAGGCCAACGTGTTCCCTGGCCTTCATCCCACTGTTTCTAGGATTGCCCCACACCACAGCTCAGTAGGAGCTGGGAGTGGGCAGAGCCAACACCCACACAGTGACAGACACTTTCTACTGCCTTTCCCTGAGGCCCTGGCGGGACGGGTGGAGGAAGACGGGTCCTCAGGCTGTAATGAGAGGCCAAACCGGCTATGAACAAGGGCAGCAAATGGGTTTCAGAAAATGTCAGTCACATGGATGGAGAGGATAAACAATGTGATGGGAGTGAGGGAAATGGATCTCTTCTAGGATCCAGCACAGACTTAGGTCCTTGGCCAAGACCTTTTCCTACTCAGGAACTCAGTTTTGCCCTCTGAGAAAGGAGATGGTTGGCTGACCTGGGGTGTTATGTCCCCTTCAAATTCTTATGTTGAAGTCCTAATCCCCACTACCTTAGATTGTGACCTTATTTGGTTCTTTCCAGAGACCAGGGTCTTTCCAGAGGTAAGCAAATTAAAATGAGGTCATATACATGGAATCTAATCCCATATGACTAATGTAACCTCATAAGAAGAGGACATTAAGACACAGACACATACAGAGAAAACCCAGCTGGGGACAGAGTCAGGAGAAGACAACCACCTATAAACCAAGGAGGAAGGAACCAACCCTGCTAGAAGAACCTTGATGTTGGACTTTGAGCCTCCAGAACTGTGAGGAAATAAATTTTTAATGTTCAAGATCCACAATCAGGGATCCTTTGTTATGGCAGCCAAAGGAGTTTAATATAGCTGGACATACAGATGTCCATTTTCTGCTCTGGTTGTGACAACGGGAATGGATATGTCCAATTCTGTGGTTCCAGCTGAAGAGAATAGGATTATAAGGCCAGGAAGGGTAACCGAACACAGAACTGGGACAATTTAGTTCAGGAGACTGAAGACATGGGGAAACACAACCTTCACATGTCCCATGCGGAAAAGATGAACTTGGTTGGGAACTTGTCTTAGTCAATTTCAGCCACTAAAACAAAAATACCACAGACCTTGTGGCTTAAACAACAAACATGTATTTCACACCATTCTGGAGGCTGAAGTCCAAAATTAATGTAGACTTGGTTCTTGGTGAGAGCCGTTTTCTGGTTAGCAAGTGACCATCTTCTTGCTCTGTCCTCACATGGCAAAGAAAGGGACCATTTTTTTCATGTTTATTTTCTCATAAGGGCATGAATCCTATGACCTTATCACCTCCCAAAGGCCTCCTCTCCATATACCATCACATTAGAGTTAGAGGAGTTAGAGTTCAACCTACGAATTTGGTGGGGGTGGGGAACACCAACGTGCAGTCCTCAGCAGACTTACATACCCTGAAAGGAAGCAGAGGGAGAGAAATGTCACCTCAGCATGAGGGTGGCATTGTCCAGGGTTGGGAGCTTCCCATCTCCAGGGGTTTTCAAAGTGGATAGAGTATGATGACCCCAAGGGCTTACAGCTGAAGGAGGAAGGGCCTGGAGGCAGAAGCTGGTGCAGCATATAGAATAACATTGGAAAGTTTTCTCAGCAGGGAAATGGTGGTGAAATAAACCACAGGGCCTCCAGGCTTGGGGTTTTGAGGGCTACCTGTAGGGTGCTGTATATTCCCACAGCTGGTCAGAGTTTATACCGACATCCCTGTATCCATCCACAGCACAACCCCTTTGAGCATCCATTGTGTGTCAGACATAACACAAGAGGCTAATGACACAGCAGGGAAAAGACCCAGGCCCTGCTCTCAGACAATTAATATTCATTTATTCATTCATTCATTCATTCATTCACCTCATCAGAGAGCCTTCCCTGACTGTCTTTTCTAAAACAGCACCTCCCAAACACTTTCCCTGGTTTATGGTTTGCTTGGGCACTTAGAATCTCTGGCCATATTCTGTATTTGGTGCTTATTTGTTCTTCTAATTCCCTCACTAAGATGAAAGCCCCAAAGGGGATTTGATTATTTTACTGGTTTTATGCACTGCTGTACCCAGAACCCAAGGTGTTAGCAAATTACTACTGAGTCTGACTGTGGGCACAGCCCTGAGGCAGGAGCTGGGTGAACAGGGGTGAATTTGACAAATCTGGTCCTTGTCTTTGCAGCCAAGAAACACCATTTGAAGGAAATTAAGGAAAGAACAGGAGCTAATATGGGGGCTTTCTGCATGCCAGGAATCCTAAGACCTTCCATATATTATTTCTCCAGATCGCTGTAGTCTCTGTGAAGTTATGTGCTGTCCTTATTTTTGTGTTACGGAGGAGTGCACTGAGGTTCAAAGAGATCAGTAACTTGCTCTAAACTGCATGGGAATAGGCATCAATCAGGTTTGTACCCAGAACTCTGGGTAGTACGGCCCCAGCTTTCGCTGACTTTAGGGGCTCCGCTAGGGTCCTCCTCCTGCTGTGCCTTCTGCCCCTGCAAGGAGATGATTTTGCAAGACCAAAGGGGTATATAAATTTAGAGTCTACATCCCTCCTTTCATCCCACAACACAGAACCCAGGACCATGCCATTCCTCTGCCTAAGTTTCAAGGACTGGGTGAGCCTGCTCTGGGCACTACATTCTCTGGCGTAGCTCAGGTCCCTGTGGGCCCATGAAGATGTCTAAGGTGAAGCTGGGGGAGGGAGTGGGTGCTATGCCAATGGGAGGGGCAGTAGAGGAAAATGGACTTGTGAGCTGAGGATCCACAGGCGTGCATGCATGCAGACAAAGCTCCTCATGTATAGGGAGGGAAGGGATGTAGGAAGCCTGTGGTCTGGAGGGCCCCATCTGTACCGCAGCCACTCCTTCACAAATGGGGTAGGCCTGCTGTGAGACTCCAGGCTTGGGTCCTTATTCTCTAGGCTGTATCCCTCAGGGACATCTTACCAGGCCAAGACCCATACTAGGGGAGGCCAAGGGGGATTCCTGATGTGGACGCTCCTGCAGGACCCATGGAGTGTGGCCCCGCATGCCCACCTGCACCAAGGAGGAAAGGGGTTAATTTCAGAAGGCTAGGAGGATGAGCCTGCAGGACCAAGGCAAATGCCCAGAAGGAGAAGTGACATAAGGCACAGGCTTCTGTCCTTCACCCCCTCTCCGTCCCATCTGTCCTGCTCAGCCCATCCAACCTCCTGCCCCCCGGAGGTGGCAGTAGCCTGGCATCATAGGCGTGCTGCCTGGAGTGGAGAGTGGGGGCAACTGGACCCTGATGTTGTATGAGGCAGGACCAACCCCTCTGTCTTCTGTAGCCTGACTGGCAGTTCTGTCCATCTGTCTGTCTCCTTCTCTTGTCACTGCCTTGCCCCTTCCACGTAACTGAGAAACAAAAAATGTTTGCTCTGATTCATTTTTTTTAATTTATTTTTTATTTTCAGCATAAGAGTATTCATTATTTTTGCACCACACCCAGTGCTCCATGCAATCCGTGCCCTCTATAATACCCACCACCTGGTACCCCGACCTCCCACCCCCCACCCCTTCAAAACCCTGATTGTTTTTCAGAGTCCATAGTCTCTCACGGTTCACCTCCCCTTCCAATTTCCCCCAACTCCCTTCTCCTCTCTAACTCCCCTTGTCCTCCATGATATTTGTTATGCTCCACAAATAAGTGAAACCATATGATAATTGACTCTCTCTGCTTGACTTATTTCACTCAGCATAATATCTTCCAGTCCCGTCCATGTTCCTACAAAAGTTGGGTATTCATCCTTTCTGATGGAGGCATAATACTCCATAGTATATGGACCACATCTTCCTTATCCATTCGTCCATTGAAGGGCATCTTGGTTCTTTCCACAGTTTGGCGACCGTGGCCATTGCTGTTATTAAGTAAAACTTTATATTCCACATTTTCATCAAAATATGGTAGTTTCAAAATAACACAAAGTGCTGGGAACGAATGAAACTGTATAGGAAGAAGTCAGGAGGAAAGCACACTGGAATGGACAGGTCTGGCAGGTGGGTGTTTGGGCTCTAGGTCATGACCACCTTCTTTTGGCTTTTCTGTGTTGTGTAAACTTGACGTCAGAACTAGGATTTACTAGTCTAGCAACTGTGAAGGAAATGAAAGTTCAATGAGTCAAGGGTCTTCAGGATTTCAAGTCCTCTTCTTTGTAGAGAAATCCCTACAAACCTAAGCAGCTCATCTCCTCAGTACAGCGTTGACAGGTTTCCACAGGTCTGTAAAAGGAATAGATTCCCCATATTGGCCTTAAAGAGACCCAGGGGAATTGGAAATTTTTGATCCCTTAAATGGAAACACATCCAATTTAAAAAAAAAATGTTACCAAAAAAGAACATCAAGAGAAAGAACAGGTGAGAGGAAGAAGCAGGTAACAAGGAGTGAGTAGACAGGTGGCAAAGGGATCTGGAGCTGCTGGGTGCCTGGGGGGTGGGGGTGGGTCTGTGAGATGAGGTGGGATGGGTTGTGGGTGGGCCATTGGGGGTGGGTTGTGATGAGCCCATGGGGGTAGGACAGCCACAGACTTTGTAGACCTGCTTTCAAAACTCCACACTACCACTTACTTCTCATTATGAAACCTGGGGCAAAATTTGACTTTTCTGGACTTCACTTTCCTTCTCTGTAAATGGGGACAATCGCCCTAAACTTCTTGAAACTGGACTTGTTTCCACTTAAGGGATTAAAAATTCCAATTCTCCTGAGTCTATTTAAGACAAAGATGGGGAATCTATTCTTTTTATGCACCAATGAGCAGTTCACACCAAAGGAAAAGAGAAAATATGAGCCTTCTTCATACCTAGTTTCAGATCGTCTGTTTCCTCATTAGCTGATAAGCTCCTGGGCACAGGTAAGAACTAAAAAACCACAGCCCCAAATCCAGAACACCATAGGTTCTCAATGAGGATTTGTTGATGGATGGTAGCCAGTAAGGGAAATAAAGCGCACCCCCACCCCCAGTCTACTGGGGACAGTAAGCAATAGCAAATAAATGACAATGTGTAATATATTATTACCTATTACATTAATAATAAGAGTAATTAATGTATTGTTATTAAAATTAATGACAAAGAAATCATATATATAGTTAGTATAGAGTATATTCCTTCAGAGTAGCTGGGCCAGGTGGGAAGGAGGGGCTCAGGGCTCTAGAGAGGGTGATTCCCAAACAAATTCTCTGGCATTCAGGCAGATGGCATAGCAAGGGCAGAGAGGCTCTTTGGTGACAAAGCACTTGACATGTTGAGAAACAGAAAGATCAGACTCACCATGGAAAACAACTCTCATGTCACAGTCTGATCGGAGGCACATTGACAAAGCACAGGAGGAAGTGTCATATCCATCACTCATCTTCTCCCAAGGGGTCCAGATGTTTCAAGAGATCTCCACATTATCAGGGCATGCAGGTCAGTGGTCATGTGATAGGCAATCTGTAAGAGCTCCAACCATCCCTGTCTCCTCATGATCACACACTCATACAGACTCCTCCCTCCAGTGTCACCTGGACTTAGACACTTGCTCCTAATGCACATTACAAAGAAGAAGTGATGGGATGTCATTTCTGAAATGAAGTTATAGAAAGATGGTGACATCCTTCTTGAAGACACCCTCTCATGAATTCTCTCACTCTGACTTGGATCATTAGCCCTGGGGGAAGTTGGCTGCTATGTTGTGAGGCAGCCCACAGCCCCCAGAGAATTCTATGTGGGGAGGGACCAAGGCCTGCCAATGACGACAAGAATGAGTCAGGAAGCAGACCACCTCCCAACACACCATCAGATGAGACAGCAACCCCACCAAAAAGTCTGACAGCAATGTATAAAAGACCATGAATCAGAGACCCCCAGTAAGCCACAACCAGATTCCTGACCCAGACAGACTGTAAGACAATAAATACAGGCTGTTTCCAACTGCCCAATCTTGGGATTACTTGTTGGGGCAGCTGCAGCTGCGTGGCTCAGTGGGTTGAGCATTTGCCTTCAGCTCAGCTCATCATCCTGGGGAACTGGGATCCAACAGCGTGTTGGGCTCCCTGCTCAGTGGGGAATCCCCTTCTCTCTATGCCCACCCACACTTGTATGCTCCTTTTCTCTCTCAAATAAATAAATAAAATCTTTCAAAAAATTTAAAAAATAAATCTTGGGATTACCTGTTGAACAGTAGAACATAATATACATAACTAATGCAAATCAGAGTGGCATTGACATAGTCACTGGTTTGCATTCTCATCCTTCCTTCTGCCTACCAACCACCTCGTTAAGGCCCTGAAATAATCTTCTCAGCACAGGTCAACCTTGACCTTGAGGCCAAGGTCAGCAGCATGGGAGAGTAAGTGGGAGGACAAACAAAGCTATTCTCTCCAACTGCTACTTAGCTGTGAAAGTTGGGCAAGTCACTTAACATTTCTGAGCTTCAGTTTCCATGCACATGGAGTGGAAATAAATGGGGCCTGGCTCCTTCCCAAGATAATCTGAAGATTCAGAGAATTGGTGATTATGGACATGCCTCATGGTCTACCAAGCTCTGTGAGGCAGGCATTGTGATTTGGCCAATTTTCTCAACACCAAGACACCGAGCTCAGAGAGGCTAATGGAGCTCACCCAAGATTGCCCAGCTTCCCCAGGGTGATGTGTCAGGATCTCAGGCCAGAACTCCAGAGAATCCCATCAGAAAGGTCAGCCAAAGTGCATGACTGTGTCTGGAGGGGGCACGCTCCTGCCTTCCAGGACACCTGGCAGTGGCTGGACAACTCTGCCCTGGCATGTGGCACCTCCACCCCTGGGCTAAGCTTCTATCTGCTGGGAACATGAAGAATCAGCCCCCTTGCCACTCCAGCCCTCTATTTGTCTGAAGTAGGTGATCTAGTAGTGGTTTCCCGTACTCCTGGTTACCTTGCTCCAGGCGAAGTTTTCCTGCTGGTTCTCAAATCTCTCTTTATCCTCCACTTTCCCCACTCTCAATATCCACGTATGTTCCTATAATACTAAGAGATTTCACTGTCCTGTTCCTGGCCAACAAGCCTTTGCTTAAGATGCACCCTCTACCTGGAATTCCCTTTGCCCTCCTTCTCTGGTCTAACTTGCTACAATTCCATTTTTCTAATCCCAGAAGCACTCTGTGAGGTAGAATTTATTATCCCTGCTTTACAGATGACAATTAAGGAGCATGCCCAGGAGGATATGAGGATCTGAAACCAGGCAGTCCTCCTCCAGGTCCATAAGGCCAAACCCTGCATCCTCTCTCTCCCCTCTGCCTGGCCAATTCCTCCCTGCTCTTGACTGATCACCTCTTCCTCTTAGCAGGAGTTTATGGAACTCTCCTTCCTCCTTATAGTTATACTCAGTATTTAGCATCCTTCATCTTATCATGATTAATTATTAAATCTTTTTTGGATGAGAGATGTCCCAATGCAATCAATAAACTCCTCTCTCCAAAATGATCATATGCACATGCAACAATTCACAGAGAACAACCTCTTATCAGGTTGTTCAGGTTGTGCACTATATAAGGGCACCAGGCCAAGAGTCCTCCAGTAGGGGCTGAACTCCAGCTCATATGTCACTAAGCAAGCCCCGAGTCCTGGAACAGGAATCCCATTTTGGTAATGAATCTGCCCAAGGAAGAGGCCCCTTTTGCAATGATTCCTCCTGCAGATGTTGGGGTTCAACTTTTCCTAATTCGGATAAAGCCCCTTTGAGAACTAGTGTTGGCCACAGCACATACATATAATTCAAGGGAAGTAGAGGCCCTGAAGCCTGTCCATGGACTGACCAGGGGTAGGATGGTTCTTTGGGTCAGGAATGGCAGAATCAATGATGGTGTGGAACCAACAGGCCCTATGTTGGTCAACAGCTTGGAACCCAAGACACTTTCTGTAGACACAGAATTCGCAGAGTGTCAAGAGCTCAACACACCTCCAAAGCGGCTGGTGGCTGTTCAGGAATCATGATGCACAAATCACAGCTATGGGTAAATGCATTCAGGTTCAGTATGAGGATAAAATCCAACGGGTCTTGGTCTGTGCCTGGCATATAATAAATACTCAACATACCCTCCCTGGCACCTGGCCCTTTTGGGGGTGGATTCTGTGCTATGAAGCCAGACTTGGAAGTCTGACAGCATAGATATGAGCTCTGCAAAATACCAGTTGAGAGAAAAACCCCACAAAATGCATGTCATATTCCTAGCATCCAAGATTTTTCCTAATCCACCTACATAAGGAAGAAGGGAACCACTCACGGCTATATGTAGGGATCATCTGAGTAAGAGGGAAAACGTAGTGGTGAGCCTCAGAGGGTTAAAGGGTTGGAGACACAATGGCTTCTGTGATGTTCTCTCTTCAATGTCCTGCGAGCCTCTGAGGTGCTGGGCACAGTGTGGAGGTGGCCACTGGCACAAGCTGCTTTTTCAAGTTCTTACAATGACCACATGAGAGTGGGTGTTACCACATTCAGGAGACCCTGAAGGTGGGGGCTCTCATGGGGCTCCATGGTCACACACAGATGCACAGGGAAGAACTGGAGTTCTGCTCCTGGATCCCTGGCTCACCAGGGCTCCCCCTGCTTGGCTCAGGGCACAGATCCGGGAGTCAGACTGGTTGGGTTCAAATCCCAGCTCTGCCATTTCCTGACCGTGTAGGTCAGGACAAGTCCCCGCCCTCTCTGGGGATAATCATGGTACCCATCTGAGAGGATGGCTGAATGATTCAGCTCTGCTAATATTCAGAAGAGTGCCTGGCACTTTGGGACTCTTCATGTCACCATTATTACTATTACTTGGATGACTGCTCTTTGGAAGCTGGTGCTTTAACAGTGGTGTGTTCAGGGAAGTGGAGGGTCTAGGGGAACACTTGCTAGCATCAGCCCCAAACGGCGCCCGCCCATCCAGAATTTCCATCTGTGCTCTTAGGAACACACTGGTTGTTTGTCAGCAAATGCCCTTTCCCATTGAGGAGATGTTGACACAGAGAAAAGTGAGCTGCTTCTGGCAGGACACAGCCAGGCAGAGCCCTGGCTCTGTGGGTGAGTGACAACCTGGAGGGTGGAGCGGGGGAGGACGGAGGCTGAGACCATATAGCTATGTGAATTCCTAGGCCCTCTTCATCCCACTCCTTGATGGGCTATCTTCTAGCTGAGCTTATATCATGGGGGGGGGGGGGGGGGGAGCTGGCTTGAAAAACCTCAGAAAAAGCCAGTGCAGAGAATGAGGAGGAACAGCAGAGCAAACCTATTAAAGAAGTTCCATACTGAGACATCCCATTTCCCACAGTGTAAGAGCGCCTGTAATACGATGGAGAAGCCATCAGAATCAGAGACGTGGGACCTGGAACCAGCTCCTGTCCTACCATTAACCAGGCAGCTGTGTGGCCTCAGGCCAGTCTTCTACCCTCTCTGGGCCTCAGGCGCCTCCGCTCAACAATTCAGGGGCTGGATCAGAGCCGGACCAGGGCCCTCGCAGATGGGATTGATGAATTTTTTAAAAGGATAAGAATCTATGTTGTATCTTATCTCTTAACTCCTTCCTTTCATCCACCCATTTGCTCATTTATCCATTCATCCCACCAAGTCAAAGTGGGGGACCTAGAGACCCCCCATCCTCAAAAATCCAAGTTGAGTGAGTGTGTCCTCAGGGATCTCAAATGCCTGGGAATTCAGTACATTCCCTCAGATACCTGCTGCAATGGCTTGAATGTTTATGCTTCCCTGGAATTCACCAGTTGGAACCCTAACCTCCAGTCCTGCTGTTAGGAGGTGGGGCCTTTGGCAGGTGCTTAGGCCAGGAGTGGAGAGCCCTCATGGGTGGAGCTAATGGCCTTCTAAGAGACCCTGCAGCCTTCCCCAATCCCCCTGCTTCTTACCATGTGAGGACACTGCAAGAAGGTGGCCTGGACACTCGCTTCCATGCTGGCATCCTGATCTTGAACTTACAGCCCCCAAACTATGAACAGTAACTTTCTGTTGTTTATAAGCTAGTCAGCTTGTGCTGCTGTGCTTTGTGGCCCAGAAGAACTCAGATACTTGCTGATGCCATGATTTCCTGCTGGGTAGGGTCTCTGGTTTTCTCTGTACCCCAAGGTACAAGAGTCAGCCTCTTCACTGGATTTTTCAAAATATCCAGTCACACTTAACATTTTATCAGTTTGGATTATTAAGATTGGTGGGGGAAGGTTATGGGGAGTGCTATGTGACAAGCAAATGGTCTTTGTCTTCTGACTTCACCCAGTCTTCCCTCCCTACTGCCTTATCATGACCATAAACCCCAATTTTCCTGCCTCTTCAGGCATAGTAGCCTCCTTTCCCCCCAAAGCCAGGGCCTCTGGCTACACACTGACCTTGGGGTACACGCAGATGGGGCAAATTTTACTTGCAAACTGGCCAAAGCAAGTCCATGGGTGAGGAAACGCTCAGTGGTAAAAAGTTCTTCTCTATAGATATTCTGTCTTCCACAGCATAGGTAGTAATGTCTGTGACACTGGTTGAGGCAATGTTGTCCTAGATACATCCCTGAGGCAAGGGAAATAAAAGCAAAAATAAACTATTGGGACTACACCAGGATAAAAACTTCTGCAGAGTGAGGGATATAAGCAACAAAACTAAAAGACAACCTACAGAATGGGAGAAGATATTTGCTAATGACCTAACGGATGAAGGGTTACTATCCAAAATACATAAAGAACTTCTATAACTCAACACCCCCAAAATAAATAATCTGATTTAAAAATGGTCAAAGGACCTGAATAGACATTTTTCCAAAGAAGACAAACAGATGGGCAACAGACACATGAGAAGATGCTCATTATCACTCACCACTAGGGAAATGCAAATCAAAACTACACCTGTCAGTATGGCTGAAGTAAAAAACACAAGAAACAACTGTTGGTGAGGATGTGGAGAAAAAGGAACCCTTGGGAACTGCTGGTAGGAATGCAAACTGGTGCAAACTGGGAAACAGTTTGTGGGTTCCTCAAAAAATTAAAAATAAAGTTATCCTACAATCCAGAAATTGCACTACTGGGTATTTACCCCAAAACTATGAAAGCACTGTGTTTACTGCAGCATTATTTACAATAGCCAGATTTTGAAAGCAGCCCACATGTCCATCCATGGATGAATGGAAAAATTAGAACTGCCATATATGTGTACAAAGGAATACTATTCAGCCATCAAAAAGAAAGAAATCTTGCCCTTTGCAATAACATGGACAGAACTAGAGTGTAATGCTAAGTGTAATAAGTCAGTCAGAGAAAGACAAATACCATATGATTTCACTCATATGTGTAATTTAAGAAACAAAATAAAGGATAAAAGAGACAAACCCAAAGCAGATTGTAACAATAGAGAACAAACTGATGGCCACCAGAGGGGAGGTGGGTAGGGTGTGGGTGAAACAGGTGAAGGGGATTAAGTAGGTTTATCATGATCTACACCAGGTCATATATGGAGTTGTTGAATTCATTGTACACCTAAATTTAATGTAAAATTGTTACATTATTACATTGTGTAATTTAACTCTACTGGAATTAACATTAAAAACTTAAAAAAAAAAGATATTCTCCCTTCTAGAGGAGAAATCTAGACTTCAGCAGCAAAAAATAGTCTTCTGGGGCAGCTGGGCAGCACAGTTGGTTGAGCCACCAACTTTCCATCTCCGCTCAGGCTGTGATCTTAGGGTTGTGAGATGGAGCCCCACATTGGGCTCTGCATGGAGTCAGCTTGGGATTCTCTCTTCATCTCCCTCTGCCCCTCCCCCTGTCACTCTTTAAAATAAACCAATAAATGCTAAAAAAAAATTTTTTTTTCCTTCATTGCACATATGTTGAGTATCTAACCCAGCATCAGGAGCTGAGCTGGATGCTATAAGGATAGAGAAAGCTGCAGGGAGCAAGGAGCTGTCTGTCTCAAGCTGTGCTACCTGGTACACTAGCCACCAGCTACATGTGGCTATTTAAATTTCAATTAATTACAATGAAATCAAATTTAAAATTCACTTCCTTAGTTGCACTTGCCAAATTTCAAGCACTCAACAGTCATATGTAGCTACTGGTTACCATATTGGATACTGTAAATATGGAACAGTTCCCCCATCACCGAAAGTTCTCCTGGACAGCTGTCGTCTAAAAGGAGTAAAGAGAAAGGGAAGAGAAAGCCAAGCCAGCCAGGAGGCAAAGCATCAAGCACCACGGAAGAGGAGTCATCCTGAGCTCCGCATTAGTGCCTGACTGACCCACAGGTAGGAGCTCCTAGTAGAACTCAGTGGCAGAGATGCCTGTTGGAGAGTTGGCAGCTCAGTCTTTTCCAGCCTTAAAGTAAGATGGGAGTGCCATCTACACACCTGGATACAAATTCTCTCCATCCTATAGATGCTTCCACTTTCCAGGCCCTTGTGTCCTTAACTTGCGAGCTCTTCATCTTTTCGTTCTGGCCACATATACCTTGGATCAGAATCATGTATGTCTATGTCTTCAGGTCCCTTCTTCCAGCTGTGAAGAGTTTTCCTTTCCTCACCTGGCACAGTGATTTGATAACTGAATGAATGAAGGAGTCCATGAGAAGTGAGTAAGTGAATGAATGAAAACAGACGGTGACCCATTTCACTGTGGGTTTAATCCAGACCTGGTTTCTCTGTTGTAAACCTATCCACTCCCCGTTGAGCTTGGAGAGGCTGAGGTTCTATGTCAGTTGTGTAGTTACCGTCTCTCTCACCTTAGAAAGCTGTGGCAACAGAGATCCACAGGGCTTATCCACCTCTAATCACCCAGTACAAAACTCACACAACCCTGTGGTTTTCACTAGTCAAAAATAAATCATGAGTCACATTTTTTTCTCCAATAAAGGGGACGGTTTGGTGCATACAAAGCCATCCTGACTCTTCTACCCAGCCCCTCTTCTCCCTACTTCTGTTCTTTCTAGACTCAGAGAAGTGTCCTTTCTGCTTGTTGACCAAACTTTTTCCATGTGTCCTTGACCCAGTCACTAACCTCCTACTGCCAGTGGTTACTGATCCATCAACCACTGGCTCCTCCTTTGCCCAACCTCACATCCACGATTGCCCATGGCTGGTTTTCCATACCTTCAGATACAGGAGCTGATCTTGTCACCTCTTTCAACACACCCGAAACCCACCGGACATCCCCTTGCTCAAATCCAAACTATGACCCTTTCTTTTCACCATCAAATCTCTTCAAAGAGGTGGCATTCTGTCACCTCTCACTCACCCAGAAATCTGACCCTATCCCTCACGTATTGGCCTTTCTTTCAGAAGGAAAAGCTGTCCCTATTCTCATTACCCAAACCGCCATCTAAGTTCTGAAATCCTCCCTCCTTGGGTATTGTTTCTGAGTGGAAAGAGGGGACCAGTAGGGCAAAGGTGGCCACCACTCAGAATAACAAGGCAGAATGTGGCCCGCGAATAAGTTTTGTTAAGGTGATGAGGTATTTTAGAATGAAGAAAATTACCATAAAAATCCAGATTTGCCTCTCTGTGACAAATGAGATCTGGCAACACCAGGCTTTCATTCCCACTTGGCAGCAATCGGCAGAGCCGTGGTTTCTCCCTTCAGAGGAGGTAGGCCTTGCCAGTTCCCACAAGCCCTACTAATCCCTAGGGTCTCACATTAGTCACGTTACTCATTTGCAATATTTGCCAGGTCCCTTTAAGCATTTGGATTTGTAACTCCTGGACTATAAAATTTCAAACTTACGATAACTTTGTTTTTCCTCATGGCTATCTTAAAATAAAAGTGTTTCAATACTTCCAAAGGTATAGTCATAAAAATGATCCGAGCTCCACATGTCAAGTGATGTAAACCCTGAACATGTGGAGCTTGGATCATAGTTAGGTCTTGCTCATGAGATAGGGCTCTTCTTGCCCTATTTCCTACAGCACTAATGCCAATTTTCTTATACACATCACTTAAAAAAAAAAATTGCAGAAGAGTAAAAGAAAGCACAAAGTAATTTCTTCAAGGCCTCTGTGTTGGGCTTTTCTCATAAGATGGTGCCTTGTCTCAGTGTCTCAAGACCACAGTGAAGTGCAGGGCTTACTCTGGTACTTCTCGAATATGAATTTGTACTTTGTATAAGGCCTACTTGCACGTTCACCTCTTCATCCTGAAACATTCTCCAAACCCCTTGGTGCATTATTCTATTCAGTGGGTATCAGGCTTTCATTTATTCTAACTTACTTTCTTTCCCTTTTTTTTTTCTTTTCTTTCTTTCTTTCTTTCTTTCATACACACACACACACACACACACACACACACACACGTACATCATATCACTTGTTCCATTATTCACTACAATTTTATTGAGACTACACTGTGTTCCAGATCTTGTGCTAGGCACAGAGAAGACACATGTTTGCTTATACCCTTCTCATGAGACGTACGTTACACTGCCTGCAGTACATTAATCTGTGTTCAGGTCTTGGCACCAGGGTTTGGAACCAGAGTTCAAGCTGAACCCATTTGTGTTCCAGGCATCAAGCTGGGGAAACACAGCAGGAAGGCCACATAAATGCTTATGAAATTAGATTGAACCATTAGACATAAAGCTGGCAGAGATTAGAGAAGATGAAAGCTCACTGACCTCATAGGAATTAACCTCAAGGCTCCAGCCTGGGCCATCTGGAATGAGGTATCATGAGTCACTTCAGGAAGGCAGGAAGAGGACCACGACTAAGGGGCTGTTTGTGACTTCCTCAGGGACCATCCAAAGAGAAGCTGGTTTTTGAGCTACTCCTCCACCCAAGAGATACTCCCTCCCTGACTTCTCCAATGTCACAGAGGTGACATTCCTGTGGGGACCACCACGTGATGTCCTAGATGACTTTGCATGTGGTTCTTCCAACCTTTAAAACAGTATGCAGTTCTCAATTACATATTTTTTTTCTACCCTGGGGTGAAAGGCATATCTTTATCAAATCTGCTCAGTGAAGAAGACAGGAAATGAAATGAGATTTGCAGACAAGATGCTACTCAGTTTTTCATTTTGAAGACTATGGTTGAACAGAAGAAAATATCTTGAGAAGTTTCACATGTTCTCTGTGTTTAAATCAAGCTCATTGCTGGGCAGTAACTGGCCTGTGTGTAAGGTGCTTTTAGTGGGGTATCCAGGTCTCTTTGTGAACGTGACTTCAGTAAGTGGGAAAGTGTATTATAAAATATACCCAAGGAGGAAAGGGGATTCTCCAGTGATACAGTATGAGCCCATTCAAGGATAACTAGGTAGTGAGGAAATATCCGCTATATACAGAGTGTTATAGGATTAGTGTCCTGTTCTATAATAATATAAATTTAGAAATAACCCTCACATTTGCTAAAAACTTAGCCTTCCAAGTAACTTCATTAATACACCATATTCAAAGATATCAAGCCAAAGCTAGATCCATGCACAGGCTGAGGAGGAAGCATCTACTGGGTGTCATCTGAGGGAAACTGCATGCTTTCTTTCCTATCTCTGTCCACTGCCAGCATCTGCTCTATAGGAGCCTGCAGTGTCTAGAATGTCCAACTATAGGTTCTCTCCTGAAAGGCCTTCTTAACGGGATAAATTGATTTTTATAGGCTCATGACATTATGTGGAGGAAAAAAAAAAAACAGTGTCCTAAGTGAAAGAATGCATTCATTTTTTATTATGATCAAAAAGATATGGTACTGGAAAAAAAAGATCTAGATTCAAATAGATCATAATAAGGCTCTTACTTGGCTGTCATGTGAATTAAATGAGATTGTGTGTGGAGAGTACTAGCCATATTCAGAGCTGAATAAAACAGACATTTACTGGGTTTGTTGTAGGTGTCAAACACTGTCCTGAGCACTCTACAAATACTGACTCACTGACTCCTCAAGAAAAAAGTGGTGCTGTTATAATCCTTTCATTCTATAGATGAGAAAACTGGTGCCCAGGGAAGTTAAGAAATTGCCCAGGATCACGTAATTCACCAGGGTTGGAACACCTAGAATTTGAATCTCCAGAGTCCAGGTAACCAACACACAGTAAGTGACTTTGTTTATATTCTTCAGAAAGACCCAGAATAGGCTATAGGTGTGGGGAGAGGGTAACTGATGGGGACACGTACATGGAGGTGATAGGCATGGCCAGTGTAGTAGGAACAAGGGAGGTGGGAGAAGAATGAACTGCAGAGTCCAGTGGTGAGAAGGGGGCTATGTCCTTGGGTTGGGGCGACTTCACAGTGGGTTCCTAGAGGTTTGGAAAAAGGAAGAGAGAAGGAGGAAGACAAAGGATGTATAATACTCCAAAGAAGAGGACAAGGAGCTATAATAAAGTGATCAATTTCTCAGGGTCAGCCTAGCTGGCAACATCCAGCTCCACATGGTCAATTGTGCCGTTTTGCAATACCATGTTCCCATTTGGCGAGCTGATCAAGGGGCACAGTGTGGCAATTCTAATTTGCTGAGAGACTCTGGGTGAAATCCTATTCCTCTTCGCTCCTCAAGTCACTGACACGACTCTGATGAAATTTAGATTATCACTGAATCAGTGATTGGAAATGACTATTGGGATTCTAGTTCAAATACGGAGTAGCTGCATTCACTCAGCTTCTCTTGGTTGTTGAATGTGGCCCCTCATACCCATCCTGCCTCCCTGCCTTAGATCTGCCTTACGGATTAAAAAAAAATACAATGAAGGTGAATACATTTGGAATTTGGACAGAGTACATAATTCACCAGAGAGTGTGATGTTCCAGGAACTTGTTCAAACAGATTAGTAGGTACAGAGTGCCTACTAGTCTGGCTATGCACTGGGAATGCAGCACTGAGCAAAGTGGGTTCTGACCCATGAAACCCACGAAATCATATCAGGGAGACCACTACTACATGAATCATTACTTGAGTACAGTTGTGATAAACACTATGAAGGGAAAAATCTCATGTACACTGAGATCACACACCGTGGGACAAGCCATGATCTGAGTTGAATCCTATCTTGATGCTTTACAATTGGGAGGTTCCCCCAATTATATAAATCACTTAGTTTCAGTACCCCTATTTCTAAAATGCAAGAGCCTCGGAGAGTAGTAGGAGAGTGAGATGATAGGCACAGAACTCGATATATAATAGGAGCTCAATAAAGGGTTTTTTGCCATGATTGCAATTAATTAATTAAATTCATGGTAATTAAATTAATTGCCATAATGGCTATAACAAAAATGACAATGACAACTGTGATGGTAATGGTGATGGTAGTATGTTAACACTGGTGATGAGTGATGATGGTGACGATGATGTTGGTGATGTTTATGGTGATGATGATGGTAATGGTTATGGTATTTTAGCTGCTGATGATGGTGATGCTGGTGATGGTTATGATATTCATGATGATGATGGTGATGGTGACCTTATCAGTGATGATGATGGTGATGGTTATGATATTCGTGATGATGGTGATGATGATGATAATGATGGTGATGTTGATGATGATGATGGTGATGATGATGTTGGTACTGATGATGGTGGGATGATGATGACAGTGAGAGCAATGATGACGGTAATGATGGTAACAGTGAAAATGCTGATGATCTTAGGGTGGAGTGAGGATGATGATGGTAATGGTGAGGATGATGATGGTGATCATAATGACAATAGTGATGATGGTGGTGATGACAGTGATGATGGTGATAATAGTGATTAAGTTGGTGATGGTGATGGTGATAATATTGACAGCGACAAGGACCATGACGGTCGTGGTGAGGATGGGGTGGTGGTAGTGATGCTTGTCAGATAAGACCATAACTGGTCCCACTCCTCCCACCACAGAGGACACAAAGGGGTTACTCTATAAGTGAGTCTGGAATTGGAAGCCACAAGGACACCCTGCTCTCACTGTCATGTTCCAGAAAGAGCAGAGTGGCATTTCCACACTGCTTTTCTCCAGCTGCATTTCTTCTTCTGGCCTCTACTCATGCAAGTGTCACCTCACCCTGAGAAAATGCCAGCCACTTTGAGGTGAGCAGAGCCTAGGGAGGCGGGGGTGGGAGCATCTCTAAAGGTCAGGATGACTCAGCCACCCTCTGAGAAGCAGAGGGTGATCTAGGAGGGTGATGCTGTCAGCAAAAGGGAAGACTAGAGCTCTCTACAACATTCTCCATCACAGCTTGGAAACTTGACTCACCGTTTCCTTCCCTTCTTCGGCAAGTCTAATGAGGGAATGAGGATAATTTATATTGTTGAGCGGCAGCTGATGGTTTGCCTCCCAAATGATGGAGCAAGTTCCTTGATTTTTGCCTAGAAAAATCTCCCAGGAGATATAGGCTAGATAGCAAACTGGTGCCCAAGAAGCAGCAGGGTATCCCCCTGGCTGGGGTCACCCAACCCACAGGCCAGAGTCTGGGGGAGGAGAATAGGAAGCTGCTCCCTCCAGTGCAGTGCTCTCTAGGAAGATGGACTCAAATACAGAGCAGCTGTTCTCTGAGGAATGGAATTTGGTAACTTATGGAGATGCCAGGGAGGAGGAATCTAGTGCAGAACAATCTGGTCGGCAGTGCACATCAGTTGGCTGGTCTTGTTTTTACATAGTTGAATTCAACCCTTTCTAACTGATGATGCTGGGAGTCTATCATCCTCTCTTGTCCTGTGTGGGCTAAGCCACACATGTATTTTATCAGCCTGGCTCCAGTAGACACCTGCGTTCTTGGCCCCAGGGCTGGCTGATTTTAAGGATCACTTCTACCCCTAGAGTCTATAGTTCTCAGAAATAAGCACCTACAAATCACCAGGAATGGATTCCAATCCTGACTTGGCCATATGACCCCCCCCCCCCACCGGGTACCTGGCCCTCCCTTTATCCATCCAATATTTCCAGAGCCTAGTAAGAACCCTTTGGTGACTTCCCAAACTATCTTATAGTATAGCAATTTTTAGTCTGCAATAACCAATTTGTTTCCTTTGCTTTTTGCTTGTATGCTAGTTAATGTCCTTATGCTGAAAATACAGCAGCAAACAGCATGGTTGTGTTCTCTTACCTTATAGAATTATCTGCTATTGAGGGAAGGGGTGCAGAGAAAGGTGAACTAACACCTAAGCTGGGAACGTTAACAAGTGCCATGAGGTAAAAGGACAGGATGCTTTCAGTGAAGGACAACAAGCAGCCAAGTGAACAAATCTAGATGGCCATGTCAAAGAAGGACTTTTTTTTTTATTTTTAAGAAATAATATTTAAATTGAGACAGTAAGGATTACATAAGAGTTATTCAGGTAAAAAGAGAGTTATCCAGATAAGAGGAATAGCACATGAGGACGCTCAGAGGCAGGAAAGACTTGACACTTCTTGGAGGCTCCGCTGCCATTTCCTACAGTGTAATTCACATTAAAATACTACATTATGAAGGCTGTGATCTGTTCCTACAAGTTAACTCTAATTCATACCCGAGGGGAAGTGAATTACTATTTGCAGCTTCTAATCAGGAACCAGAGCTTCGGGGATGATAAACCAGGGTATGAACTGCCCTAATTTGGAATCAACACATTCGGAGGTGGTTACTTAACACTGAAAATAGCTCTGTGTAAATTTGTACCACAGGGTTGGCTGGTTTGTGAAATGGCTGTTAGAAGTGAGTTTTCATGGGTAGTATTTACATTAGAACCTGGAAAACTCTACAATTCAGGGTCTCCATGCTGCATGGGAAATTGAGGGCTACACCATCCAACAGAACTTTTTGTGATGAAGGAAATGTTCTAGATCTGTGCTGTCAATATGGTGTCAGTGGCTACACAAGACTGTTGAGCACTTGGAATGGAGCAAGGGTGATGGAGAAATTAAGTTTTTAACCCGATTAAATTTTAATTAATTTAAATATCAATAGCCAGATGTGGCTAATGGCTAACCTATGCGATGGTGCAGGTCCACAACCTGGTTAATCTATCTTCCCTCCCTTTCATGGAAGCCTTCCCCATCTGCTGGGACCACAAGGCTGGCAAGTCCTACTTCATTGAGATGAAGTGGCCAACCAGGGTCACAGGTTAGTGACTCAGGAACATCTGCCCCAGCTCTCACATCTTCTTCTGACCAATGGACTTTCCAGGACATACTTTTTCCAGGATTTGGCAAAAGCTTAAGAAAGCACATGTACTCACGCATGTGTGCATGTTCCAAACCTCCACTTGCATCACATCTGTGGACATCTCATAACATCCCTCGCTCAGAAGCAAGTCATAGGGGCAAGTCCACACAGAAGGGACAGGAAAGTCTACTCTGTCCATGATGAGGACGCTGAGGCCAACAGTTTCATTGCTGTCTTGAGAAGCCTCCAAAAGACCCTCTCAACAGAGGAGGGAGGTAAGTAGTTTGAGAGTCATCATAATAGCCAATATCCATTCAAAACATACCATTTGCCAAACCACTAGTTTGGGTTCCTTTTATGAATTAAGTCATTTAACCCAAACAAAACTTCCTAGCACTGTGAGGCCAACACAGCTCTTAACACGGTTTTAGATGAGGAGGCTCAGAGAGGCTATGTTACTTTTCCAAGGTGACAGAGCAAGGAAGCAACTGACCTGGGGCTCACTCCCAAGCAGTGCTCTGGAGACACTGGTTCTCACTGGGGTGGGGGTGACTCGGGAGCTGAGGGGAGAAAGGAGGGTATTTGCTCTCCCACGGGCCATTTGGCAAGGTGTGGGAATATTTCTGGTTGGCACAAGTCGGTGGAGGTGCGGCTACCATCTGGTAGAGGCCGGGGTGCTGCTAAATATCCTGCAATTTAGAGGACTGCCCCCATAACAGAATGGTCAGTCTGAAAAGATCAACAGTGATAAGGCTGAAAAGCCATGGTGACTTCAGAGAGATACAGCAAGACTGAAATCTTGAAATCAGCGAGAGAAAAGCCACTGTCCAGGGCCGCTGTGCAGATGCTGCTCCTGGGCATGGGGGCACCTTAATGTCAGGGGAAACAAGGGGCCGGGCGGCCGGTGGGTGGGGGTGTTCCTTAGCGCTGGGGATGATAGCTCTGACCACAAGATGGCGCTAATCAGTGACAACAACAGTTCATTTGGTCAAGGGCTCTTCTGTTTTTTTCTTTGATTTTATTTTGATGGAGATTGTGCCATTTTAACCCGTTAGGACAAAAATACTCAGTCACTCCTGTGTCACGACTTCATAGCTGATTTCATGAGTTTGCGACAGCTCCATCGTGGTTCCTTCAGTGAAGGATCATTCGGGAATTTAAGAATCTGAGCATCTCCTCACTGCCCTGATCCCAATTCCACACTTAGCATGACGTCTGATAAATGCCTAGATAAAGGGTTTGGGTTTACAAAAGGGTTGGCAGTAAGATTCTGACTGCCAGGCCTGGAAGGAGGCAAGGGGAAGAAAGACCAGAAGGAGTGGGAGGGGGCGGAGAAGGGGGGACAGGACTTTCAGGAAGACTACCAAAAAAAAAAAAAAAAATTATTATTATTATTATTTTTTTTTTGGTAGACAACTTGGGGCAGCTATTGGCACATGGAAAGGGTCAAAACCAGAGAGTGGTACAAACACGTGTCCAAATCTTGGCTCTTTTTTGGCAGACCTGGTCCAATATTTCTTTCTCATTCCCCCCATCTATAATCTGAGTTAGCAACATCTGCCTTGACAAATTTCAGATTTTGACAGCAATAAGGTGAGAGCATAGGCAAGAGAGGACACATAAGCTCTAAAATGTCTATAGGTGGAGGTTATCATGGTCTTGTGGTTATGACTGTGTGTTCCTTATCTTTTCACTGGCACTCTGGGGACTGGGACCATGTTCTTGTCTTTGCATACCCTGGGGCACCCAGCACAGGGCTTTGAACAAGGGCTCAAACTGTGGAAGGTATGTGAGACGTAGGGGCTTGTTTGATTTTTCTCCTGGTGCCTAACTTTTGCTGAGTACTCACAGAACCCTCACTGTATAAGTCTGAAGAAAAGCTAAGAAAGATATCTATAGGAGAGGCAGTTGACTGTCCTGTATCCTCACAGTGTGCAATTCAACATTAGTGTATTTGTCATTTTCAGGATCTCCCCCTCATAGGTAGATTCATATTAATCAAATTCCAAGGGACTGATGTATAAACAAGCATGCCAGATAATTACTGTACAGCAAGAACAATTGCCAAGGATACTAGACAACAGTTGCATGGGTTAGGACCGTCCGTCCTTGCAAACCAGTTGTCCTGGTGAGACAGGAATCAAAACAGGAGGCATCAGTACATATTTGAGTGTTTCCTGGCCCTGAGCTTATAGCCAGCAGACCACTTCCATTTCTACCACAAGGATATGCAGCCACTAAAACCAGACAGGTCATGTTCTTGGGTCAGTGTACATACTCAAGGGGCACTCCTCAGACTCTCCATATCCAGATTTCATGGTGGGCCAACCCCACTTCTGGTAGGCAAATTCTTTCTTTGGAGATTTTCCTACTTTCTGTGAGAAGCCAGGCTCGTCTTGCTCTGGACACAGCCATCCTGCTTTGCAGACCCCAGCTCACCCTCTGTCTAAACTCTTCTCTGTTCCTTTACTGCTGGGCTTGGAGTGTGGGCGGGGGCCCCCAGCACTCCTTGGTAGCCACTGTTGTTCAAGTTTCCCAGCAAGCAGCCTTCCGACATGGGGAGGGCCGGGTGCAGGGTTTCCACAGCCCCATAGCTGGCCTGGAGTATCACGCTGGCGTTTTCTCTGCCACTGTCCCCAAGACACAACCCCAGAGAGCAGGAAGCAACGGTGTCAGTTCTCAGTCCTCAGGCAACAACAAGCTCGAGGTGAAGATACAACGTGCCTGTTCTTCATGCTATTTAATTAAGAGCTGATCTATTTGTGGAAATGTCACAAAGCACCTCTAGAAACAGGATTGAGGTCAGGATGTAGAATGCTTCCCTTTACCTTACTGCAGAGCTGTGGGTTTGGTGAGCATAAATTACTGCTATAAAAAGACCTCAAGGCTATTTGTTACCTGTGGTGAGCAACAATCATACATCCAGGAAGAGTGCTCTCCTATTTCTAGTAGGGACTGAGGCACTGGCCAGACCCTCTGTGGTTCCACACCACCCTGCACCATCACAGGCTCTCTTGTGTTTACCAGCTCCCTGCCTCCCTGAAAATCATGGCCACATGCTTCCACCTCACCTGTCCAGGGAGAGGTCCCGACCCACAGCGGGGCCGACCACAGTGTCCTGCCTCTCTACTGCAGTGATTGGTTCAGGGATAGGCATATGACCACAGCCTGCCAATCAGAATGCTTCTCTGGGAATTTTCAAACAAGAATTGAAGAGGAAGAGCTCAGAGCAATTAGAAGGTGAGCTTTGAACTGGCAGCAATAATGATTTCACACTTGTGGGAAAGCAGGTCTGAAAGAAGAATGCTGGCCACCCCACCCCGGAGAGAAGTGGAGTGGGAGAGAACACCAACTGGTTTGGAGCATGTCTGGTTTTAGCAGAGCCTGCCCACCACGTGGTGTGTTAACATGAGCTGATAGCTGATGTGTTCCTCTTTGTGCAGAAGCTGGTGCAAGTGAGGGTTCTGGGGGTGAATGTGCCTCAGGAGACTCACTGGACTCCTGAGGCACATTCACCCCCACAAATATTTGAGCCAAAGTCGCTTAACTATCCTGGCTCTCAATTTGCCTTCCTAAACCAAAAACACCCCATATTCTCAGAAAGTCATCTCAGCTCAGGGAAAGTGGAAGAGCAAAAGGCAAACATCCCCTGGGCTCAGGAAGTCAGGTAAGGCTGTGAGGGCAGGCCAGCTTCCAATGTCAGTGTGTGCCCTTACAAAGGTGATACCTCAGGCAACCTCAACTTCCTCACTGGGGCTCAGTTTCCTCATCTGTAAAAGGGAGACAATCCCAGGGCTACTGCGCACAGCACCAGGCACCGAGTGGAGGGAAGCTCCATAAATGTTTGTTCCTTGCTATTCCAAAATCAGCAGAAGACACGTCTTTTGTCCTCAGGCTGCTCCCTCTCAGCCACCAGATTGGCACCACAGAAAAAAATATGTAAATGTCCACTCAAAGCCAAGTTTCTCTAAGATGAATATTCTGGCAAGACTGTTGGGCTAAGAATGGAAGTCTTATCCTGGGCTGTTGTGAGCCAGTGAGCCCTGTGCTCTGAAGCACAGCCTCACCCCTTGTAAACTGAGAGAGCCGGGGTGTCCTGAAACCTCTTCTGTCCCAAATGCTGTAGTTTCCAGAACAAGGGATGAAATATGTGCTACTGGATAATGAGACTCTGTGCGTACCTAAGAACTTTGTGCAGATTGACTCACCTAAGCTAATGAGTCAATGGCCACACAAAGGGACTTTTTCCTCCTCATTTTGTAGATAGGTAAACTGAGGCAAAGTGAGGCTAAGTGGCTCACTTTCCATTTGAGTAGAACAAAAGTGGGGGAACCAGAATTTATTCCCAGTATGACTCTTGATTCTGCATCTTAACCACCACCACAGTAATGCACACACACACACACACAAACATCGTGCAAGCACACACAGGGGCACACTCAGACACATGCTCATGCATACACACAGTGTACACACACGTGCACACTCGTGTGTGCAAGTGCACACACACACACTTCCCATCTACTGCTGAGTGTGCTGACGCTCACAGAGCCCCATTTCCTAATGAATTGTTATCAAGAACAAAGCTGAGACATGGCCCCATTTGACTTCTGTGCTATTTCCCAAATGCTTTGCAACCGGGAGAAAAGGGGACTGTGACGAACACTCCCTTCAAAACCCCACACCTAACGCTTAGCAGATGCTAACTAAATATTTGTTGAGGTTGATTCGTTGAGTGATTGCCCAGGAATGGAACGGTCTGTATGCAAGGTAATGAGTTCCCCATCACAAGAAGAGAAATAACCGAGGGAAATGGCCACATAACAGAAATCGTATAGAGAAAATTTAAGTATGAGTTTCGATCAGATTAGATCGCTTTAAATTTGTGTCAAACCTGAGGTTCTGCCATCCTGTAGCTTTGGAGAAAATGAAGTACATCTAAAATAATCTTTTAAAATAATAATAGTAATAAAAGACCTTGGGATTCTGGAATTTGAGTCACTCAGGGAGCACTAAGAACATCTTGAAAATCATCCTTTTTTAAATGAGCCAAAGAATACTGTGTTACTCACCCAGTCAGGCCATCTGGCAGGAGATTTACTTGACTTAAAACAAAAACAACACCCACTTTCTCTTATGTCCCTGTCTCAGTTTGGGTTTCCCCAAAAGGAGAGCCTGAGAAGAGGGCCTGGGGTGGGTGGTTCCCTGGGGAGGTAACAGCAGGAAGTCAGAGTGAGGGAACCAGTGGGGCTAGGCAAGCAGCGAGAAAAGCCAGTGTGGACGTGCTCTGGGGGGACAAGGGGCTCCATTCGTGCAGGACTGCCAGAGAGTCCCCCAGAGTCTCCCAGAATGATCTCCATGAAGGATAGGAGGCTGGAGGATCATGGCCCATCTCCTCTCCCCATCCACTGGCTTGCACTGGGGACTGAACTTGCGTGCACACAGGCCCTGCGAGGTCAGTCTGCTGGCATGAGTTCCCCTGGGGCGGCCCCAGCAGCCACTGGTGAAATGAGATGGGGGTGTCGCGAAGGGATGGGGAGCACCACAGGCAGCTGCAGCCCCAACTCACTGCAGGTCAAACCTCTAACCTGATGTCACTGCCCTATGTCACGTCTATAGTCTCCAAACTCAAGATCCCACATGCTGGTCTCAGAGCCGTTGTGTCTACCATCTCAGTAGGACCATCTGCCCTGCGCCACACGGTCATGGCTACGAGGCAAGCTGAAAACGATGACGGCTGCATTCAGAGTCCTTCCTGATGGGACCCCCACTCCAATTCATCTCAATCTTCAGCTATTCCTTCTCCAACGAGAGTCTTCTCTTGCATCCCATGAGTCACCTACCCTTCCTGATGGTGGTATAATTATTAATATATTATGTCTTTATTCCAGTTCCAGGCACAGAGCTCTTCAAACTCTTGCAATCTCTTAACTGACAGGACTGTCTTCGGTCATTCATCTTGAATTTAGGCCAATGAAGCCTCTTAGGGTGTGGCCCCTAGACACCTTCCACATGGGGCTGGTCACCAGAACGATGGAGTGGTCAGAGGGTTGAATTTTCAGCCATCCCACCAACCTCTGGAAAGGGGAAAGAGGATGGGCTATGGATGGAGCTCTACAAAAACTCTTGAACAACAAGATTTAAGGAGCTTTCATGACAAGGGATGTGCATGTGGGGTGGGAATGAACCCCTGAGATAAATCCTAATGTGTGCGAATGCACGCTTTCCTGGAGAAGGACTCAGTGCTTTCAACATATTCTAAAGGGGGTCTGCGAGCTTTCAAAGATGAAGACTCCCAGACTCCCTGATGGTCCAATCTGGCGGTTCATGCTTCTGTAGAAAACACACAGACACCATTAGCTCACACAGAGAAGGGAGCACAACCGGTCGGGGCCTTCCCCATTTATTGCTGGAATGCTGCCTTCCATGGGCTCACTAATGAATTCTCTACACTAACTCCCCTCATGCTTGCCATTTTTTTGACCTTGGTCCCGAACTTGGCCTTTCCATGTGCTCATCTCCTCATTTGTCGGTTGGGAACAGCACAGTATAATTATGAGGTCAAGTAGGATGACAAGCATCACATAATGTGCCAGTCTGATAGTAGGGAGCCCTTAACCCCATTACACACCATTTAAAGAACCAGGCAAATTCTCACTCCTGGGCTTAAATCTAAAAGGGAGAAATGTCTCATCTGTGATTCAGATCAAGTATATTCTGCTAGGCAACCTGCCCCTTATATTTTAAAGCCGAAGACCTTCTGATTGTTGGGAACTGCTCCCAGCTTGGCACATTGCTCATTGCCCTTTGTCTTGGATGGGCTCATATTCTTGGAGCTCTTCCCCGCTCTGTCCTGCTGGGAAATCTGGGGAGGCGGTCTGTGGTTCCCTCAGCCTCCTCTGTTTGGGTCAAGACAATGGTGACACCTTCTCTACACAGCTTCACCATGCCCCTTGGACCCCAGGGTCTTTGGACCATTGGCGGGTTAAAGGTCTGGGGGCAGTGGAGTGCTGGAATTTTGCATCAGAAAGACAGCTACCAACTGAATCTGAGCACATACTCTGGAGAGACCTTGAGACAAATCCGCCCCTCCACCCCCCTTGTGACAAGGTGAGTGAGTTCTTTAGTGCTTCCTAATCACATTAGTGGTCATTAGAGAAACTAATGATGATGCCCCTGACCTAACAAATAATTTAATGGGAGTTCACAAAGCACCTTCATGGTCATTTCAAGGTCTCTCCTTTGGCAAGCCGAGATCAAGACACCCACCGGGCAGGTGAAAAGATCATGCTCGAAGGAAGCCTGGGGCCAGTCTCTGCTAACATCCTCAGAATTTTTTCCTGCTTCTCTCCTGCTCCCTGCCTGTGTTTACCCGGCTTCTGACTCCCATCTCTACTTCTGGGCCTACACTGACCCCTTGCACCTGACACTAATTTAGTTTCTCAGGCCTTAATGTGGGCACCCCTACCTTTCTGACAACACCTACCCTTGACTTCTGTTCTAGATTCTTCCAGTTATTATTGCCAAACATGGCCTCAGTTCATAGGATTCTAGGGCTCTGATTGGAATAGCAGCCACATAAAGAATCCTTTGCTACAGCCAGTGTTGTTCTGCTCTCTCTGAGCTTGTGATGTCACCTCCTGTCCCCACCCCCCCCCCACACCCCGCCCCACCAGCATATGTTGTTCCAGCCAGGCTGGCTTCCATGCTGGTTCCTAGACTTAGCCAAGCAACCCCTCAGTCTAGATTTCTCTGTAGCTCCCTCCCTCGTGCCCCGTCCCCTTTACTCTGCCCCTTGTCCCACTTTCTTTTGCTTCATGACCATTATGCCCACCTGACCTAGGACCTGGGTCCCCCTGTAGATGGTGCCTCTCCTCCAGCCAGAATGTAAGCTCTGTGAGGGCTGAGACCTTGTTTGGTTCATTGCTATGGCCCTGCCCAGAAACAGTACTTGGCACATAGTAGGTGCTCAAGAACCACTAGCAGAATGAGTGAAGGATCACACTTCAAACCTTACAGAAAAAAAAAACCACCTTTGAAAGGGGTGTCAGCCCCAATCGTATCCCTCCCTCCCTACTCCCAGACGGGTCCGTCCACTCAGGAAAGGGAGGGGCTATTCCCAGGCTCTGCTCCCTCTGCCCTGTAAACCAGGCTTCCCCAACACTTCCATCTCCTGCTGCCTCTGCTCCTGCCTCCCCAGGACATCCCCTCAGTTCATTTCCTTCTCTGTAGTTTCCACACTTCCTTCTTCCCTGGCTGGGAATGTCATGAAGGTGGGACCTTCTTTGGTCTCCCTGGGGTCCAGCCCAGGGCCGGGTGCACAGTGATTCATTTGTAAGCAGGATTGTGCCAGAAAAGAAGGGAGGGAAGGAAGGAAGTTTGGCTTCAGCTTGGTTGCTCTGAGCCTTCGGGGTGATGTTTCTATTGGGATTTTGCTTGGCTCTTGTTATTGGTGTAAGTCCAGAGTATACTTTTCTGATTTCCCTTTTACCTCCTTGGTGTTCATTCCACCCCCCCCTCACTTAGCACTCCATTCAAGTTCCCCAAACTGCAGCCAATAGTTTGCTTCCCAGGCCTCACTTAACCAAAAGCAGTCTGGACAATGGGCACTCATATCACCCAACCTACTATGTGACAGTCTATGGGAGCTATGTCCAGGCCCTCTGATGCCACAGCCCAAAGGCTTGCCTTCATGTTTTCTCACTGTGTTGACTATCTTCAATGGATTTATGGTCTATCGCCAGGAGCTATCATCAAGAAAATTGGGAAAAGACAGAAGTTGTGTTTGGATCTTTCTTCATGGCCATCCCTGCTCTCCAGGGAGAAGGACTCCACATCCCCCATCTCAAGACCTCTCTCACAAAAGCATCCTCCATGGGAGGAGCAGGTCTACTGATTAAGCAGCTGGATGCCAACTTTGAGGATAGCATGGCAAAGTTTTATCCAATCCTATAATCCCAAGGGCAGAGAAAATGCATTCATATGCATTCCACCAACCAACAATTACCAAACACCTCCAATGCCCTTTCACACATGCCAGCCCATTCAATCTTCAGCTGGGTATTTTTGCTTTGTATAAATTCTTTCAATAAGTGTGCATGGACCACTGTGCTAAGAAAAAGATAAAACAAAAATTGTGATATTGGTGTCAAAAGGATAAAAAGACCATGTAGGGACCTGATGCATTTGGGGGTTTAGAGAAGGTGCCACAGAAGAGTGATGTTGAATCCAGGTGCTGAGGGCCCCAGCCAGGCTGAAAGGGAGTTGACTCAGACCAGTGGTGCCCTTCCCAGGGACACCTGACTAGAAAACGCAGGAATAAAAACTAAAGGAGATGATGATGGCACCTTGCTCACAAGTTAGTGTGGAGACCGAGGAAGACCACAGATATGAAAGTGTTTTGAAAACCATCGAGCCCTCTAAAAAAGCCGAGCATTACTATTATGCCAGGACCATCAGAGGAACTGGGGGTCACCTGTGGGGGGCTCTGCCCCCACAGATTGCTCAAGAAGGAGGAACCAGTCTGTTCTGAAACCAAGTCAGGAAAGAACCTCCATGAGGTTCACGTTTAGAAGTTGCCTACTGTGTTCTGGGAGCTTTATTTTTTAATCCTTACCACCAGCCAATTAACCCATTTTACAGATGAAAAAGCTGAGCCTCTGCTCTCTGCCACGGAGCTAAGAAGCTGGGATGTTGAACTCTAAAGCCAAGGCCCTGACCCCTCACTAGGGGCTTTTCTGAAGACAAGCCCTTTGGTCATATAACGGAATCGCACCAGGAACTCCTCCCCCACAGCAGAATGCCTGGCTTCACTACCTATCTGTGTTGGACTAACTGCCACCCCCTAGCCCCTCACTCCCAGACTCCCTTAGCAACACTCCCCACCCATGTCCATGTCTGGTAGCACCCAGCCAAAGGTCCTTTATTTCCACATGGTTTTTATGTATTGATCTTTTAAAAAAAATCAGCATTTTTTATCCTCTGAGTTCCTCAGGGTTTTGACACCCTGATCATGGTTTTTTCATTGTTTACAATAGCAACTCTGTTTATCACCCTGTGAAGTTTCTATTTGTGGGACATCTCTCTGATACACAAACAAGTAAAAAGACCTAAAGAGATGACAAAATATCCAAAGTAGGGACACCTGCGTGGCTCAGTTGGTTAAGCAGCTGCCTTCGGCTCAGGTCATGATCCCAGCGTCCTGGGATTGAGTCCCACATCAGGCTCCTTGCTCTGCAGGGAACCTGCTTCTCCCTCTGACTCTGCCTGCCACTCTGTCTGCCTGTGCTCGCTCTCACTCTCTCTCTCTCAGACAAATAAATAAATAAAATCTTAAAAAAAAATATATCCAAAATAGTCAACGTTGATAGTGATCAAAGAAATGAAAATAAAGTAAACTTCCTTTTCCACCCATACAATGAGAACAGTCGAGTAGGCAGTAAAACAGAATTCTTAGAGTACTTTGGTAATTATATTTTGTGAATTAATCCAGGCAAGATCTATTTAGACTTGCAAACTGCCCAATTTTGTGTCTAAAACCCAGTCAGATATAGAGGCCCAGGAAGTCTTGGAGTCTTACTTGTAACAACATTAATAGTGGAGAATAGGAAAATAGTAAGCTCCTTAAGTTAAAACCAGGGGGAGGAATATTATGCAGCAATTAAAATTACCCAAATGAAAATGATGTCAGCAAATATGAAGTGATAACATTGTAAAACAGTTCTGTTTTACCTAAATGAAATGAGTAGGATTTTGAATTACATGATGAAAACTTGAATGAAGAAAAACTGGGAGAAAACTTCTAAAAAGTGTTAGTCTTTTCTCTTCCATGTTGGAGTGGGCAATTTTTCTTTAACAATCTTTTTTCAATTATATATTTTCCAATATCTCAGAAGAGATCACTACTAATTTTATACTAGAAAAATAAGTATAATTTTAAAAACCCTCAAAATGTACCTGCAAACCATACAACAAAATCCTCCTACATCTTAGATGAGGTCTACCGGAAGGTTCCAAACACAGGCTCAGTCATTTTCTAAGAACGCTGCATTTGTACCTGTAGAAACCCTTTCATCCTTACCACTTATTCAAATTCAAACCACGCTTAAGGTCCTGTCAAAATTCCACTTTGCCAAGTCATTTGCAAACATCTACTGAGCACCCATCAGCGCCTGTAGGAGAAGAAAGGACTCAACCAAAGCCATGCCCTTGAGAAGTCTCAGTCAGCGATCAGCACGGGGAGACAAACAAAGGAGAACCTGACCCAGGGAGCTAAATGCTCCCCCAGGCGTGGACCACGCTCACTTCAGAGCAAGTCTCAAAGGCTCTGCTGGACAGCACAGTCACGGAGGTCCCCAGATGCCTGGAAGTAGGACACAGGAGAACACAAGAAGGGGCTGCAGGGTTGGTCAGGCCAAGAGAGGAGAGCGTGACCAAGAAGACACGAGGCAAGTGCAAAGGCAAGCTGGCTTGAAGGGCGTGTGGTGTGCAGAGTCACAGCTGGCGGGAGGGCAAATGTAATGAGCTGGGAAATGACAAGAGGAGGCAAGGGTTTCTCACCGTGTTAATGAGACTCATAATGAGGACTTTGTAAGCATGGTTGGGGGGCAGAGAGTTGGTCTGGGTTTCAGAGGCAAGAGTGAGAGAAGGTAAGAGGCAGGGAATGCCATCAGGCTAAGATCTGAACGGTGAAGCGGAAGCCACGAACACATAGGTAAAGGTAACATTGCAGAAGAACACCTGGCATCTTACAGACTGTCAGTGACGACTATGAGTAAGTCAGGCAAGAGCAGAGCAGGGGTCAGAAACCAGATTGAGAAGCAAGCCCTTCATTCAGCAAAACCTGGCCACTGGCAGGAAAGTTAACAAGATGTGTTGATTCAAATCTCTTCAGGAGTACTAAGTGAAACATTAAGTCTGAAGGATGTTTGTAGGTTAAAACACTCAAACACAAAAGGATGCCATGTGGCAAACAACTTTGGGAAAGGATAGAACTTGCTGGACTTCTCAGAGCCTTTAACAAGCTAATGTGTAGTATGACTTTCCATTTGTTGGATAAGCATCTCCCAAATTATTTTGCTCTTGGACCTTTATTTCCATAATTGGTTAAAAAAAAAAAAAAAAAAGAAAAGCCAAGCCAGAGAAATAGGCCCAGGAAAGTCTTTGAGTCTTTTTTTTTTTAATTTTGTATTTCTTTTCAGCGTAACAGTATTCGTTGTTTTTGCACCACACCCAGTGCTCCATGCAATCCGTGCCCTCTCTAGTACCCACCACCTGGTACCCCAACCCCCCAGCCCCCACCCCTTCAAAACCCTTCAGATTGTTTTTCAGAGTCCATAGTCTCTCATGGTCCACCTCCCCTTCCAATTTCCCTCAACTCCCTTCTCCTCTCTAACTCCCCATGTCCTCCATGGTATTTGTTATGCTCCACAAATAAGTGAAACCATATGATAATTGACTCTCTGTTGACTTATTTCACTCAGCATAATCTCTGAGTCTTTTTTATAAAGAGGTAATAGTGGAAAATAGTAAGCCCCTTATCCTAAATCCAGGAAAGAGGAATATTATGCAGTGATTAAAATTACACAAACAAAATGATGTCAGCAAATATGACTTAGTAGCACTGTAAAACACTTCTGACATATAAATTAAATGAGTAGAATTTTGAATTCTATGATGAAAACTGATGCAAAGAAAAACAGAAAGATTTGACTGACTGACTGACTGACGTCCTTTGGAGCACACTCCAGAAAATGTTACCAGGCCATCGTGTGTGTGTGTGTGTGTCTGTATAGAATGTGGTTCATAATAAAGAAGACCCAAGAGCATTTTTAATGCAACATGTCAGGAGGGTTCATCGATGTGTTCCTAAAAATCCACATCTCAAAGGTACTGACCCAGGATGACCTTCCAATGGTGGCAACTCTGCCGCCATCTACCCTGGATGGCTTCTTTTAGCCTGGAAACTTAGCCCGGGCCAGCAACAGCACCCTGAGCAGATGGCAGCAGAGAACTTACTTTTCACCATGTTCTTTCCAAACCAAGTTCTATGTCCGACCCATTTTAACCTCCACGTCCTCCTGTCTCCCGCTTCTTCTGAACAGTCTTCCTTTCTTCCTTCCACCCTTTGTACTTTCCGAGTGCCAGGGACTGGTGGTTTCACTCTTTATCCCTAGCTGACCTTACATTTAAAACTGGAATCTCTCAAAGAATCTAAACTCTGATGCAATTCACTCTCTTTTGTAAAAAGTCCACATGTATCATTGAAGGTTGCGCACTGCTCTTGGCTGTAACATAATTCACTTCTTCATTTGTGACTCTGATATTTGTGGAAAAATATTGTCCCCAAATGCCATTAGTTTCAACTCCTCAATCCATCTTTCCTGACACTTAGTCAATGATTCTCTGGCTCTAATTCATCATATCGGACATAATGCAAAAATTGAATTAAAACATTTCAGGGCAGGTAGAATACAGATTAGACATAGGATGTGGTTAACATTGTACGAGGCAGTACTGGAGGAGATGCAATTTGAAGACATTTAAGGAGGAAATTGCTGTAGGAGGAAAAGGACAAAAAAAAAAAAAAAAAACACCCCCATACAGGTATATAAGTGTTGGCAACACACCTATAACGGATAACTCTCGGTTGATGATTTCACATTATGTAGCTACAATGGATTCTTTAAGGCTTCCCCATTGAATGTGCCTTTTCATCATGAAACATGATAGATTTTCTCTATCATTGAGGAAACCCACCTTGTTGATTAACCTGGGAGGCCTCAGGAAGCAAAGTAGTGAGAGCCCAGGTTGGAGGAGTATCACTGCTCTTGACTGCAAATTCCAGAATGGGAGAAACAGCCACTGTGTACAAGAAGCTTGCATAGGACTGATACACAGTTGGTATTTAATACATATTTAACAAATGGGTTCAGTAAGTGAATGGATGGATAGACAGACAGAGAGATGGAAGAATGGCACGCCAAGGCCAGCATGAGCTCATAGTGATACTGTTACACAACTACTCTAAATAATAGTAATCATATAATAGTGGACACTGATAAATTACCTGTGTACTTTTTGGTAGAGATTATTCAACCACAGAATATGTAATGTCATTTTATTTTGCCTCGCTATACCAAAAAACTAAGGTTTGGAGTTTAACTTGGTCAAAATAACATGACTAGGAAATAGTTATCTCCTATTCTCCACATTTATCTGGTAATAAGAAATGTCAATGCAATGACAATGTCCATATAAATATGGTGACAAGATATCAAGAGAAGGTGATGATGGCTACTCTATCAGTCTTACTACTGATTCTGTTTCATGTTTAAGTTATTATTATTTGTTTTTTTTCTCCACTCGTTCAGTATTTGTTCTTTTTTATATTGGAGCCAAGCATAAAGACTGTAATAAATACATTAATGAATACATGCTAAGCCTGTTTTCTGCTGAATTCTCTCCTAAGTCAAAAGGACTAACATTGATTGTGCAGCTACTCTGTACTGGCCACTAGAGCAGAAGCATCACATGTGTAAAATCAGTTAATCCTTAAAATAATCTGCTAGGCATTTCCCCCTCTATTTTACCCACTAAGAAAAAGCAATAAGTTGGGTGCTTATGCATGTTTTATCACAGTATCTGTTTCCTGTTATTTCACAGTGTGGCACCATGGATGATGTGTGGAAGAGAGCCAGGGGTGAACTCCCTGGGTTTTTAGGTTGGCTCTGCCATTTTGTAGCCAACTATGACAATGAGCAAGTTATGTTACTTCTATGAGACACAGTTTTCTCAGTTGTGAAACAGACATGATAATAATATTGTATACTTCATTTTTTGTTATTAAATAAATAAATTCTAGTAAGCACTTTAAACAAAATCTAGAACAAAATAAACATTTGATGTATGAATACTTTGTCTGGTTAAATAATTATCAGCATATTTATATTATGTTAATTGTATAGCTGCATCTAGGCAGAACTGACATCTTTATGACAAGGCTTTTTAGTTCAAAAGCATGCCAACTCTCTCTTTTATTTAGGGCTATTGTTAATGACCTTTAGAGTAGTTTAAAGTTCTTTTCATGTAACCCTTATACATTTCTTGTTAAGTTTATCCTTAGGTATTTTGTCTTTTTTTGTTACCATGGTACATGGTCGCATCATAATTTCCATGTTGATTTCTGTGTATTAATTTTGTCCTCCCACCTTACTGAATCTCTTCATAGTATATTTGACTTGATTCTTTCATGTTTTTAGGACTAAATCATATTATCTGAAAAATAGCAATAATTTCATCTTATTTTTTCTAATTTTCATACTTCTAATTCTTTTTTCTTATAGAATCACATTGGCTAGTATCTCTAACAAAATGTTAAATAACAGTATTAACAGTGGATGCTCTTGCCTTTCACACTTCATTACTCTGAATGTTCTGGTGTTTTCTTGGTAGGTATAATGTTAGCTTTTGAATTAAGAAGGGTCATTTTTTAATCAGGTAAAAGTATACATCAATTCTAATTTTACTAAGGAAATTTTCAAATTTTGCCAAATGTATCAACATGATCCTCATGTCAGTTTGCTACAGTGAAAACTGTTATTGATTTCCTATTGTTACATCCCAGAACAAATTCCACTTGATCATGGGATCTCTTAATGTACTGCTGACCTCTGCTGATATTTTACTTAGGATATTTGTTTGATACTCATAAGTGAAACTGGACTACAGTTTTCTGTTTATGTGCAGCCTTCATTATGTTTTGGCATCATTGTTATGACTGCTTTACAAAAAGAATTTAGAACTTTTCCATCCTTTTCTTTCTGAGCTGCCCATCTTAAAGGATGACTAGCAATTAATCCAGGGGAATATATTGTAGGGGATTAAAAAAAAAAAAAAAAAAGACGAAGCATTACATTGAAGGCACAAATGTAAGAAACCAAAGTCACACATCATAGGTGCAGAGAACTCTGAGCCTGAGCTCACTGCACCCCAAGCCTGCAGCCCTATCACTCCATTCAATTCCTGACACCTGTTCAGAGGCAAGTGTCTATTACGGTTCTCTCTTGCACACTCATCCACTATTATTTCCTATACTAGTATATTTTTTTCCCTTCTTCAGCAAGATTATAAGATCCTCTGTTTACCCCAGAGAATAAGCTCTAAATTAAACTCCAGCAGCACACTGGTATCCAAAAAGCTAGACTAATGAATTAAGTCACTGTCACATTTATTCAGTCATTCCTTTATCCCATGTTTATTTTTATTTTTAATTTTTAAAAGATTTTATTTATGTATTTGAGAGAGTGAGAGAGAGTAAGGAAGACCATGAGAGGGGAGAAGATCAGAAGGAGAAGCAGACTGCCCATGTTGCTGGGAGCCCGGTGCAGTACTCGATCCTGAGACTCTCGGTTCATGACCTGAGGTGAAGGCAGTCGCTTAACCAACTGAGCCACCCAGGCACCCTACCCGCATTTATTAAGTCTGTTGGCAAGACCTGGAAAAATCAGATACAGCCCCCGCACTTCAGACCTCAAAACCAAGGAAAAAGCAGAAGGGCGGCTTAGTCCTAATTTTGCATGACAAATTAAGCTACTGGATGGATTTTGTTCTTCAACTCAAAAACAATTTCCCCCACACATTTTTCTTAAACCTCTAGTGCCTGACAGCCAAAACTCAAAGATAAAATCAAACAAACAAGAAGCATCAGTGGGATTAGTTGGAGGCAGTGGCAGTCTGAATTCCACAACTATTTCTGGTAGACCTCGTGCTGTGGGGTCATCTTGTACCTTCTGCTAATACCTTTGTCCCAGATCACTTGTCAGAAGAAACATACTCACATATCACTGTGTTCAACCGGAACAACATGACTCCCAGTAGCTCTGCCCCTCCAAGCCACATTTGAGAATCAGAATGTGTGACTCCCAGAGAAACAGAGCAAACTGCTAGGTACATAGTAGGTGCATACTGAAATATTTTGACATTCAACTATGTGAACCCTGAGTTTGCATAAGGAAAGACACTGTACTGCTATAAGAAGTTGCAACAACACCTCTTTCAAAGGGTCATCATGGGACATCACTCTGTTCATAAGGATTAGTGAGGAATGGGTGTTAAAAATAATGGTAAGAATCAACACAAATAGAGGACCTTACTCTGTGCTGAGTTTATAATGTCTGATATCTTTTTCACAAGAACCTTATTTGATAATAAGAATATTAGCTACATTTTATTTATTTTTAAAAAGACTTTATTAGAAAGAGAGAGAGTGAGTGGAGGGGGTAGGAGCAGAGAGAGAAAATCTCAAGCAGACTCTGCATTGAGCACAGAGCCTGACACGGGGCTCAATCTTATGACTCTGAGATCATGACCTGAGCTGAAATCAAGAGTTGGGTGTCCAACTGATTGAGCCACCCAGGCACCCCTACCTACATTTTATGATAAGCGTTTTAGTTTAGAATAATTTTAGATTTAGAAAAAACCTGTGAAAAGAGTAGAGAGCCTCCACACCTACAACCAATCTCCCTATTATTGACATCTTATGTCACTGTGATACTTTTATCACAAATAATAAACTCATGTTGATAAATTATTATTAACTAAAGTCCTACTTTATTTAGATTACACCATTTTTTTAAACTACTAACCTTTTTTTCTGTTCTAGATTCCCATTCAGAATATCACATCACATTGTTCCTTAGGCTTCTCTAGACAGTGACAGTTTCTCTGACTTTGCTTGTTTTTGATGACCTTGACAGCTTTGAGGGGGTACAAGTCAGGTATTTTGTTGAGTGTCTCCCAAAGGTGTTCTTCTCATGAGTAGACTGGCCTTATGGGTTTAGAAGGAGGCAAAGCACCATGTTGGTCTTGACCACGTGGCTGAGATGGTCCATGTCAGGTTTTGTCACTGAAAATCTACTCCCAGCCTTTCCTCTTTCCATACTGGACTAATCGGAAGGAAGTCATTGTGTGCAGCCCACCCTAAGGGGTGGTGAGTAATGAGCTACCTGAAGAAGATTTTCTAAGTAAATTATTTTGAATTTTTTGCTCTGGAGCTTTGTCTAGAAGCAATAATACCCCGATAACAATGAGCCCACCACCCGCTAGATTTTGATTTCTAATACCATTATCCAGCAAAAGGAACCAGAGATGTTTAGAAAAATGGCTGATTCCACGCCTGCGACAGAGACTGTAAGATGAGCCTGGAGGACGACCCGGCACAAGAAAGCTAAGATGTGTGTGACCGCACGCAACCAAACAAATAATGTATACTTAGACTATCACCCAATGTATAAAAAATATACCCTGGAGTCCACACTGACATAGATACGTGATTGAATTGCCAGCTTTCAAAGACGAGGGAACTGTGGCTCAGCAAGGCTCAGGAACTTGTCCCTGCTCACACAGCAAATGGGGGTGGAGCTGGGACTTAAGCCCAGATGCTCCAACCCTACAAACAAGTTCTTCTAGGTGCATCCACACCGGGCAGGAGAAGCTATTTGAGATAATGCACGTAGGGTGTTCAGAAAGACGGGAAGTATGACCAGAATCCCAATCAATGTCTACAGTTGTACGTATCATTATCATTACTTCCCCACCCAGCACAGATCTTTAGCTGTGTTTTCCCAGCACAGGCCTTCCCCAAGCTGCTCTGTCTCCTCTGCCAACCATGCCCATTAACCACCCTCTGCCATGCCCCCTTTTCCCCTTCCTTGAATCCCACTCGTCTTTCAGAAGTCTCTTCTGACCCCTGGCTCTTTCAGCACATCAGCTGCGCACCCGCCCCCTCATCGTAATCTCCAGCAGCTTGGACCTCCAAGGGTACCAAGCTGCAGGAGGGCAGGAAAGAGGGGCTACACACAGTAAGCGCTTAATAAATAACTCAAGCATGCATGTATGCGAGCACGAATGGATGGGTGAATGAATGAGTGACTCTTGCAGAAACTGACCCCAAAGAAGGAAGAGGCGCCATTAAGAGTGTCCTGCGATGTCCTCACGATGCCCACCTGGAGCAGCCATTCCCCAGGGGCTCCCGCGGGTCAGCGGCTGGGAGGGGCAGCTGTTGGTAAGCTGCTGGCCTGCTCCTTCTGGCAAGCTCTCTCTGCAATCAGAGCCCTGTGCTTTCTCTTTGGCCTCAAACGGCCCCGATCAATAGGAAGAGGAGAGCAAGGGTGCTCGGCCGAACTCAGTGGCAGGGCAATGGGGGATCCAGTTACACAGTCGGCAAGGTTGGGAACCACCCACTCCAAGCTGGGGCAGACGCCGAGGACCAAAAGCCCACTGCCGGGAATGCCCTTCTTACTGGTACCACTGGAAACCGTAATTGCATTAGTAACAAGAGGCAGCGTTTCTGGAACACTTAACAATGTGCCAGGAGTGGTCCCGAGTGCTTTGCATGCCCGCTCCCACCAAGTCCCCACCACTGCCCCGCATGGTGCACACCGCAGTCTCATATCTCCGCTTCATCTTCAGTCTGACTCTTCTTGAGGGCAGGAGCTGCGCTTTCCCATCTCTCTGCGCCGAAAAAGACACTCAGGAGACAACTCGTGCACACTTGCTCATTGGCTGTTTGACTGGCTCGAGCCATTTCCTGGGCCTGCTTGCTCCGCTGGAGTCTCTAAGCCACTGGGTGGAGTGGCAATATGACCTACTGGAAATGATCCTGAGTCCCCAAGCTGACACTTAATAATTTGGTAAGTGACTTAGTCTCAGAAACTGTCTAAATGGGACTGATAGCCTACCTCCTAGGATTGTCGAATGCAGGCCACAAATATGTATTGAGTGCCCAGGTTTGAAGGCCCTGCAGGAGGCAGACATGGAAACAAAAGGCTTCAATCAAGTATGCTGAGGGTGAAAATTCAGGCCTGCAGGGTGCAATGGAATGTAGGAGGGAAGCCTCAAACTAGCCTAGGCAATCAGAGAAGACTTCCTGGAGGAGGACACGCCTGAGCCATGGGGGACAAAAGGGAAACGGCTAGTGAGGGATGTACTTATGGCTATCTTCAAAACACTAGTCCCCACAGAAGAATGGGGTGTGTCAAGATTAAACCCTCTCCGAAGGCATGCCCTGTTTACAGCAGAAGAAAGTATCTTCCAGGGGCATGGAAGGTGGCATGGTCTTCACTCAGAGCCAGCACAAGCAAGAGAAAACCAAAGTCACACCCTATCCCCCCACCATGAGAAAATAAAATCCTATTCCTTTAAGACTTGAGAAGCACAGCTGGACCCTGCCAAGCCTCGGCTCCAAAGTCCACAGTCAGTAATTCCAGAGTAAATATCAGCAGAAGAGGCCTTGTGTTCCTCCCACCTCCCCTCTGCACACAGCAAACACATCATGCCACTGCCCTTTGGTGAACGGCCGCCTTCAGCGCTGGCCTGCAATCCAGTCTTGGGAGCCACTCCTTGGGGGGTGGGGTGTTTCACTATTTAAGACGTCATTGTTCTGCACACGGTAGGCACAAAGCCAAGGTCAAGCCCTGAGCTAAGAGAGTCCCAGGCCGGCCACGCCACCAGCTCCTTCCGGCTCCTGCCCCAGTCCCCAGCAGCCCCTCAGTGTGTTGCCAGGGCTGACCCACTCCATTGCAGATCTGGCTCCAACAATGGGCACGTCTCTAGTCTTTCTGTGGCTTGGCCTGGGCTTGAAGCACCCCCATGCTATCTGTTCTGCCCCACGTGCAACCTCACCGCACCAAAGCACGCTGATTGGGCTTTTCTGTCCACAACGGTAGCTCTGCAGACTGTCTCTGACGCGGTTGTCGCTGACACGCTCTAGCTCAGTGTTCTTGGGCTCTCTCCTGGACGACTCCAAGCCTGGCGCTCCTCATCTGCGAAATGGGCACTCTGAGAGTTCCTACCCCTCAAGTCCTTCTGGGGTTGCAATGAGTGAAGACATACAAGTGTTTAGAACAGGGGCTGGCAGGCTGTGCTTAGGGGAGCACAGATCACTCCCCTTAGGATGATGCCATGGGTTCCTTGTGACAATTACAGGCAGAAATGCAGGCAAACTGCAGAGCCTTGCTCCTGGGAGGAAGCACTCCATGAAATTAACTGTGGTTCTTAGAGAGCAGGAAAAGGAGGGAGCAATGGAAAGAAAGCACAGGAAAGTGAGCAGAGCCATAGAATCTGCCAGAGCTGCCACGGCCATGGTCTCCGGTTGGGATCCTGGGTCTCTCTTCAAGGTCAGGGCCTTGTAAGCCCCCCTTCTTGTCCCCAAAGATGAGCTCAGGAAATTTCCACCGTCTCGCCAGAAAATCCCCCACCCCATGCAGGCTTCTTCCATCAAAGAAGCTCCTCCTCATGCAAGAATATGAGTTCAAAGCCATGCCAACATCCAGGCGTCCAACATTGGAAGTGGGCACGGAAAAGTTAGGTACCTAGAGTCGGAACTCGTAGGGGAGAGATGGTCCTGGACACCTACTTAACTTCTCCGAGGAAATCACTTAACCTCTCTGAGCTTCCATTTACTTACCAAAAATCACTGGGGCGATAATTAAACACTTAACATGCAGGGCTCAGTGAGAATGTTATGACGAAACATGTCATAAGCAGTTAACACATCCTAATAAGACATTCTAATCCTATCATGTCGAGTGATATAATCTAATGTCAGGAGTGACATCTGCCGAGTGCTTTCTATCTGTTAGCATAGAAAGACCTAAGTCTTGTACATGGTACATACACTGACTCATCTGAGTCTCACACCAACACCTGGTCCTTGCATATCATTTCCATTTTGCTCCTAGGAAACTGAGGCACAGAAGGATTAAGTCACTCGCCCAAGGTAACACAGCTAACAAATGGCAGATCAAGCCTGGGTCTACAGACCCAATGCAATTTTGACCTTTGCTTGCTGACCACATTGTACAAGGTGAAGGAATATCCATTCTTCTCTCTCCCTCCTCTTGGGAGCTCCCTCAATGGACCAAGCTTGGTACTTGACATATAACAGACACCCAATGAGCTCTGCTACATGCTGAACACAGACAGCCTGCCTTGAAGCTGAATCTCCCCTCCCCGCCCCACTCCTGGGCTGCCAGGATGAGCTTCTGCCCAAGGATGAGCTCATCACTGGCTGCACATTTCTTCCCAGAAGCCCCTGCAAGTGGCAAAAACCTCTCAGGCTAAGATCCACTCTGCCAGATCCAATGTTCAGAGTCTGTCACCAACCATGGTCAGAGTGTTCTCCAGACACCATCTGAGACCACCTCACAGGGAAGCCAGGGGACAGGGGCCCACAGCCCTGGGGCAGCTCTCATGGACTGGGGCCTCCCACACCCTCCCAACACTGAAGGTGACAGGTCATGGGAGAGACCTGCACAAACCCTAGTGTCAGAGAGACTTGGATTTGAATCCTGGCTCTGCCCTGCCATGCTCTGCATCTTTGGGGAGGCCACGTTCCCTCTCTGAGCCTCAGTATCCTCATTCGTAATATCCAAACCCTGCCAGCACCTTCTCACGGTGATGTCTCCATGATTGATGAGATGAAAGACACAAATGTCGGATCCAGTGCCGGGGCTTTGGGACGTGGTATCTTTTGACATCTAGAACAGAGAATGGTGGAGGAAGGTTTGTCCTGGGCTGTTGATTATCTCACTACCCCCCATCCACTCACTCCTGCCCCCTTTTCCTCTACCCTTGGGCCAAAAGCGCTTGAACCCAACACTGCCCCCTGCTGGCACGCTCTGACACACGCTCTCCTAGAAAGCAAAGGCTTAGTGGTTCTGAGTTTGACATTCTTAAATGTTAAAGAGGCGCCTTTTGTTTACTGGATCCTATCTATCAATATTTGTTCCACGCTAAATTAAAACTGAGATATTTTAACATATGTTTAATTCATTTAAAAATAATAAACTTATTACACTTTAACATAAATATCTTTTATGAGAAATCGTTATCTTTCGTAAAACAGAGCATCCCAGCAGGGAACAGCACTGTTTGGCCTTTTCCCCTCCCTCTCTTTAATGTCTGAACGGAAGACAGCGGATTCTCATTCCTGCTTTTGCATTCAGTCTGTCTGGATGGAGCCGCTGAGAAACATATGCTCGCGAGACAATGAGACTCAGCAAATAAGTGCTGAGTATTATGAAGAAAATAGTTTTGACCTCTTGGACGTCCTGCAAGGGTCTCAGGAGCCTTCAAGGTCCTCAGACCACACTGAGAAAAGCTCTTTTGTACCCATTCTTTGCACATTGGCTGTTAGGGTGATTCAGTTCCCTGCTGGTCTGTTCTCTATGCGGCTAACGTCTGCTGGTTCTCACTGCTTTCTAGGTAAGTGATGCCCAACCCCCATACCGCAGCTGAGTCCAGCAGCCTGTGCCCTCTCATGGGCAGGGGCAGTGCCTCCCTCTCCTTGGCCCTTCCTGAAAAGAACAAACAGCCGCATCTCCCGCCCTAGTGCCCTTGCCCAGGTGGACCCTTCTCTCTGCAATACCAGTCTAGCTCCTCTTCCTGGTCCATCGCTTCACCCTGCGTAGACGCCACAGGCACCACTTCGTCTAGGAATTCTCCCGACCCTACCTGCCCCCGGGGCCAGGTAAGTGTTCACCTGAGCTCACCTAGCACTCTCTGCACACCTCATCCTAGCACTCACTGGGCTGGAAAAGGTTTTCCAGGTTAGGAACCCAAATCATTTATGGACTGTGCGTTCCTTGAGGGCAGGAGTGGGACTCATCACGGACCCCAGGGCCTGTGTTAGACCCTCATGGAACATTCATGTCAGTCAGTGTGTTTTATTTCATTGATCTTGTCTAGCATGCCAAATTTATTTTCTGTCAAATTTATTTCCATCTGCCCGAATTCCCATTCCCACAGTGATTATCCTAATTCTTCAATTCTAAGAGAGACGTTTCTTTCTCCTCACATTATTGTATGTCTGAGATCAGAATGTCTACGTTGATGTGTACATTTAATGTTTCTGATTTCTCGTCCCCAAAAGCTATAGCTAAATCAATGGTCTATCTTGAAATCAATGGCATTTTACTTTTTATGAATAGAATTCTCCTGTTCCAAATAATGGTGCTGGTAATTCACAACTGCGCCTTTACATGGTCTCATTAACTTGAGAGGGGAGCAGGCAGGGAGAAAGAATTGGAAGAATTTCAGACACTGAAGCCTGACTGCTGAGAACTAAGAGAGGGAGAAGGCATCTCCAGCCTCAAGGCATGTGATTGAGAAAACAAAACAAAACAAAACAAAACAAAAAACATTACTTTCATAGATGTGACTATCCAGATGCTAGAGAGGTTGGTCCCAAGCCCTGAGGGCTTTTTTTGTTGTTGGTATTGTTATTGTTTTTTTTTTTTAACTGTTGTTATTATTTTGTATTTTGGGGGAGTCTTAGGCCCCACAGACAAGTTTCTTTACTTTTGATTTTACTTTTATTTTATTGTGGTAAGAACATGTAGCATGGATTCTATGGTTTTAATGGCGTTTTAAGGGTGTAACAATACAGTATTGCTGTCTATATGTACAATGTTGTAAGCAGATCTCTAGAACTTATTCATCTTGCTTAATTGAAACTTCATGCCCATTGATTGGTAACTCCCCATTTCCACCTGTTTAGTGGTTCAGAACCATCAAGTCATTGACAGTTGAATTAACCAAGCCAGGACCTTCTGCTCTGTGGAATAATAAATGCCCCTAGTGTACAGGTCCGTTCAGCCGGGTTATCTCACCTGCAGCCAGAACCAGCCTCCCTACCCAGGTACTATCTGTAACCTGGTTTGGTGTTTGCTTCTCACCTTCTCTAACATGTATGGACATCTCTGCACATTTATAGACAGAATAATAAAAATTAATGTCTATTAAAGTCTTGCTACCTGCAAGTACTTTAGGAAGCATACTATGAGTCTTTCATTTTTATTTCCATGACAGATCTGTGTGGTCAGAAAGATGAGGCTTGTTTTTCAGATGACAAGGGAGTCAAAGTTTGGAAGGGGAGAATAACACAGCAACTAAATGGAGGGGTCAGAATGTAAACCCAGGCCATTCTGTCAAGAGTCAACTCTCTGCTCTGTAACAACAGCGCCCAGGATTCACCCCATTACTGATAACTACAAGACTCACGCCATTTTCTGTATGTAATGCACCCACCCCCAGCGATGGCCCATGCCCAGCAAGGGGGGTCTTTCTCCATTTTCCCCTGCACAGCCTCTCCAGCTGGCCCTCCCTCTTTGCTCTCTTCCAATTATCCTGATTCCTAAAGATGTGAAACAGTAATATTCCCCGATTGCTTTCTCCTATAATTTCACGTAGCGGGTCCCCTCAAATAGAAAGTCCTTAATTTTAATTGCATATTGTGTTCCCTTTCTGAGGGCAGACAGCTATTTATTCATCCAGCTAATTGTTCAAGAGACAAAGACATGGAACATATCGCAACAAATTAAGTATTTGCTAGTTGCTGTTACTACTGGGGCTATGTTGCATTCTCGATTTCCCTTCTAGGAGCTCCTGAGGAAATCTTGGCATCTTTTTAAAAAAATTTATTTTTTGGCTTAGCCTACCTATGATTACATAGAGGCCAACAAATCCTGGAGTTGTATTACTACTCAGGATGGTAACTAAGACAACATAAAGATGTATAGCCATGTTTTCTTTGATGAAAGAAGAAAACATACAAACAGTGTTAGCTGAATACTTCCCGTGTGCCATGCATTGGGCTGGACACAGATAAAAATTCATCTGTTTCCTCCTCCTTATTCAAGAACTACTTGTGAGACTCTATTATGCCCACTCTTACTGATAAGAATTGAAGAGTAGAAAAATAAATGCATATGTCCACACCAGGCACACGGCAGGGCCTCAGAAGAAGGGAAGGGACTTTTGAACCCAGGCCATTGTAAGCCCAAAGTGTCGGCTTTTTTATGGCAATCACAGATAAAGTAGCCCCTCCAGATTTGTAACTGGTCCCATGAGAATGAGACAAGCATCTCAATTCCTACGGTATACATGGGGTCACCTTCACAGGCAGGGGGTGATTCTCCCAACTTTGCTGGCTCCCAACTTTGCATCAGAAACCAGATGAAGAAGGCATCTGTACTCACACAAAGAAACCCCCTGAGACTAAGAAGTCTGCCCACTTCCCAATCTGCCCAGGCCAGAGAGTCTCATCCTTGCCCCCTGTGTGCTCATGCCCTGGGTCTTTACAGACACACACACACACACACACACACACACACACACACACACACGGCTACATGAATTTGAGCCACATTCATCAAACGAAAGACGTCCAGCTTTATTCCTGGAGTGTCAGTCAGTCCTACAGCTGAGTGACAAAAATGTCCAGAGGGGAACCATCAGTTTATTGAATTCATACTCCCTGAACACACACTCTGTGGCAGGCAAGCCCTGCGAATACAGAGATGGGGCAAACCCAGCTCTGCCCCAACAGATCTCCCAGCCCCAGCAGCAGAACCCCAGCTCATCATAATATATGGCCATAGGGAAAACTGGGCAGGAATTGATGCCCTCTTAGCAGGAAGTCTGACTCAAAAGAGGGCAGAGGTGTGGTGCATGTGGACAGAGGCTTGATCCTGGCCGCCCCTGAGAAGTGATAGACCCCCCCCCCCAAAGGGGCGCTGATGAGCGTTGTATCATGTTCCTAAAGAGAGGGTGAAAGGGCTCCCAGACCACAGGATTCCCCCGTGCTGAGAGACAGCCAGAAATGTTATTCTGCAAGGAAAAGGAGAGGACTTTCCTGCCGATGGAAGATTCCCTGGCAGGCGAACTCCAGCTTACATCACCGTCAGACTGCAGTGAGAGTTCAGTCATTCAACAAATATTTACCGAGCATCTGCTATGTGCTGGGCACTGCTCAGTGCTTGGGATACATCAGTGAACAAAACAGCAAAAGTTGGCTGACATTCTAGCAGTGGATGCAGAAGGAGTGAACACCCAGCCTCCTGGACCTCACAGGGCCAGCATCCCTTCACTTGGGCTCAGCCCCTCTGCATTGCCTGGAGGATCTGAGAGGCCTGGGCAGGCGTGACTCTGGCCAGGAGGAGCCTAGAGGTAGGACGAGGGTGTGAATATCCAGACACATGTGTGGAAGCCTCCTGGGCTGGGTAGTCCAGAGCTAGCTCATTCCACTGGGGAGCTTGCTTCCCATGCCAGCTTCCACCATGCTGCCCGGCCGGAGAAACTCCCAGTCACATAAGTAACAACCAACGCAGGAATGTATTTCAGGGAAGCAGGAGGGAGAATGGAGAGTTAGGGGGTAGAGACCAGAATACAAAGTTTTGCATCTTTACCAGTTTTTTTTTTTTTAAGTACACAGTTTTATTGAGATATAATTCACAAGGCTTTGCCTCACCTCACTGTGAGGGTCAGACTTTTGGAAGTGAGGCAGGGCAGGGTAACAAGGGACAAGACCCCGGGAGAAGGATTTTTAGCATCAAGAAAGTAAGCACAGACTCGGACTCCAAGCTGCTGAGGAACTGAGGACAGGAGAGGAGGAAAGTGGCAGGTGACATGCCATCCTTCACAGGGTGTGGATGAGCTCAGGCCAAGGGACCCAAAGGACTGCACCCAGATCTTGGCTCTGCCACTCCTTAACTCAGCTCACTCTTGTAAAAAAAAAAAAAAAATGGACCCGCTGAATCTCAGTGCTGCCATCTCTAAAACAGGACTAAGGTGAGTACCTGCCTTAGAGAGCTGTTGGGAAGACTGAGTGGGAGAGGGTCCCCAAAGAACCACACTTGTAGTCAGGCTCAGAGGTTCACCATGAGAAGCATTTGGTTCTTCCTAAAACTCTCATTCAGAACAGATAAAAATCCAGCCCGTGTCTTCTAAGAGCTCACAGCTGAAAACACCCCATCTCCAAGTCATTCTGTCTTCTTTCCCCACACATCCAGCAACTTTCCTCTGAAGACCGGGTGTCCACCTGGATGCGAGGCAGCTGAGGTGGAGAGAGATCGGCAGGGAGGCCATGTGTGTGTCGGGGGAGGGAGTAGGCTTGGCATCACAGAGGAATGCCTCCAGCTGCCACGGAGGCAGTGCAGCATGTGGAGATGGGGAAATCCTGCACGTTTTCCACAGAAATGACTTGGGCAGTGTGTTTTGTCTGCAGTGTGTAGGATCATGCTGTGGACTGAGCCAGGAGGAAACGGAGAGGGAGTGGGGGCGGAAGGGTACTGCCAGCCTGCAGGCAGCTGGGTAGGGGTGCTGGGAGTACGGCAGAGGTCAGAGAGAGCTTCAGGCTGCAAAAGAGGCAGTGTGGGAAGGGAGGAGGCTGGAGATGACAGCCAGGTGCACTGGCTTGGTGCTGAGATGGTCCCGCATCCCTGCATCCACACACTCAGCAGACCTTGCTGAGCCCCACGTCACTTAACACTAACTTGGACCACACTACTGTCAGGCTCCTTGGAGCCTCCTTCTGATGAGGCCTGACCTTGGCCTGCTCAGCCCAGCCATGGAAAAGAAAGCTTAGCGAGAAACCCGCATGCTTAACAACTGGTGGTCAGCACCACGGATAGCAGATCAGGTTCCTCGGCTCCACCTTTGAGGTCTCCATCCCTGGTCTGTCTTTTGCAAGAACACTTAGGTCAAATTTAGCAGGACCCCCCCCCCCCCCCCACCGAACCCTTCATGTCTCCTCACTATGATTTTCCATCCAGTGGGTCACTGGTTAGTACCCCCTGCCACCACATCCCACATGTCCTTGTATTCGTTCTGAGTTAAGCCCCACCTCTGTTCCTTTGAATAGTTTTTCTTACTGTTTCAACAAGTATCAGAAGGGTCCATGCTGGTTCATCCCCAGGGCCATGGCACTGAGAGTGGTGTGGATATAGCACGTGCAGGGTGTGCATAGAGGGGTTCTGGCAGATGGGGTCAGCATGCAGTGGAGAAGGAAGAGCTTCCTGTTGGAAACATCTAGAAGCAGCTCTTTCTATGTCCCAGCATGAGCCAGGTTGGCCTTCGAGCTCTTGAATCTGCCTTTCTCCCCAAGCAGTGCTGGGCTGAGAACCAAACTATGTCCCCTGCCACTTCACAGCTGCATGACTTTGGGCAAGCCATGTAACCTCGCTGGGCCCCAGTGTCTCCTCTGAAAAATAAAGGTGAAATGAGTGAAGAGAGGAAAAACATCTAAAGAGTTTCTGGGTTATGCATCGGCTACAATGAACTGTGATGACCTTCTTCAGACCTCCATTTCTGAGATTAAAATCCCAACTGGGAAAACTGGGTATCAATGCAAGGTCTTCCATTTGTCATCCGAAAAACCCCTATGCATCTTTCAAATCTCAAATCAGAGCTCACTTCTCACAGAAGGCTTATCTCCTCTGTAGCCTGCTCTCCAGTCTCAGCAAGTCTTTGCTGGGTCTATCTCTCTGACATTCACCAACCCCAAGACCCTGCATCTCCCCTTCTGGTCAGTCTCCTCATCCCCGTGGGCTGTGCTGGCTGACTTCTCTCTGTGTACCCATCACCCAGCACAGTGTCTGGCAGGGAATGAAAGCCAACACATTTCAAAAGATGAATAAATGAAAGAATGAATGGGTAATCTCCCAGAGACGAGGGGAGATAGAACAAAAGAAAAGATGGTAAAGTAATGTGAGAGTGTATTTGAAACTCTGGCATGGAAAAAAGCTTCGTGCAAGCATACAAACAGAAAGAATTCATATATAATAGGAGATAGAATTGGGGCCCTAAGGCTGCTCAGCACAGTGCATTAAACCATAGAAGGTGGTGGAACATCCATGCAGAGGCTTAATGGGGAAAGGTTGCAACCAAAAATTCCTAGCTGTCAGCTGGTCAGTCATGGGTAATAACAACATGAAGATAAAACCAGAGGGTCAGTGGAGACGTATGGGTTCAAGATTTTTTTTTTTTTTAATACTGAAAGTAACTGCTAGAAAAATGGAAAGCAGGATTTACACCTTCCATATCAGTATGGAGGTATGGAGATGGTATGTTAAAGTCAGATTGCCTGGGTTTGAATAACAATTCCGTTGCTCAGTGACCAGGTCAGGTTCTTTCACCTCTTGGTGCCTTGCTTTTCCCATCTGTAAAATGGGAATACTGACAGTGCCAACTTCATGGAACTCTTGTGAGAGAGTTGAACAGGATAATCCATACACAACACAGGGTCTTGTGACTGGCACAGAGTAGGCCACAGTGGATGCTGTGATATGCCACCCAGATGTCCTTCAGGAGCAAAGGACTTCCCCCCTCCCCCCGCAGATGCTGGAACATTACCAGAACATCGCAGGAAACAGCCTCCAGGGGATGGTCTTGGCTGAAGGAAATTCCTCGTCCAAGACCATGTGTCTTTCCAGAGGTGGTCCACAAGCAAGAACTCACCAACAGAGAGGTGCAGTGGTCTAGTTTCCTTGACTGAACTTGCAATGATCTTGTAAAATATCACCCCAACTTCAAAGACCCCGGGGGAGTTGGTGCACCAAACTTCTCACTATGCTCAATGCTGCTTCTTTGCTTCCTTTCTACAAGTGTTAAGCTCAGGAGCACTCTCTAACAAATGTCCTATAGGCTAACATCCTCAAAGTTTGTTTTCCAGGGAACCCAATCTGCCAGCAAGGAGACCAACATGGAGATCCCTTACTTGAGAAGACCTGCCAGCTACTGGGAGGCAAGGTGAATACACTGTAGCCCATCCATCCAGAATGGGGAGCCATTCCATTTGACAGAATGGACATACATTCTGTGTCTGACTATCCCTTTCCTGTTTTCCAGACCTCAGCCAGCACCCTGATCTAAGAATTTGTTTGGTTGACTAGCACTGGATCCCACATAACATCATGCTAGACCAAAAAATCTACTTCAGAGCAAAAGAAATGCATAAGTAGGCCCACACTGAAACATAGAATACCAAAGGAATAGCAAGGAAGTATAATGTACAAAAAGCAAAAAATAAAGCAAAATAAAAATGACAGATGATCAAATACACAATAAATACGAATAGGTTAAAATTTCCTTAAAACACTCTGAGAGGGGGAAAAAAAATCAAGCCTAACAATCTGTTATTGATTAGCAACATACCCAAAACAAAGTGACAAAGTACAAGGAAAAATAAATGAAGGACTTAGTGGGAGCAGGGAAAATATTGGTCTTTCTGAGATTGTGTATGTTGTTCGGAAACACTGGATAGGTGTTTTAGATATCTGCCTTTCTAGGACAGTATGTTCTCCTGATGAAAAAAAAAAATTATAATTGGCACATCTCATATCTGAATTTAAGGGGCTGCCATCCACTACTGTTTTCAGAGGAAAATACATAGGCTTCAAGCTGTCAAAATTGGAAAAGTCTAGGTTTAAATAAATGGAGTGATCTTTCAACTGAATCATTTAAAAAATTATAGAACTGAAAAAGAAAGAAAATAATTATGGAACTGGTTAATGGAATTAAAAACTACAAAAGCAAGGATTAAGTGTAAAATTGAAAAATAAACTAAAGTTGGACAAACATAAGCAAATAAAATTTTAATAAGAAGTTTTTACAACCACCAAAATAGACACATTTTCAAATCACAAAGTATGTTTTCTGGCCGGTTCTGTGGAGTTTTTAAAAATGTAGGTGAAACAGATGATTTCGAAGGAAAATCTGAATTACCAAAATCAGTTCCAAGGGGAAAAAACAAAAAATCAACATGACACAGAGAGACAATAACAAGTTATAAGTTTTTTTTTTTTTTAACCATCAGGGAATGGATTGTGAATCACTCCTCTGGCTGTTAGGAAAAGCAGACGTTCTCCCAACCCATTTTGGGGGTGCATAGCGCCATGTTGAAAAATGAACCAAAGCAAGATTTAAAAGACAGAAAAACCTTTCCATCAAATACTTGAAGTACAAAAATCCTAAATAAAATCCTAGTGGGAGAATCAAGGGGTCACATTAAGAAAATAAAACTTATGATATCCAAAGAGGACATTATGTTTATTAATGCCAAAAATAGTAGGGCCTTTAATGCCAAGAAAACAAGACAGTCTCCTATTACAAAGGTTATTAGTGAGAGTCACCACATCAATAAGTCAAAGGAAAAAAATCCATATAATCACCTTAATAGATGGCCAATGGCAATTGACCAAGTTTGATATCTGTTCCTATTATTTTAAAACTAGTAACCCAGAAAGAGTTCCTCAGTATGAGAAAATTGTTTGAAATCAACAGGAAACATCTCATTTAATGCAGGAAACCTAGAAGGAGTCTCACTTAGACAACACAGGGAAGGCTTTAAGAAGCAGAAACTCCAAGATAAAACCACACCGAACAAAAGTTTGACAGGGTAGCTCTTGTACATAATGACATGAAACTTTCAAAGAAAAGAAAAACAATGAACTTTAAAGACAAGTGACAATTTGAAAAATATGTTTCAATATAATTGATAATCACAATATTACTGTTACAAGATCTTAGCAAGTTACAAAAGAAGAAATACAACAAGTTATATAGATATCATTTATAAATTCACTTGAAATAACTTGAAAAATAAAATGAATATTAAAAATAAATAAAATAAAATTTAAAGTTAAAAATTAAAAAATAATGGTGCAAATAGTTTTGGAGATTCTGGATAAGAGGCACTGCTATCATTTGCTTAGAGAAATTTAAACAGATTCAAAAGTTTTGGGAAAGCAATTTGGAAGTAAGTGTTAGAATACTTATAAATATCCATACCTTTATCTATTTTAGGCATGCATTCTGAAGAAGTACATTGGAGAGAAAAATGAAGACTTCAAGAAAGAGGATGTTATTTATGCTAATTAAAACTGGAAATAATGTACAAATTCAACAGCAGGACACTGGGTAAAAACATTCTATGTAGGATGAAATACCAGACAACCAATAAAAGTCATCACTTAGAAAGAAATTAATAATTGGAAACAGGAAACAAAATCAGAGAGGGAGACAAACCACAAGAGACTCTTAACTCTAGAAAACAAACTGAGGGTTGCTGGGGGAGTGGTGGTTGGGGGTATGGGGTAACTGGGGGATGGGTATTAAGGAGGGCACATGTTGGAATGAGTACAAGGTGTTATATGCAACTGATGAATTACTGAACTCTACCTCCGAAAGTAATAATACACTATAGGTTAAATAATTGAATTTAAATAAAATAAGATAAAAATTAAAAAACTAAAAACAGTGAAAAATTATTCACTATTGTTAAGTGAATAAATCATGTTGACTTTTGCATGTAGAGCATGACCTAAATTCATGTAAATATACAAAGACCAAAAAACACAGAAGGAGATAAACAAAAGCTTTCATTCTTTCAAAAAAAATATGAAGCATCTACAAAGGACCAGGCTTGGTTCCAGGTACTGTCCAATAAAATAGAAAAGAGGCCACTCTTCATGAAATAAATGAATGTAGTTATCTCTTAGTGGTGGGATTACCAGTGGTTTTCCTGTTCTTCTTTGAGATTTTATACTTTTTCCCAAATGTTCTGTATGAAATGTGATTTTAAGCAGAATGTGGTAGTTTTCATTCTAGGTGGTCATTTGGACTTTACTAGGAAGTTTAAACAAATACTAATACATAAGCTGATAAAACACAGTTTTCAAAAATATTCCTGAGAAAATTATGTATCAAATGGAAAAAGAGAGAGAGAGAAAGAGAGAGAGAAAGAGGACTTCTACCTCCCACTCTACACAAAAATCAGTTCCAGGCTGGTGGACCTGGCTATGGAAGATAAGACAACAAAATTTCTAGACGAAAATAAGGGGGATGATCTTCATGGCTTTTGTCATAAAAAGAATAATTTACCAACTTCACTTCATTAAAATTAAGAGCCTTTGTTCGTAAAATAAAATAATAACAACACAATTGTTAAGAAAGAGAAAAGCAAAGCCACAGAGTGAGAAAAGCTATTTGCTGCACATATAACTAACACAAGGCTTTTATTCAGAACATGTAAGGAAAATGCCAGGCAACCTAATGGAATGGTGATCTGGAGACTGGAGCGGCCACTTCACAGAAGAGGATCTCCAAATGGCTTTTAACCAAATGAAAAGTGAGAAATCTCACAAGCTATCGGGCGAATGCAAATCAAAGTCACAAGGCGATACTCCCACACGCCCATGAGCACTGCTGACAAAGCTGGAGTCATTGAGATGTGGTGTGAACTCTCTGGCACTGTGGCTAGTACAAACTGATGGCACCACATTGGAAAACAGACACTGTATACCATACCTGAAGATAAACATACCCGTGATGCAACAATTATACTCCTAGGTATACACCTTGCAAAAACATGTGTATATATATATGCACCAAGAAGCAAATACAAGAAAGTTCCTAACAGCATTATCTGTAACAATAATCCAACATGGGAACCAACCCAAATATCCATCAATCATCACCAATGGTGGGGTCACACAAGGGAAATGAATAAGATACAGTGACACGCACTAATGTGGGTGTATTTCACCAGTGTACAGCTGAACGAATGAACCAGATACAAAATAACACCTTCTATATGGTTCCATTCCATAAAGTCCCCGAACACGTGGGGTAACTCTTGATTTTGGAAATGAAAGCTTGCATCGTGAAAGTACAAAGAGCAAGAGAGCGATTGCTGGCAAAGTCAGCACAGTGGTTACTCTGGGGGAAGACTCTGGGTTACGGATGGAAAGGGACAGTGTGGGAACTCTGATGTGCTGCCAGTGTTTTCACCTGGATGGTGATGTCCCCTTTCCGTTAATTTGCCAAACTGGACATTTGTATTATGCGTTTTTCATCATGAGTGTCACAAGCAAAATAAAAAAAGATATCGAAGCAATGACAACTAAAATACTGATGTCTGGGCCCCAACCCAGGACAATGAAATAGAAAGTGAGGGGAAGATGTGGTGCCCGTTTTCCAACCTCCCCACCCCCGAGGTGATGCTCATGCAGCTGGAAGGCTGAGAGGCATGGGTACCAGGCTACGGGGAAGCAGCACCTCTCCAGTGTGTGTGTCTACACTTAGAAGCCACCTCACTTCTGTGATTCTGAGCACTCTTCTGTGCCTCAGTCTCCTCTTCTGTAAAATATGGGTATAATAACAATATTCCAAATACACATATACAATAACAACATTTCAAATATTTCAAAGTCTGCTGCTGTCAGGATTAGAAATGCCAGCACCCATGAAGGTGGTACACTATTACTTGGCAAGTTTTAAGTGCTCAGGAAAGCACACGTGCACAATTTGGGGAACAGAAGAGGGCAAGGGAGAAGCAGGTTCCCGATGGGCAGGGAGCCTGACACCTGGCTCTGATCCCAGGACCCAGGATCATAACCTGAGCCAAAGGCAGATGCTTAACCAACTGAGCCACCCAGATGCCCCTATTTTTTAAGGGAGATAATAGGAAGGAAGGGCCCAATATAATGCCAAACATTTAGTATGCACTTAATAATGCTATTCTATTAAATATTTGGTTTCCACATCTCTGGACAAACTAGATCACCTTCACTTGTGGGCTGGGGGGGGGGGGATTCCGTTTCAGAAAAGAGAGAAATGTCATTCAGAATCGAGAGAGAAGTAGTTGGGGGGAAGGGGATACTTGCAGCTGGGAATCCATCCCTTAGCTTGGTAAGTTTGTCAGTTCCCCAGAGACAAAGCCCAACTCCTCCTTTCCTTGATTCGGCTGACCATGGCTACCACCTGCTCTGGGAGGGGTGATGGGCACTGATGCCTGTCTGGACTGAGGCACATTCGGTTTGTAGCTCAGACATTAGCCCTGCAGACTGGGGTATCAAAAGGCCAGAACTCAAACATCCCTCCACCTTTTACTGGGTGGGTGACTTGGGCCAGGCACATAACCTCCGTATCAGTGTCTGTAAGATGGAGAGGAGGACAAAAGCAGCTCTCTCTTGTCCTCACTGTTTGGGTGAGGCTGCATCAAGAGAAGGGTTACAAAAGCCCAGAACACACAACATGTGCTCAGCTATAAAATGCTTTACGCCCCCGCGCCCGGCAGGTGGCTGGGGAATGACACTAATAAAACCAAATTCTGTAGGCTGCTCTGGATTTTAGGAGCCTGTCAAGCCAAAACAAATACCACCAAACTGTTTTGTAAGGCTGCCCTGGGGTACACAGTGCTCACCAAGGGAACAGAGTTAGAAACATCTTCCCCACTGGTCTGCAGCGAGCAGAAGAGAAAACATCTTCTGGTTCCCCGCAGCAGGAGACTCAGAACAGCTACCCCGTTTCTCATCTTCCTAACCCCCTCGAGGCTGATTCTCAGCAAATGCCAGCCAGCCTTCTGCACCACGTTCCACGTGGGGGGCAGCGTTCTGCAGCCACCAGTCCCGCCGATGACTGTGTTTCCAGGACAGATGTCACACTGTCTCTGGAGCTGCCATCTTAGAAACTGCCTCCCGTATAGGAGGGAGTAAGTGTGGGCACAGGGTGTTTCTTAAACCAGAAAAGGGACAATAAGGACCCATTCTAAAGCCCCCAGCAGATGCTCACAGACATATGAAGGGCAAGGGCGACGGGCCCCCAGATTGCACCTGTATAGGTGTACACGTAATTCTATGTGCCCATGCTGCCCTCCTAGACGGTCATGGACTGTAATTACCTAGAAGCTCCAAGGCAGATGGTCTGAACAGCTTCGGCATTGGGATTCCCCCCTGGAGAAACATATCTGGTTACACTGTAATCCCTCAGACCCATACTGAGTCACTCCGTGTTCACAGAGAACACTGGCTCTTCGGCTCTTGGGTCAATTTTATTGATTTGTGTCCAACAGAAACCCTCTGGAGCTCATCTTTGGTTCCTGGGTTGGGTTAAAATTTTCCAGAGGAGAATTCACCATTCTTACTGTGACCTTCAAAATAGAGACATTTTGCTGACCTTCAAGCCCTGTCCACGGCCCATTACCCATCTGATCTCCACTGCTACCATTTACCATTCTCCTAACTCGGCCCCAGCTATACTAGCCTCCTTGCTTTTCCTCAAAAACAACGCCAGGCACATTTCTACCCCAGGATCTTTGCACTAGCTACTTCCCTGGCCCTCGAGGTTCTTATCCCACAGGCAGCCTGGCTCACCCCTTCATCTCCCTCGACTCTTTGTTCAAATATCACCTTCCCAATGATGCCTACGCTGATTCCCCCTCATCTGCTCAACATGATACTACCTCAGACCACCTCAGGTCTACATTCAAAAAACTACCACACTCTCTACCACTCCCCTCTGACCACACCATTAGCCTCCTCTGCTTTACTCTGAAACACTTTTCATCATATAAATAAGAAGGAGTTTTTTTTTTTTCTTCTTCTTCTTTTTAATGTCTTTTGCAGTTCTTTACTTTCCGTGTGTGTCCCATGCTCGGGACTATAAATTCCATGACCCTCGCATGGCTCTGTTCACTTCTGGGGCATCAACATGAAGCCTATAATAGATACTTAATAAATACTTCTGGAAGTTATACTTCTACCTCATTTGTGCCTTTAGTCTGTGAAGGAGTGAGTGGCTTCATAGGCAGACCTCTCTTCAAACCTCACCTCAGGAGCAAGGCCATCCTGTCTAAATAGCTTCCTCTCAGCCCCCACCCCCCACCTCCAAACTCCCTTATCCTCCTCCTAGAACCTACCATTTCCTTGACACTACGAAGTGTGAGAAGCAGCGCACTGCTTTTGTTGTTCATGTCTCTGTCCCAATCATGCAAAACAGAGCTCAACAAACTTTCTTTCTGGAAAAAGGCCAAAAAGTAAACATTTTCGGCTTTGCAAGCCATACTGTCTCTGTCTCAGTGACTCAGCTCTGCCTTATAACATAAAAACTGCCATCAACAGTGCATCAATAATGAGCATGGCTGGGTTCCAAGATAAAACTTTATTTACAAAAACGGATCCTGGGCTAGATCTAACCTGCCGGCCAAAGTTTGTTGACCCCCGCTCTGTAACATGGCCTGGCACATAGTAGGTGTTCAATAAACATTTGCTGAATATATGAGTGAACTGAATAATTTCTCGAGTGCCTGCTCTGTGTTAGACCATGCTTTCCTCCAAATATTTCATTTCAGTCACTGAACATTACTCATCAAACTAAGGACTCAGAGGTCAAAGGCTGAGGCTCAGGGCAACTCTATGGTTTTTCCTAAGGCCATCCCCATTTAGTGACAAAGTGGGGACTGACATCTGGTGTTCCATGCCTCTGCTCATCCTACCACTGCACACATGCCTTTCATTCTTACAACATGTTCCGTGAAAATGCCAAGTCACCCTGAAGACGAGTCTGTCCTCCTTCTCCACCCACCATGTGGAAATTCTTCACTCGCCGGTCCAGCCAGGGTGAGCCCAGTACATACTACGTCCTTCGATGTGTTCCACGTCCTAGGAACTGCAGTCAGACTCGGGTGGCCATTCACGTAAAGGGGCTACCAGCATGCAGCAAGGAGAGACCACGGGGAGACACTGGGCCTGGCCATTACAAACCCTGATTCTGACTGACCAAGGTCCTGGCCTCGGGAGGAACCACCAAAGTACAAGCACTCTGAGGGCCTTCTGTGTGCTGGGCGTGGGACACCATCCTTCCTTGCCATGCTAGGAAGAAGGGACGGGCACCACTAGAGATGCCAGACAAAGTTTGGGGAGCTCTAAAGAGAGGGTAGACTTTGACCTTGGGGCTCAGGGGGCGTTTTAGCTAAGGGTCACAGTGAAGCCATGGATTTTGGGGGAGTCAGACCTGGGACCAATTCTCATTCCTGCCACTTATAGTAGCTTATGGAGACCTTGGGGACATGACTCTGTGTCTCCATGTCTTAGAAAACAGTGATAAAAATAGTACAACTCCCGTGCCCCCCAGTTTTTTATTAGAAAACGTAATGGGTTAATAGATGAAAAATGATTTCCTGAGTGAGCAGAGTAAGTACTTAAAATGTGGCCATAGTTGTTATCCTCGTCATCCTGATTTGATGGGTCCCTGGGAGCTGGAGTGGGGCTCAGCGTGGCGTGATGAGTGGGGGGTGGGGGGGGGGGAAGTCTGCCCAGATCCCAATGTCCCTGTTCGTTAAATAGCCTGAAGCCAGAAAGTCCTCAAATTGCATCACTTGTTTATTTAACCAGCACTGAGCACTGCAGAGGGGTTCCAGGTGCTGCTAAGAAGTGCTAAGTGCCCCTTGGCCAGGGCTGCCTGGATGGCCTGGGAAGACAGAATGTGCTTCTGCCCAGAGATGCAACTTAACCCACACTCGAGGACCAGCTCCAATGGCACAGGATGTGGAAACCAAGTTGAGGTCTGCTGGAAAGAGGCCTGGACCCTGGTAACCAGCCCTAACTCAGCTGGCCAGCACGAGCTTCATTCACTCAGAGCACACAGACAGGACACCATGAGAAGAGGTGGTTTTTCGTGTTGCCTCCCAGTCCTGCTGTTTTTCCTGGAAATCTCTGTGTACATGAGGCCCTGGGGGAAGCATCGGGAGGCTCTGACCCCATAGCAAAGAGATGACCCGAAGTCCGATTCGTGCACTGCGCACTGCAGTTCAAATTGAGGCGGTCCCCCACTCCATTCCATGTATACAGCCTTTGCAAACTAACGTGGCTCTTTTTCAACCTGCCCAAGCATCAGAGCTCCAGGCATTGAGAAATATAAACACAAACTCAGGAAAGTGGAGAGGCTTTTAATCGCAAAGCGATGATAACACCATGTACTTATCCAGGATCTCAGCCTCAGGAGAGTTTTGATTCGCCAAGTATTTGGGGGCTCTTACGATGTGTCAGGGTACTCACCGATGGACCTTAATTATTTCCTTCAATAACCCCTGGGTGAGCACCGGCCTGCCGGTGAAGCTCAGGGACACACGGGACATACCCAAGCCACACAAAGGAGCCAGCAGCATCTCCTAGCAGAGGGACACATCTCACCAGGGACCAGGAATGCACATGACTTGTGGGGACATGACCCGGCAGCACTCAGCAATGACCTAAGCTAGCACTCTTGTCTCACAGACACCAGGTCCAGGCTGCAGTCACAACCCTGAGTTCAGCCCCACCTCTGTCTACTGTCTGCCTGGATGTGAGCACCTTCCCTAGCTTCTCTGATTACAGCCTCCTCATCCGCTATATGGACCTGAATCTGGTATGTTGGCCTGGGGTCCTGAAGGTTAAATGAGATAGGACGGGAGAGGCATTGACACAGGCTAGTCTCACGACTTTCTTCTGAGCCGGGATCTCTCCTTGATGCACTACACGTGTCGTCTCGTTCATCTTCACAAGGAGATTCCACTGCCCCGATTTTACAGATCAGGGTAACAAACACTTGGGTGTCCACGTTCCGTTTCCATGGAGATTGAGTCTATAGTCACGACCTACGCTGAGCCATGAGACTCTGCACCCAAGAGCTGATCTTTGCAGAAGCTGAATATACAATCTGCTGTTACTGCAAAGAACCGCCCCCACCCCATCCGACCTCAGAGCCACATAAATGGTCAAATAGAAACCTAGATCAGGCATTAACTTCATGGACCCTACAAAATGTGTTTCTTCTTGTGTTTTTCAAACTTGGTCTCATATTTGCCCAGACCTGCCCCTTGCAAAGGTCTTAATCTGGATATAAGAACCTTGGGAAAATACCAAAGGTACAAGGACAGTTGGAGTAGACAGAGTATTAGGCTAGATCCCCATGGTTCCTGCCTCTCTGTGTCCATGCACAGCAGTGGCTGGACTTGGATAGGCTTCACCTGGCCCAAGGGGTCTGAAGCAGTTAGAGGGAGCTTGCCAGAGGTGAGAAGTCTTAAAAGGAAATGGATTGGAGGAATGAGAGAAAAGCAGAGTGCGCATGCGTGTGTGTGTGCACATGTGTGAACACGTGGCAGGGTGTTCAGGGTGGAACCAGGGAGTCTAAGCTCTTCGGAAAATCTTTTGAGAAAAATTGAATGCCAAAATTTTCAGGGGGCAATGAATGTAACCCCTTTACCTTCACCTTCTGTGAAACCACAGAAATCCTCCACTTGCTTTTCATTTATTTTATTTTTTAAAAGATTTTATTTATTTGACAGAGAGAAAGAAGGAGAGCTTGAGCACAAGCAGGGGAAGTGGCAGGCAGAGGGAGAGAGAGAAGCAGGCTCCCCTCTGAACAGAGAGCCCGGCCCAGGGCTCGAACCCAGAGCCCTGGGATCAGGACCTGAGCCAAAGGCAGATGTTTAAGTGACTGAGCCACCCAGGTGAACCACCCACCCTCCCCACCGCCCCCACGCCACTTGCTTTTCAAGAAATATTTCTTTTGAGTGACTGTAGCAATGTGCCAAATGGACCATGGGGGCAGATAGCCTGGCTTCAAATCCCAGCTCCATCTCCCACCCCTACCTGGGTGACCTTGAGCAAATTACTACACCTACTTTGGGCCAAAGTACTACAAATTACTACACCTACTTATATGTGGATTTTCCCCCAGAAATATAGTACAATACTGTAAACATATTTTCTCTTCCTTGTGATTTTCTTAATAATATTTTCTTTTCTCATTTACTTGATTGTCAGATACAGTATCTAATATATGTAATACATAAAATAAAAAATAATCACAATAAAAATTGTTTATGTTATTTGTAAAGCTTCCAATCAACAGGAGGTGAGTAGTAGTTAAGTTTCAGTTAAGTCAATGATTATATGCAGATTTTTGACTGTACGTTGGTGCCCCTAAGCCTGCATTGTTTAAGGGTTGACCATATTTTTGAGAATGTACTCCTGGCCCTTCACTCAATACCTTTCACATAATCATGTTAACGCTTCCCATGGTGCTTTAAGTAAGGTAAATATTCAGTTCAAGTCTGCATTGAATGGAGAAAGAGCCCTATTTTCCCAGATGTGGTTGTAAAGGTTTTTGTGTGTGTTTTTTGTTTTTTGTTTTTTTAATTTGAGACGATGTATTTGAAACGTGGTACTTGTAGCTTGAGCAGCTGCAAATGTTCTGATTCCCCACCCACAACACTCAGCAGGAAGCAGATCAGCAGTCTAAAAAGTGTCAAATTCTAGGCAGGGCTCTTGAGTGGGGATAGGCAGCTGGAGATGACAGGGAGGTCCCATGCAGTGCCTGGCCTTGGCCAGTGGGGTGGGCCCCTGTGGATTCCCCACTGGTTCCACCTCAGGGATCTTTGGAAGACCTCCACTCTATAGTACCCCAACCTAAAATCCTCTGCCTCCTCCACATCTCCCAGAACCTATGGTCCCATTTCAGTCCAACCTGTCAACACACTAGTCTACACACACCATCTTCAAGCTTCACTTTCCATTCATTGTTTTTTTTCCTCACTCATCTTGAATTTTTTCAAACTTATAGAAAAGTTGAAAGAAAACAGCCAACGATGACATGTCCTTCACACAGATTTATCCATTGCTAATATTTCGGCCACCTTTGTTTTAGGTACATTTTTTTTTTAAATTGTGACCCATTTGAAAGTAAGTTGGAGACATCATGACTATGAGGGGTAGAATAATGGCCTCCAAACAGATTCATTATTAAATCCCAAGAACCTGTGAATATATTGGGCTACACAGTAGGGTCAGTAGGCTTGCAGATGAGACTTAAGGTTGTTAACCAGCGGACATTAAATATGGAGAGATTACCCCAGTGTCCCTAATGATACCTAGATTTTAGCCCTACCATTAATATTATTTCTCTTTAATATTATACCAGGTCTCTCCCTCAGAGATGACTACGGCTTGGTTATGTATGTCATCTTCTGACATTTGAGCCCGTTATTTCCGAAGTGGCTTATTATTATTACTGCACTTTTCATAAAAAGCCCCACTGCCAAAGACACACATCAAATCCAATTGATCCAGTTTGATGGTGGTTTAATGGACTGAAATCTCATTTTATCAAATCACTAACCCGAAACTTCGGCGCTCAGTCTGGGAGCCTGAGTGGGCGCCCCGTGTCCCATGTGACTAACTCGAGTGATGTTGTTCATCATCCCCCATCCTGCCTGACCTCAGCACTTCCTTTCAATGCGCTGTGAGATAGAAGGGGTCCTGGCCAGAGAGCAAGGACTACTGGAACCTCAAGTCTCTTGCTCCTTCTCGCCTGGTAACCTGAGCATGTTGTCTAACCTCACTGGGACTCGGCTGCCCCTTCTGCAACAGTTAGTCAGAACAGGAAGACAGACACCAACTAGGGCTGGAGTAGGAGTCCCATCTTATCTCACAGAGAGGAGTGCCCAGCACAAAGTAGAAGCTCATGAAATGTTCTGTTTTCTGACAGTGGTCTCTAAGGGACTGGGATAGATTTACCAGAGCCCATCAGATGTGAATTTAAAGCAGGTATTAAAAAAATTCGGCTCAGGGCACCTGGGTGGTTCATTCAGCTAAGCTTCTGCCTCTTCATTTTGGCTCAGGTCATGATCTCAGGGTCGTGAGATGAAGCCCCATGTCGACTTCTCACTGAGCATGGAGCCTGCTTGGGATTCCCTTTCTCTCTCTTCCCCTCCTCTGCTCATGTGTACAATAAATAAACAAATAGTGTTCAATAAGGGGTTACCATGGGTGATCCAGTGAACCTCTTCAGCTTGCAGACCATTTAGCTTGAAAGGTTTTTTTTTTCTTTTTCATTTAATAATTATTTTTAAAAGGTTAAAAAATAATTCCGACAAGTAACTTGTTCAAGGATACAAATAAGATGCAGGACTCAAAATTACTATCACCCAACTCCTTGTTCAAGAATTTGTTTCCTTCATATTTAGCTAAGTGCCATCCAACCTCCTTCTCTCTCACCCTCCCCCCCTTCCATCCGTCCTTCCTTCTGTCCTTCTGTTTGTCCCTCTCCCTTTCCCTTCCTTCCTTCTTTCTTGACTTGAGCCCTATGATTGTCTTCTAAAAAAAAGTGTATCTAGTACAAAAAGTCAAACTTAGAAGACATTTACTCTTTGTGCAAAACCTCCCATGGTTATTTGTGTGTTGTACTGGGGTGGTTACTTGGGGATAGCAGGAACAGACAGATGGTGTCAGAGGCAAGCGTTGGGTATCAAACCCTGGAGTTACACCAAATTCCACATCCGTTAAAAAAGAAAATCAACAAGTCTCTATAGAAATCATCCTGTCTTCTAAGGCAACCCGAGTCCCAGAATTCAATGTTTACTCTCTACAAGCACTCCCTGGTGGACCAAAGCCTGGGAGCAATGGGCTCCAGCTCTGCCATATGACATGCTGATTAATTTTTATTTTCATTTTTTTGTGTGTGTGCAATTCAGTCTCACAAAATTTTGGAGCATCTTGGTCTTGCTTTTACATTTTATGCACTTTTTAAAAAATGTGTTATAGTTGAAAGAAACCAACTTACAGGGCTTTTTTTAACAGCATTCTCCAAAATGATTTGCTTATTCACATTTTCTAAATTCTCTATGTACTTTGCAAAAAACAACAACAACAAAAAAGTCTCAAATGTCAGAATCTTACTGGTGGTGCCCCCCAAACAGAGCATTTTATTAAAAGTTACTTGCATAAGCCTTTCTCTCTGCTAAAATGCTATTTTAATTTTGCTAGAAATGTATAAATAGTGTAAATATTACAGGCTAAGTGGCTGGATTACAGAGAGACAGGAAGAGATTGGATAATTCCAGAAGCAGAGAGGTGGGTGAAACTGGAGAGAAAAAAAGGAGAAAGAAGCAAGATGGCGTTAGGAAGATGAGCGGGAGCAAAAGGAGAGAAGGGAGGAAGCAGATAAGCCACACAGCATGTCTGATGGACCTACCGAGATTCATCAGAAGCCCAGGTGATGCTGGTTCTGCCCCAAAAGGAAGGAACTGAACATCACGCCGCATCCCCCAGATGGCCCCAGTGTACTCCACCCCCGACCCCAGAGGGAAGCCACCATGCATGCGTATATGTGAGGACACATCTGGTGGAGCCACAGGTTAAGTGCCGTTTGAGCCACGCCATCTTAGAAATCCACCAACGAGACGGGGAGGCTTCCCCAGGCCTGTGCCCAAGTGATGGGAGGTCCATGAAGTTGCTGGAGTACTTGCCAGTGATACCACATGACATAAGATCTCTGCATCGTTCTGTATATGCAGTGGAATCAATCTGCTTCCCAGGTTTTTTCAACAACGTTGCAATAAGAACTCTTTTAAGGATCTATAAAAATAGCTCTCACCTCTGTGCACCCACAGAACAGCCTGAGCCTCATCTTTTGGGGAGCATTTTTTCTTCTAGTGCATTTGAACATTTTTGCAGCTGTCACAAGAAGCTGTTACATTAGCAGGCAAACAATAAGCTGTCTGCCTCTCAGGCAGATATCTCTCCCAATGCACCTGATTTCCTCCTTCCTCTTACCTTATCCTGATCATCCTGGCCCTCAGCAGCCATTTTATAGCTGAGACCCATAGGGCTAGGAGAAGGGAGAGAAAATGGGTCCTGAAAAACCCCTGAGATTCTAATACCACTCCCTACAGTGTCCAGATTATCGAGCATCCATCCAGATGGAAGCAATTCATTGGTGTTTCTATCATGGTCATTATCACCATGCACTAGAACATGCATGACACCAGTCCCCAGTCACCAGCCCAGGGCCCTCCCCTTTACCAGCTATCAGACTTCAGATAAACTCTCCAGAGCCTCAGTTTCCCTTTCTGTAAAATGGAACAATTCCTGTCTATGAACTCTTTTCAGCACAGAGGCTGGCGAGATGTTACTAAAACCAAAGTCAGCTCACATTACTCCTCAAAACTCTCCAGAAGCTTCTAAATTCCCCAGAATGAAGGTCCAGACCTCATGATGGCCTTGGGACCCTGGTGGTCTCTGCTCCCAGCCTCGACCTCTCCAACCACAGATGCTGCTCTTGCCCTCACTGGTCTCCCTGCCGCTGCTGGAACACTCCAAGCCCATTTCATCCCTCAGCCTGACATTGTTCAGTGTTCTTCTCTTCACCCCTTTCCTCAAGCTCTCTGCTCCAGCGGCCCTTTGAACAAACCCTCCTCTCCACCCAATGCATCACAACAAACCACCCTGCATGCCATCCGCCCTTGCTGTTTGCCTCCAGAGCAATGTGTCCCCTCCATCGTTCTGCAGCGTTCACGTGGTCTTGCCAGTGACCCTAACTGAAACACCAGCTCCGCCAGGGCAGGACTCATCGTCTGCTTCGTTGACTACTGCATCCCAAAGCCTACAACACTGCTCAGTACAAATGGTTCTTGATCACTATTTGCTGAATGAAAGGTTATCTCAAACAGGAGTAGACAAGCACTACGTGAGAGCATGAATCAACTCCACGGTGTGAACGCAGAGAGCAGGGGGCAAGTCAGAACTACTCAGGAGATCTTTTGCTTCCTTAACCTGACTTCTCACATGCTCAGAGCAGCTGATGGAAGATGTTCCAGGTGCCCTCTCATCCCCCCACAACAGGAAGGTCTCTCCAAGAGGAGTATGTGACGGAAGCCAGCGCAGCCTCTGTGCTTAAAAAAACCTCACTATGAGGGGGAAGTGAACCGCCCAAGAAAGCTTCCCAGAGAAGCAGGAATCCAGGATGGACTTTGCAGGATTTGCAGGGCATCTGTTAAACATAGGTCAAGGAGGTGCATCTGGCTCAGACACCAGCATGCACCAAGGTAGCGAGACAGGAGACCAGAGCATCTTTAATGATCTGTTCAAGCATCTTGTGCTGACCATCTGGCCTTGTATCCTGCCCTGTTCTCAGAACCATGTGGACTCTAGAATCAAAGTCTGTTTGGGGGGGATCACATGGTTTCTGACTGCAGTGAGAGAAGAAGAGTAGTGAAGATCATTCTGGAGATGGTACTCACATTGTCTAATGGAACAGCCAATGAAGACACTAAGGAAAGGTGTGGCTTTACAGAGGAAGAAGACAGTGCAACATCAATGGCTTGGCAGTGGTATGTGCATGTGTTAGGGTCCACAGACACGGCACATGGAGACGAGTGCAAAGGCCCTGGGGAAAAGGAACAAGGGGCTGAGCTAAAGGGGTAAAAAAAGAAAAAAAGTCCGGAAAAGAACTATGATTTTCCTGTCTACCAGATACCAGATACAGAAGCATTCTTGTCCCAACCTCCTCACATCCAACCTAGCTGCAAGACTCATCAGTTCTACCTTGAAACACATATGTATCCCGTATGAACGGTGAGGAAAAGTATGGGCTTGGCAATGAAGCTTCCTAGAAGCATGTCCTGGTTCCTCCACTCCCCAGATCAGTGTCCTTAGGCAAGTGAGTTCTCTAAGCCTGTGCTCTCCCACATCTGAATTGGGGATAGTAATAGTACCCATCAAATAAGGCTGTTGGGAGTGTCACAGAAGTCACCCCAGAATATGTGCTCAGTAAGTATTAGCGATTATCACCTTGAATACTAACCCCCCATCCAATCCCATCACCTCTCATCCGAAGCCCCACAAAAGCCTCCTAAGTGGTACCTCAACTTCTACTTTGGCTCCTCTTCAACCCATTCAACAACCTCTTTTCACACAGCCATCAGCACTAAGAAATCCAGAGGAAATGAAAAAAGAAGTCAACACCCTGCCCCCCCCCCCACAGCTTCCAGATGCCCTTAGAAGAAAATCCAAGAACAGTCTCTCTGTAGGAACAACAGGTCCTTCAAGCACATCCCATGGCACTCTCCCCATCGACCACCTGCTTCCACAGCCACTGGCTTTTAACGAATCCCTCCAACAGAGCCAAGCCCTCCCTGCCTCAGGACATTGGTGCTTACTGTTCTCTCTACCCACAAGTGCTTATATAAGATTTGGCCCAAAGACATAAGACATAAGATTTGGCCCAAATGTCAACTCCTGAGAAAGCCCTTTTCTGACTACCCAAAAAGCTGCTCATCCCAGGGACAATGATTCACTAATCGGTTGCTGGGATGTCTAAGCAGCGTGTAGGCATGGGCTGCAGAATTAATCTTGCCTCCTTGCCATGTCTCAGAAACATGACCTTCCAAGGAACGCTAGTGACCCACCTAAACGGTGTAGATGGTGAACTTCAAAAGCCTGAAGGATCAAACTATCATCATCCCCTTTCCACTGGCTCTAATGCGTATGAATCTTTCAGAACTAAGCTGGGGAGCCATCTCCCCTGGAAGTTTCTGCTGACCCATCCAACCTGGGGCTCATGACTTGCTCCTTCTGTGTTCCCAGAACAGCCAGCTCTTACCCTGCTGGGGGAAACCATCCCTCTACCTTTTCTGCAGCCTGGCAGACCCTGCAGAGAACAGGGACCTGGTTCTATTCATCCTTTAAACTCCTCAGGAAGCACCAGCCGCTAGGCTTGCTTTCAGTTACTAAGACCTCCCCACGGGGCCAGGACCACAGCGCAAGTATGACACTGTCCTCTCCCCAGAGCCACTCTTTATTGCTTCTCTCCAATTCTCATCTGATGCCAAATGCTGACCCGCACCTTGAGTTGGCCAGTGCGGCCCACGCTGGCCCCGCTTCCCCTACTCTTCCATAAGTTAAGAGCAGGTGGAGGAACACGGAGATTTTGATTAGGGCAGAAGGAAGAAGGTCAAAGTGCGCTCTGTAGATCAGTGGTTCTTGATGGGAAGACGATCACAGACCAAAGTATCCAGGGGAAGGAGGGCTCTGGCCCTTGAGAATGTTCCCCTGATGCCCTGACTCCCGGCTCCCACCTCCACTGATTAGGCCCTGGACTGTGTTTCTTTGTGTTTCTGTTTGTTTTTGATGCTTCGGCTGGGCCAGGTATAGTCTGTCCCCAGTTATTCGAACTAAGTATTCCTGTAAAGGTATTTTATAGATGTGAGCCAAGTCCCTAATCAGTTGATTTCCAATAAAGGAGATCATCCTAGATGATCTGGGTGGGTCTGACTGGATCATCTGAAAGGCCTTATGAGCAGAGGAAAGGCTCCCCTGATGGAGGAAATTCTACCTGTGACATTGGCTTCAGCCTGCCTTACCTGATGGCCTCCCCTAAGGACCTCAGACTGCCTGGCTAGCCCCCACAAGCCACCTCCTCCCAATAAATCTCCTAACTTGTGTCTCCTGCTGGTTCTGTCTCTGTGGCTGAATCCTGACCGAGACAAGAGCTGAAACTCTTGGTAGTTGCTCCATCACGGGACATTCTTGGTGGACAAAGCAAGGAAGAGAATATTCATCAAAGCATTTTATATAAAGACCAGGCAATTTGTATATGATAAGCATTTATCTTATTTTTCACAATGACCGCACTGTCCTGGTTTTCCAGATGAGGAAGAGCGGAGACTCCTGAGTGACTCACCCACCCGTGTTAGAGCATGAATGACGTTTGAACATGTCTCCCCTTAACCACAAAGCCTGTATTTTCCTGCCACATCAAGAGTTGGGGTGAGGTCAGGGGAGACAAGAGGGGGCGATGCAGAAAGGTGATGAGGAACAGTGCAGCGGTAGATGAGCATGCCCTTGGCTCATTTCCCATTCCTCAGGAGTTTTCCACGGTGCTGCCCTGGGGTCCTTCTGAATTTGCACATGGAGGCATGAGAAGGGGACGGACCTCACCTGTGAGTCGTCAGTCCACACACTGCACAGGGAGAAGTCCCGCTGCATGAAATGGTCATTCTCACAAGGAACAGAGATTCCCGAGTCATGGGGTCCCTATCTCGCATGCACCTGCTGATCATAGATTGCTTCTGAGCAAGCTTTTCTTGCCTTTGGGTCCAAGGTAAGAGGCTAAGGCTCTTTTCCCCACTATCTAGAAGAGGCTAAGGCTCATTTCCCCACTATCTAGAAGATGGACTTCCGGATGTGGGTGACTGGCGATTATCCCACGCCATCAAAGAACCCTGATAAAGCACCCACTCAGTGCTGGGGCTCTGCTGGGCCATCAAGGTGGGTGCTGAAAGGAGCAGATGAGAGTCCCTCCTTCTAGGGGTTTGTATCTCAGAGTGGCAACTGGCAAAGTGAAAATCAACGAGCTGGCTTGAAGCAAGATCCTCACTGCAGCAGACACCATCACGTCTTCGTGTAATTAACATTACTTCCTGCAGCAAACACTACAGATTTCGTGCTTCCAGCCTAGGTTAGGGATATGACGCCACAACAAAGATGGGGCAAGGAACTAGAGTTTCAAAGAGGCAGGGGTCTTCAAAGGAACAGCTTCCCTCCTTGAAACAGAGCTGCTTCTTCTGAGAACTTTACCCCTCAATAGGCTGAGGGGCTGGAAAGGCAACAGGAAGCTGAACCCCGAGCCAGAGAGAACAAGAAACCAGGCAGAACCGTCCCGGGTGGGTGGCCATGTGTGGGTGGCTTGAATTCTCCATGCAGCGTTTCGTCATGTGCAAATTGGGGGTAATAATGCCACATTTTCCAGTTTCACAAGGTTATGGAGGATAAAATCTTTTAATTGAGGAAGAGCGCTATTTCCAAATATTTCACCCTAGGTACTGCCTGGTTGCTGTCGCTGAGTTATCAGAACAGCGAGAGGCCCCATGGGCTCCAGGTTTCAACTTTTTTTTTCTTCTTCTTTGCAGGATCAAGGGATGCTAGAAATAGAAATCTTCGGAGGTGGAAGAAGGGTCTCGGGACTCGGGAACTAAGGGCAGCAACATCTTTCAAACCCAGAGACAAAGAAGAACATCCAAAGAAGCAGTGGCCTCACTCGTCCGGCCCTCAGGGCAGCTGATGTCCTCCCTGGACGTCACCCAAGCTCCAGGACTATCTGAGATGGGGACGGAGAACAGAATCCCCTGAAAACCATTGGTTGATTTTTCTCTCCACCCTAGAAAGTAGGGGCTTAGAGCTGGCATCAACGGAAGCTAGCCAGCTAAAATGGGATTCGGAACAAATCTGTGTGTGTGAGACCTTCCTCGCACCTGAGAACCGGGTATTCGTTCAGAGATTCAGGTGGCACTTTATTTCCTGCCCATTTCCATTTCCTCTATACCTCGGCCTTCGGTGGTGTCGTTTCTTGTCCTAGAACAATGGCTCTACCTGCTGTCCACACCTCCTGTCCCCACGGCCTCCCTCCATCATGGCATAATAGAAGTGCCCACTTGCTGGCCTGTCCCCTCACCCCCACTATCAGGTTAGCGGGTCTCAAACTACTGCTACCCCCAAGTATCTAGGATGCTCATAAAAAGTATATATTCCTGATGTCCCTACCCAGACATTAAAACAGCCAGTCGGTAGCAGAGTGCAGAAATTTGCATTTTCTCCATATTCTCCAGGTAACGGAGGTTCAAACAGTCTGCAGAGCACCCATGAGTAACTCTGAGCGGAAGGAAGAGCCGGGACAGTCTGGTGTCAGAGCACCTGTGCCCAGCACAGCGCAGGGAGGGGGTTTTCAATAAAGAGATGTTGCACACTGGTTGGAGTAAGTTGCTGGGTGGAGATATGAGTGAGTAAATAAATTAATTCAGTAATAACAAACTTATCCACTTACTTGCTCACCCATCTGTCCACTTAATGAACTAAGCTCTGTGCCAAAGAGCTATAGACAAGTACTGAGCAGACAACCAACGCCAGCTCGCATCTTTTCTTTGTTTTTCTCTTCTTCTTCTCCTTCTTCTTCTTCTTCTTCTTCTTCCTCTTCCTCTTCCTCTTCCTCTTCCTCTTCCTCTTCCTCTTCCTCTTCTTCCTCCTCCTCCTCCTCCTCCTCCTCCTCCTCCTCCTCCTCCTCCTCCTCCTCTTCTTCTTCTTCTTCTTCTTCTTCTTCTTCTTCTTCTTCTTCCTTCTTCTTCTCCTCATGGACTAAATTCAGCAGTTTGCTTCTGAATTGCCCCAAACTTCAAGGAAGCTGGTATCGGGCCCTGATCTCTGTGCCAGGCACAGGGGACCTAGGGATGGATCAAACAGGGTCTTGTGGCAGGCTGCCTTCGAAGATGGCCCCGGTCCCCTCTCCCAAGTGTGTACGCCCGATGCCCTATACAGTCCCCTCCCCTTGAACATGTGCGTGATTTGTGAATAGGACAGGATGCACCCTTAAGGTCATTTTACTTTGCAGGGCAGAAGGGATTTTTATAGATGGAATTAAGGTCCCTGTTGATTTGAGTTGATCCAAAGAAAGATTACCCTGGGTGGGCCTGACCTCATCTGGTGAGCCCACGTTAGAGGTAAAGTGGGGCAAGTCTCAGGGTAATGGAGGGCTCCCGGTAGTAGGGAAAGTGACTGACATCTAGGAGCTGAGGACGAACCCTGGTTGCCAGCCAGCAGAAGTGGACCCTGGATCCTACAGCCACAAGAAAGCAAATTCTGGCAACAACAGTGAGCTTGGAGAAAGACACTGAGTCTCAGATGAGAATACAGCCCAGGCTGGCAACCTGATTTCTGTCCTGAAATCCTGAGAAGAGAATACAGCCACACCGTGCCGGGGTTGCTGACCTGCAGAGTCTTTAAGAGAGTAAATCGGTATCAGGAGCTGTTAAATTCCTGGAAATCGGTTATGCAGCAATAGAAAGACTTAACAGGATCCCTCCTCCAGGGAGCTCACAGGACCCCAGGGATGATGAACGGGAGCAAGTAAGTCTTAGGTTATATAGTTTCTGAGGTATATTTAGAGCAATTCATAGCTTTATTACTTTTCCAAAAGTTGAGCCCAGCTTGCCTTCAAAAATGTTCCCGACTTACCTCCAATACCATCTATGCATCCACTGCATCTGCAAACTTGTCCTGGGCTCCCATTCTGTTCCCGAGCTGTGGGAGGCCCTGGGACCCAAGGTGACACAGAGACAGTTCCTGACCCTCTGGCCTCTAATTTCTGGCCCCAAGGGTCCTTCTTCAGCTTTGTGCCACCCACTGATCCCCGACACCCAGCTAAAATGCCACCCCAGATCAAGCTTCCTAAAGATCCCATCAAAATAAAGAGCCCAGGGATGCCTGGGTGGCTCAGTCAATTAAGTGTCTGCCTTTGGCTCAGGTCATGATCCCAGAGTCCTGGAAAGCCCTGCATCGGGCTCCCTGCCCAGCAGGAAGCCTGCTTCTCCCTCTCCCTCTGCCTGCCATTCCCCCTACTTGTATGCCTGAGTTCTCTCTCTCTCTCTGTTAAATCAATCAATCATTCAATCAATCTTTTAAAGCTAATAATAAAATAATGAGCCTGGTGTCCAGCATTTCCAGGGCAACCTTCATGCTTCTGCTTATCCCTTCTTGGTTCTACCCTGCATCGACAAGAAAGAATGTGTCTACAGCTCTCTAGACTGTGAACTCTTTGGGGCAGGGACCATACCCCATTCTCTACCTTCAGAACCCAGTGTCTAAGATGCAGAAGAGGCTTAGGAAATATTGGTTGAGTAAATAAGCATCTCATCTAATTCAGTCTTGCATCCCCTTACCACCCAGCCTTCTGCCCCACCTACTCAAAAGACCAGTGCAGGTGCAGGTCGAAGTAAGAAAACACTTCAGCCTCCCAAAGAGTCAAACGTGTAGCCCACTTCTCAGACTTGTCTTGTCCAATGACCCCAATCAACATAGACCACTTAGAATAATTACCCTGGGCATGAGCCCGGGCATCCTCTGCTTACACAGGAGGTCAGTTGCAGAAATGGCACACACAAGCCACATTGCGTAAGTCAAGCCACATTTTAAAAGCACTGGGGTAGTTGTTTCCTTAAGGGATGATGCTAATGAGTCATTTTAAAGAGAGGAACCGCTTAAAATATTCTTGACACCACCACTAATTTTTAAAGGACATATGGCAGCTTACAATAAATAGAGAAACTGACAGTGAAACGAAAGATTTTTCCAAAAAGGAAGGGTTTAATTCACTGGGAAGGAGAAGAAAGGCAGACCAGAAGTCTTGGCCCTGATCGTCCCTGAGCTTCCAGAAAACCAGGACAAGGAGGGAAAGATGCAGGACTTCCTATCGCTGCTGCCAGATGCAAAGCAGCAGCACATCCACCTGGAGAGAGACTCCTAGCCTTGGGGCGCCGTGATGAGGGGCTCACGGGGGCATCCCAGGAGAAGCTGCGCCACGGGCACTCTCACGGCGCCGGCATACAGTCAGTCTAAGGATGGGCCGGTCACCAGCGGCGCCTCTCTCTTTCCAGGGATGTGTTTAAAAAGAAAACTGGACGGTGTGTGGCATATTACCTTGAATGGCAGCTCTGCAGAAATCAGTCATATTCTTCTGACCAGAATTTGGGATGCACTGAGCCTGATGGATGCCAAGGTCAGGTCATCATACAGAGAGATATTTTTGGAGACTGCTTAGCTAATTTATAGACAGTGTGACAGATGGCGAAACGGGACTCTCACCTTGGTCTCAGCTAGGTCCGCCTACAACAGCTACCACCTGCCCCCTGCTTTTCAAGGTGAGGCACAGACCAGCGCGCTTCTCTGACCTTGCTGGGCATACACAGCCCCTGGGCATCTTGCTCCGGTAGCTTCTGACTGGTGGGCCGTGGGCCCCGGGAGCCCTGTGGCTATAGGGTGGGTGATGCTGAGTGGGAGAGGCCGCCCCTTCCAGGGGCAGATGCTAGGACACTCAAGTGTAAATGCTGTATAGGGATTTCACCAGAGAAGGTAAAAAGAAGAGGAAGTGCTTTTAAAATAATAATAATAAAAGACATTTCTTGTGAATTCAGTACCGTCTGTGCAGGGCAGGGGGTGGGGAGTGCTTCATCTATTGACATCTCAGACCTAGGGAGAAGGACTTGGAGACCACCTAGCGATTCTATGTGTCCCCTGCCATGGAATGGAAAGGACACTGGGGAGGGGCTGGGCATGGGGGGACCTTAGCAAGGTAACTGGGTTCCAACCCAGGGAGTGGTCCAGCGTGCTTGATTCCCAGGGGGCAGGCGATGGGGGGCCAGGGAGGGAGGAACGTCCCACTAGAAATGCTGACGGGCCTTCTGCCTGGTGGAAAGGCTCTCTGGGAAGGAAGAAGCTGGGGGTGGCTCTCGGCAGAGACAGCTGAGGGTACAGCCCAGGGGAGGCAGGAACCTAGGAAGGCCATAAAAGGAGGAGGCAGAGCTGAGTACCTGGCCCAGCCGGCACACATAAAGAGAAGCATCAGAACCACCACAAGAGGCCCCGGGCTCCCTACTTGCCTACCTCTGCTGTTCCCTCCCCTGTCCAGGAGCTAGAAGCCGCCCCAACACTGGGCACACTGAGACTCCTGGGGGCCACAGGAGGCTCTCTTCTCCAAACGTACAGCTCAGCCATGTCCAGAGAGGACAGTAACACAGCTGCTGCAGATGCCCCGGGCTCCTGTTCTGTCCACTGAACCTCTGTGCCACCGCTCTGCACCCCAGTTCCGGGCCAGTGTCAGATTAGGACCTCACAGGTTTTAGGCAACTGGAGTAGAAACCTCAGCTTCACTCCACACTAGCTGAGTAAAATAAAGGACTCACTCCACCACCTGCCAGGCCCAGAATGAGGAGGAAAGGAGCCCAATGCGTGATGCCCAGCACAGTGCCTGGAACACGCAGCTGCTCCAGCAGACCCTTGTGGATGCCAGTCGTGGGGAGGGGGGAAGCTTTGTGATTTAAAATGGTGCTTCTCAGGGCACCTGGGTGGCTCAGTGGGTTAAAGCCTCTACCTTTGGCTCAGGTCACAATCCCAGGGTCCTGGGATCGTGCCCCACATCAGGCTCTCTGCTTGGCAGGGAGCCTGCTTCCCTTCCTCTCTCTCTGACTGCCTCTATGCCTACTTGTGATCTCTATCAAATAAATAAAATCTTTAAAAAAAAATGGTGCTTCTCAGACATGAAAAAGTTCAGAATCACCAGGTGTAGTGATTAAAAATGCAAACTCCTTGCCTGAACCACCAGAAATTCTAATTCAGTAAGTCTGCGTGGGGTTCAGGAAGCCACCTCTTAACCATCATCCCAGCTGACTCTGATTCAGGTAAGCCACAAAAGCACACGTTTCCAAAAAAGATGCTCATGAGGGATATCAGGGAGAGGAGGAACAGATGGGTCATTTCCACTCTAAAGGAGTGCCATGCCATCTCCAACTAGGACCCTCAGCATTCTGGAAACATTTTAGGCATGGAGCAGAAATCCTTTGGCAAACACCACTGATCAGCTGAGCAATCTGAAGGTGAGAGGGGGTGTGTACATTCGTGAATCACACGCCGAGCTCTCAGCCTGACAGCAGTGCCCTGGGAAAGAAAGCCAACAAGCTCACAGAACGTAAGAGAGACCATGACCGTGACCCAGGTGGATTCTGGGAGCTAAGGGAGCACAGGACGGCCACCTCCTCTGCCACAAGTAGCAGGTAGAGGACCCCAGGTGCTATGCAACAGCATACCTGGGGCTGCATGTTATGTCTCTCAAAACAGGGTCCTCCTGCAGATTCTGATCAGACCAAGATCTTTGTTCTATTGACCTTGCATATCTGTGGCAAAGTCATACTGATCTGACCCGACAGGCAGCCTGGGTGACCCCAGCCCTCATCTCTCAGCACGTCAGCTGTGTGGCCTCCTCCCCGCTCTGACACCTCGCACTGCAGCACACACCAGGCACCAGAGCAACAGTTCCTGCATAAATGAAAGGAGAGTGAACAAATTTGTGAATGCATGAACGTACAAACTTACTTCCCAGTCTCCAGTGTCTGGTCCTCCACCAGTCTGCACAATGCCGTCAGAGTACTATTGCCATAACACAAATCATGCCAAGTTCTCCTCCTCCCTGCCAAAGGCATCAGGAGAGCCCGCCGAATCACGTGCAACTAGTTAGGTACCCCAGGACCTCCGTGACCTGGTTCGTGCCTATCATTCCGACATCCATCTATGTAGTATTCTGAAAACACTGTGCTTTCTCACATGGTCCTCAAAATCTTCCTTCATCCCCAAACTCTAACTCACCCTCCAAACTTCAGTTGAATGAACACCGCCTCCAGGAAGCCTTCCCTGACTGCCACAGGCTGGGTTAAAGAGCTTTCAGTCAGTCAGCAGTTGCTTATTAATTCAGTAGAGGGCTGTCAAACACCTACTCTGTGTCAGCAACCCCTTCTCTGAGTTTCCACAACATTCTGTGGGGAGCGCCATCCATCTCTGTTCTCTCATGCCTAACCGAGGGCCTGGCACCCAGTACAAATGAAATAAATGACTGCGGCGTCATTAACTAAGTTGATCCTATAATTCCCAGGGGACACACGCGCCACTTCCCCCCGGGGCCCCCCCCCCCCCCACCGTGGTTAACAAACACTGTCAGACGTTGTCGAGGACAACAGTGGGATGGAAAATACCCACTTCCTTCCAGAACAGAACAAAGCTTTTGCCACATATGGCCCGGGCAGCAGATTCGCCACCTCCATTTTCAGAGGCTGAGGTTCCTGCCTGTTTCCTCCAAGAAGCAGGGCTTCCTCAGCGTCTGTGTGTCACGCCGTCTGCACAAGCACGTGACTGGGGAATCCCATCTGTTCTTGCACGCACGCCCACCCATGACAAATGAATTCGTCTGCAGTGTTTGCCAGGAGCTGCTGCTTCAGGAGCAAAGGAGACGGGCGATGAATTATTCATGCTGCGGAGACGCTCGCCCCAACCTCCCAGAGGGGGTGCAGCCTGGAGCAGCACCCCTGTGACTCCCGGGCTCGGGTCCCGTTACACAAAATAATAATCATTAATAATAACAGTAGCATCTACCTCGTCTTGAGCTCCTACGGCATGCCCTGTTGGGAGCTTAACCTAAATTATTAATTTTCACAACAGCCCCGTGGGGGATGAGATAGCATCATCCCCACTTACAGATAAGGAATCCGCACTGCAGAGGGGTAAAGCCACCAGCCTCAGGTCCCACAGGTTTCCCTGGTCTTGGGAAGGGATGCTTCCCCCGGGGGCGAGAGGGAGGAGCATCAAGGAGCCAGGAAGCCTAGGGAAAGCCCAGGGAGGGATCCCCTCCAGCAGAGCCTGGGAAAGCCTGCCCTGCCTGTCCCCCTCTGGATTTCACATTCAGAACAGCGCGCTGGCAGGCAGTGACTCTGAGTTCTCCCCAACCCCAGCCCTGTCGAATGCGGCTGCTATTTCCAGCAGCTTCTTTACCGTAGAAGCCCTGTCACATGTGATGGGGCTGCATCAGTGATTTCGGAGGACCATTAGGTAGGGTGGCTGGGGGAGGACAGAGCGGGGGGTGGGTGGGGAGGGCGATCTGTAGGAGCTCGATCCCTTGACACCCCTATGAATGTCCGACCCCACAGACAGATCACGGCAAAGCAGAAGAGACGAGCTGCATGATCCTTATAGGAGAGGACTATAAATGAAAGTCGGCAAGAAGAAGAAAACAGTACACGGAGGGGAGGAACCAGACATTTTGCTTGCTATGAATTTATGACCCTCCCGCTTTCACAAAGGATCTGGAGTCGCTTACAAGATTCCATACACTGTGGTAAAACAGAAACCGGCAAATAAGGAGTGAGAGGCAGGCTGCATTGAATGATGAGCAGTGTGTCTGGCAGGAACAGGGACGGAGAGCGGGCCCAGCCAGGGCTGCAAGCCCCCAGCCCCGGCCCGGCAGGGGCTGCAGTCAGCTCTGTGGCAGGGACACGTGGCAGAGACACAGAGCCACGCTGCCGTTCTCTGGCTGCAGACTGTGTCACCTCGCCACTGTCAATGAGATCAAAGGCCCCCAAAGCTAGACTCGGGGCAGAAATCCCCAGGTGGACTCTCGGCCTCCCCCTGAGCCACACACTGCAGGGACCCCGACTCCAGACTGAGCCCACTGTATCCTTCCTTTCCGACCCGTGACCCCCTCCTACAGCCAGGGTTTCTTGCCAACCTGAGTATAGCGGCCCCACAGCCTCCACCCCAGCCCAGCCCAGAACAATGACACTGAGATCTGCCACCGGAGGGGAGCATCATGGACACCCCCAAACGCTGAGCCCTGTCCAGGGCATCTTCTCCGTGGCCCTAGAATGCTGGCCCCGTTGTTTCTCCCTGCATCTCCCCAGCGAGTCTGAGCGTTCCCTAGAGCGTCTCAGAGCAAGGCTGGGCTCTGGCACTTGCCAAGGCTGGGGTAGCCCTGCTGGCCAGAGAAGAGGGGCCCCTGAATCTCTGCATTCTCCAAGGGGCACAAGCTGGTTTTGGGGAGCAGAAAGTACCTTCGCTGTAACCATGGTCCAAGGCCCTTCCAGGGGCTGTAGTGCATACATAGTATATCTATGGTATGAAAATTTCACATGATTAGGGGAGAGAGGACTATAGGCTCTTCAGGGGGGCACTAGTGAACTAGAGGTTGAGAAACACAGATCCGTGCTATTCATACACTGGACAGTCCAGCGGCTAGCGGCCTGCCAGCCACATCTCTCATGTCTCAGAAGAGGAACCCGAGCCCAGAGAGGTCGAATGACCCATCCAAGATCACAGCGGCAGAGCTGACACAGGCCCCAGGCCTGGGGGGTGCTGGCTCTACCTCGAGACGCTCCCATCCCCGAGAATGAGATTTCTTGAGGTACTCAGTTTGCTTTTGTTTTCGATGTTTCTAAACAAGAAAGGATTTTCCTTAAAACAAACAAACAAAAAAACTATAATGATTTATTGCGAAGATGGCTTCTCCCAACATCTCTGCCTCCTTTTTAAAAATTCCAAACTGGACTGCTCGTTAGAATTCTAAAATTGGCCTTCTCCTTACAGTTCCAAAGTTACCCGTGTTTCGTGATTCCCAAATTCATTCAAGAGAGACGTTCGTGCAGCGGCTCCTAACCTTGACGCTCTCAGGCTGCAGAGAGCAGGACGGACCACTGGGAACCTGCCCCCCAGGGGTCTGCAGTCCATGGCGAGGTGGTTTCTGGGGCCCGAGAAGCCGACAGTCCCCCAGCGGAAACCACCAGGGTCTGACCCTCCTTTTGCCCAGAGAAGAAATCCCAGTTTAACGTGGCGGGCTGTGTGAGGGCAAGTACGGCACACTGAAACAGAAATGGGGGAGATCCGTAAACAGGGCCTGTTTACAAAGGTGGGGCAGGGCTGAGGGAAATCTGTGAGGGAAGGTAAATACCCCCTTGGGACAGGACCCAGCATAGAACGGCACCCGCCTCTGGGACCAAGCAGCAAGAGGCTTGAACTGTGCAGAAGGCCCTCCCCACGGAGCCGTCCTGCCTCATCTTTGGGGGGTGGGCGGGAGGGAGATGGACTTCCTGCAGCCAGCCAGGGCCACCGAGCGGCATCTTGACCTCTAGGAATTTTTGTGAACACAGAGCGTGAGCTCCTCAGGCAGCTGGCGGTCTGGAATAAGAAAGCTGAGGCTGGGTGTTCTCGGAGCAAGAGCATTATTAGCCACATGCAGTGTCCCGCAGGAAAATGAGGAGGAAACAATTACTTTGATGCCCGAGGACAAGATAAATAGAAGCTCAGACCATTGGCAGTCTGGACAGGGCCAGTGCTAACTGGCATCTGGAAGGAAGAGACGTGGCATCTGGGTGGTTTCGTAGAGCCTGTGAGGGAGACAAGGCCCAGGAGCCCGTGCTGGGTCCCAGACTGGTTCTGCTTCCAACTGGCTGCGAGTTGAGGGTAAGTCATTTATCCCTCACTCACTGAGTGTGAGCTTCCTCATCCACTACATTAAAAATGAAGATGCCTGGTGGTAGGGGGCAGGTGAGGAAAGTGGCCCCTCCATGTTGGAGGGGGGCCTTGGCAGTCAGACTTTGGTTCAAGTCCCAATTCATCCTTTCAAAGCCATGCGGCATAAGGTGAGTCAGTGTTTAAGCCTCAGTGTTCCCATCTGCAAAATGGGTGTCACAGCACCAACCGAATCCTTGTGAGGATCAAGAGAGATACAGACCGACAGCTACGTAACAGAAACGTAAGAAGGGGAGTCAGCATGACTGAGAGGGTCTCAGTCTAGAAAGGTCTGAAAGATGTTCCCTTGTCAAAATCGAAGTGTTCTGGGATCTCAGGCACACAGGAACTCCTTGGAAAGAGACAATTCCTTGGCCTCGTGAGCTTGGCCTCTGGGCTGGACAGCACTACTCTCACTTAAGTCTCAGCAAGGCATCTGTCGTCTCTCATCTCCACATTCAATTGTACAAACATCCTTGAAAATGAACTAATGGTTACAGCCATATTTGAAGACGGAGCCACCACTGAGTAAAACTTAATGAGTGTCGTAGTTTTCTTCTGAATATTGCTTTTTTTTTTTTTAAGATTATTTATTTATTTATTTGACAGCGATCACAAGGAGGCAGAGAGAGAGGAGGAAGCAGGCTCCCTGCTGAGCACAGAGTCCGATGTGGGGCTTGATCCCAGGACCCTGAGATTATGACCCCGGCTGAAGGCAGAGGCTTAACCCACTGAGCCACCCAGGCACCCCCTGAATATTGCTTTTAAGAGCGTGATCACCCCCTGGATTGCCACTGTGATTTCACAGATGCCAAAAGTCACAAAGGAAGGCCAGCACCTTGAGGGCCTGGATCCCGGGACCAGACAGAAGGCTCTTCTCTAACTACAGAGCCCAGCACCCTCTTCATCTGAAGGGAAGGCGTTCCAAGACCCCCAGGGGCCGCCCGACCCAGCAGCGAGTACTGAACCCTTGTTTTCTCCTATGTACACATCTCTGCGAAAGTTTAAGAGATGAACAATCACAGTAAGACAGAACAATTATACAAAACACTGGAATAAAAATTACGTGAATGTGGTCTCTCTCTCTCTTTCTCTCTCTCTCACAAAACAGCTTATTGACTGGACTCGCGCTTCTGGTCATGAAGTGAGAGGACAAAATGACTGCGTGGCGAGATGCAGTGAGAGGGAAGACAGGGGCATTGTGACAGAGCGAGAGGCGACTGCTGACCTTCGTTTGGACCCTAGAGTAGGAGCAGTGTCTGCTTCCAGACTGTGACCATGGGGAAACGGAAGCTGAAGACGGGGAAAACAGAACCGCGGATGCAGGGGTACTACAGAAGGGAGATGGCCATGCCCACGCCTCCTCCCCTGCTCAAGTTGCCTGTGCCCAAAGAGAGCCCTCTTAGCTGATAAAAAAGAAGAGAAGCTACTTTCTAAGTGGCCGATATGCACAGGGGAGTATTCTGCGTGTGGCACCTGCCTGACTTCTAATTCTCTATGAGGGTCGAGGTTAAAAGCCCATTTCACAGATGAAAACACTGAGGCTCAAAAGCCTGTAAGGCACCCTGGAACACATTAGTAACAGCTCCTGATGAGGTCTGCATGTGAGCTCAGTAATGTCTGACTGGAGAGCCTGTGCTCTTGTAAACACGCCATTCTCTCTTAAAAGGAAAACAAACAAACAAACAAACAAAAACAAGAAACAAAGCTGCCGTGATACAATATGTGAGCACCCACCCAAGGTGATGAATATTTGGCTGGCTAAATTCTGATGTGTCTAAGGAAACATCATCTCGTCAGTACACAGGTGGTCTGTCAGCCCTCTGGGTTGTCGCAGTCAGGAGACCAACCGGTCACATCGGCAGCTGTCCCTGTCCCTGGAGCCGGAAGCATCCGGCGCCGGGACTGGATGTCTCCTGGGCTGACACCGGAAGTGTGTGGGCTGTGTTCTTTCCTCAAAAGGAGACAGAGATTAACCAGATCCCAGGCAGTACAAGGCAGGTCACTGTGGTCAGAACAGACTCGTGGAGGGAAGAATCCTCAAGACAAGTGTTTATTTAACTGTTGTATGCCTTGATGGATAACTAATTTGTAGCAAACCACAGTGTACTCGAGATATGTTGATTAATGATGCCGCAGAAACATCGTGTTTCTGAGCTTTCGATATGTCTTGCATTCCTCGAGGCTGCAAGGAGAGTGCCCACCTCCCTGAGGGGCTCCAGGGGCTTGGAAGCACGGTGTAGAAGGTCCCTGCATTCCTCCAGGGCAAGAACCAGGCCTCATTTCCCTCTGGAGCTCTGTAACCTAGTTTAGCACGCAGTAGGTGCTCAAAAAAAGTACTGCTTGGGTTAACACAGGATGCATTTAAACTTTAATCCAAATGGAAAATGTTTGAAAAGTAAACTAGAAGGAAAGACTAGTATGTCCCAAGGAGAAGTTTGGGCAGAAGGCAACAAAGGGGAAGGATTCAAAGGTTTATGTATAGTCAGTGTGTGTCCTGAGGCACTCCTTGCGGGATTTTCTACGTCTTCTGATTAGAGGTATATATGTGCATGGATAGAACATACAGTACTGGGCTCACCGTATCTGTAGGTATATATGTGCATGGATAAAACATACAGTACCAGGCTCACCGTATCTGTAAGTATATATGTGCATGGATAGAACATACTGGGCTCACCATATCTGTAGATACAAATAATGACAGATTTTAAGATACCCGATGACAAAGCCACGCATGCGTGTGATGCATGTGATTGGGGCACAGAAGCTCCTAGTCACACGAGAGCATGCTCTGGTCCAAGAAAAGCTCTAAGAAGATGAAGTCCCGGTAATGTAGTCACAAACCGTTTGCTGAGAAGCCTCGAGAAACTGATGCTGGGAACTGGGAAAGGTCTCCAGCAACCACCAATTACAAAAGGGCAGGTGAGCAAAAGGAACAGGAGCCGCAGGCCACATACTTAAAAGTGTTGCAAGTCTGTAGGAGGACAGCGCCGCTCCAGAAGGAGCAGAGACTCCAGGATGACCAGAACCGTGTTGCGTAATCTTGCGGGGGAGGGCGGAAAACAAAATGGAGATTCGCTTGGGGCAGATGGTGGACCGCAAAACAGATGAAAGGCAGACAGTGGTCCTTTTCACCTCGGTGGGTGATTCCGTTTTCTGCAAAAAGAACGTGCGTCAAGCTGGAAAATGAGGAGCAAACCCGAGGCAGCAGGAACAGACTGGGACGTGGGGAAGATCATAACAGAGTGTTGTGAGCCGCTGGCCGAGACGGACCCCCCACCCCAACACACCCCCAACCACCACCACCTACGTCTGCAGAATCTCCAGTGAAATTTGTCTTTCAGGACAGGGAGTGAGGGACATGTCTGGATCCTGACGAGGGGTGGATGCCGGTGCCACTTCCCAAAGGGGAGTCACGACGGCCCAGGTTCGCATCATCCTATGAGAGCCCATGTCCCATCCTCTGCCTCGCCCCCTCTTCCAGAAGGGTGGTTAGCTCCACAGTTCCATGGTGCAGCATCGACATTAGGAAAGAGGACGGTCATTACCCTCCGCTCAGAGCTGCTGAGTCCCCACCCAGCTGCTCCACTGGCTGATATACCCAGACAATGAACACCACCATGGCCGAAGCAGGCTCTGGATCTCACCTCCACACGGAGCTCTACTCAGGGAGTGGCACTGCTGTTTAGCCCAGCTGCCCCAGTCAGAGACCCACAGGCATTCCAGACCCTTCCTTTTCCTTTATAACATCTACTTCCAGAATGAATCCAGAAAGCTCTAACTCCCCTTCACTTCCACACCCTCATCCAACTCACCATCACCTCCCAACTGCATCACTGAAATGGTACCCTACCCAGACCCCACCACGTCTGTTCTCCACAGGACAGGCCAAGGGATCACAGTGTCACAGCATACCTTTGCATACAATTAACATACATTAAATCTGAACTCCCTACCCTGCAGGTCTGCCTCTCCAAACCGCCTCCCACTGCTCCGCGGCCTGCCTGACATCTCTCACCTCCTCTGGCCCTGGCCTGCCTTCAGCTCCTGGATCACACCAGCTTTCCCTGCTCAGGATTACGGGACTCGGTCTCCTCTGAGAAGCAGGTTCTCTCCCACTAGCTGCTCTGCCCACACACCAGCCCTGGGCGCGACAGCTACATCCCAGGGCAGCCTCCGCCCACCTCCCTCCTTTTCACTCATTCCTGCTTCCAAATCTTAATGCAAAACTGTTTGTCCATTTACTTGGTTGTCTATCGGACTCTAGCTAGAATCTCAGCTGCCACAGAGAGAAAGTGATGGTTCTTTACACCAAGGTCTGAGGACGCAAAGGAACCCAGGGGTCGACGGCCAAGGGATGGGAATTTCAGGTAGAAGTAACCGCAGGAGCAAAAAGCACGGTCATGAAGCAGCACCTGCTGGCAACGAGCAGGTCCCAGAGGAGGACGGGAGGGAGGTGAGGTTGGCTCGCTTGGTCAGCGTAGGAGCTCCTTTCCGGGACTCACATGCTCTAGCTACTACACTGTTGAGATGCCACTCCCTTGTCCAGGGGCCCAGAGAGGCCAGAATTCTTTGTTTGATGTGGTCTGATGAAATGGAATATTGCCATGCCCACTCCCCATGCCTGTGCGGAGCAGGAGAATGTCATGTGCGTGTCTTCTGGGGGATACAGAAGCTTCCAGGATGGGCCACCACTGCTGCTAGGGGCAAAAGGAACCATTTCTGGGAAAGGAGGGTAAAGCTGCCTCTACCCGATATGCACTGGCGTTCTAGGACTTTCCCCCAATTCCATTCAGTCAGGTCTGTCTAGTCACTTCTCTCCCCCTCTGGACTCCCCGACCCCAAGTGTGTAAGGCTTAGCTTCTTGCAGCCAATGGCAATACTCAGTACTGAACATCCATCAGGAAAGGCAGAGGGGGCTGTGGTCAAGAGTGTGGACTCAAGCCAGACTCTCGGCTTGGGCATTCCATAGCCATAAGACATGACCATGAGAGTTACCCAACCTCTCCACAGCACCACACACTCCTCTCCGACACGGTCCATTATGGACCCCTGCCTGCCAGGATTTCCTCAAAGGAGGGAAGCCCTTCGAGGAAGGCACACCCATTCCCATTTCACAGCTGAGAAAACCGAGTTCAGAGAGGTTAAGTAACTTACCCAAGGCCACACAGCTACAAGTGGCAGAGCTACAGTCTCATTCTAGAGCCCATGTCCTGACCCTCTGGGCCACGCTGACCGGCTCAGTCTTCAGCGGGAGCCTTGTCCTGACCCACCCTGTCTATCCAACACTGAGACCCAAGCAGACAAGCAGCTCTGAAGGTCACTCGAGGACGTTAAAAAAGCATACTGTACTTCAGCTCAGTTAACGAGAACTATATCCTGAGCATGACCAAAACTAGGTCAAAAGAATTATTTCTGGGATTAAAAAAAAGAAGAAGAAAAAAACCTGCAGGAATATCCTAAATATCTCCCATCATCTGCAGCCAAACGATCTCAAATGGAGAGCTCGCGATTATTCTTTCCCTTTCTCACCGTGTCAAATCCCTGTTCCAGGGAGCGGCTCACACCCACTGCCACCCCCGCCCCTGTCCTGCCCCCTCCTCCCCGCTGCTAGCTGTCTTGGGCACAGCGAGGTGGGAGGGGCCGGCTGAGCTGCTGATTCCCAGCGGTTCCACCCAGGGGGCACATTCAGAAGAGCAGACCCGCCCCTGGCCCAGCACCCTTCCCCCCTCCCCCGCCAAGTTTCCACTGCTCTCTCGCCTCTGCCTCCTGCTGCAGGTCGCAAGTACCTGACCACTCCGCATCACCATCTCCGAGGATTCTGACCTGGGTCTCAAGCCACCCTGCTCTAGTATTTCAAAATCCCCTCTCGCACCCGTTATTTTATGGATGAGGAAACCCAGACCCAGAAAGTAAAATTGATTGTCCCAAGGCCCAGAGTCCATTAGTGAGGGACCAGAGGAAGTGCCCAGGGCTGCTGGCCCTCCAGCTGGTCACCTTTCTGTCCCGCAAGCAGAAGGGGCCCTTGAGACATCATGGGAACATTAGTTTCCTATTACCTGTAACAGAAGACCACAAACACAGAGGCTGAAAGCCGATGTCGTCTCTCACAGTTCTGGAGGCCAGAAGTTCAAAATCAGGGGTCGGCATAGCCTCATTCCCTCAGAAGGCTCGGGGAGAAATCCCTCCTTGCCTCTTTCAGCTTCTGGAGACCAAGTCTTTCTTGGCTAGTGGCTGCTTCCCCCTATTTCTGCATCAGTCCTCACATGGCCTTTCCTCTTCTCTACCTGTGTCTCTCCCTACAGTGTTTCTTATAAGGACACCTGTCACTGGGCTTGGAGCCCACCCCGGTAATCCTGGAGGATCTCATCTCAAGATCTTTAATTTAATTACATCTGCAAAGACACTTTTTCCAAATAAGGTCACATCTGCAGTCTCTAGGAGTTAGGGCATATCTTTTGGGGATCACCATTTGACCAATTACAATGAATTGGTACTTAGGGACTCCAGGCACCTTTGAAAATCATGAACTGTGAGCCTGGGTGTGGGTAAAGACCCTCTGGTCCCACAGAGCAGCACACAGTTCTGCAGCAAGGACCAGCCCTCCCAGCGCACCTGCCCTACAGTCACAGAGAGAGACAGGTAATACAGAATGTCAGGATAAAGAGATGGGCTCACCGCATAGGAGACTTACTGCCTCCCAGGCACTGTGCTAAGGGTTATACACACTCTCCTTCATCCTACAACCACCCTATAAGGGAAGTAGTATGTAAACTCCAACACTTGTTAGCTGGGTGACTTCAAACCCTTAAACTCTCTGGGCCTCGATTTTCTCATCCGAACAATGGTACAATAATAAAAACTGCCTTGAGAGGCTCTTAGGAAGGTAAAGGGGAAAACAGATGTGAAATGCCCAGCACCGAGGCACAAAGACATACTCAAAAGATGCTCTCAATTCCGGATCTGTGAAAGTCACCATCATTACCCATGTCTTTATTCAATGTTTATAGGGGGTTTTTTGAAAAATCAGCGCTCCATCTCCTTTCTCTCTCTCTTTCAAGATTTTATTTGTTTGAGAGAGAGTGTGTGTGCATGACGGGGCAGGGGGAGAGGGAGAGGGAGAAGCAGGCTCCCTGCTAAGCAGAGAGCCTGACACAGGGGCCAATCCCAGGACCCTGGGATCGTGACCGGAGCCAAAGGCAGACACTCAACAGACTGAGCCCCCCCCAGGCACCTGCTTTATCTCCTTTCTTAACCACTGTGACTCCAAAGCCTCCACAGAGTGCAAGCAGTACTTGGATACACACCGGGAGGTTTGCTGTGTACAGGAGCCCGTGGGGGGCTCTGTTTATAGAGGCTTACTGTCTTTGGGCGGGATGAGCACAGACATTCTCTGTGTTTGCTGCAGGGTCATGTCTGATGGTTTAAGTCGGCAGGACTCCTGAAGTTCTGTGAATCTGCGTCCCAGTCTTGGCGGCACCCCGCCCCCCTGACGGCTTCCTTCGCTCTGACTCCTAGACAATGCCTGTTTTCATTTAGGATGTTTTAGTTCTCCCAGACATTACAATGTGATAAACAAAGAGAAATGCAGAAGGAAATGAATTCTCTGACTAAACAATGGCCAGGTGTCATGAAACACAAGCAGATGCAGCACTGACAGCTACTGAAGAGCAAAGATGAGAAGGATCACGTGCTCGACGTCTGGGTCCACAGCAAGCTCTGGGCAGGAGCCCCACGCAGTGGGTTGGGAGAAACCCCAGCCTTTGAAGTTGTTAACCCCGGGCTTCAAATACCAGCTCTGCCTGTCCCCGCTGTAGAGTAAGGCCTAAAATTAAGGCTCAACATGGTGTGCTGCCCTGACACCAGGTGAAACTGCGAGGAATCAGTATGGCCTGAGGGCAAGTTCCCCTCCGCGTTCTGCTCCCATGAATAAGGTCCCCTACTTCTCAGGGGGACCAGGCACAGTCTCTGCTTATCCCTGAGTAGCAGGTCTCAGTTTGCTGTAATCCCAGAGTTCCCGGAATAAGCCCATTCCATCCTTCTGCAAGAACCAGGGACACCCCGCCCTCTTGCCACGACTAAAGCCTGCCTCCCCCTGACCCTCCTTGTTCCTGATGCAGCTGCCCGGGGCCCTTCATGGCATGCAGCGCCCTCCTCCCGTGGGCTGTGAGCGTGTGTGATAATAAACTATCATCGGTCTCATCTGTGTTGGGCCATTCCCCTAACCCTAGGGCCAGACTTCTCCCTTCAACAGGGTGATTAAAACTTCAACGGTTTAGGGGCGCCTGGGTGGCTCAGTGGGTTAAGCCGCTGCCTTCAGCTCAGGTCATGATTCCAGAGTTCTGGGATCAAGTCCCACATCGGGCTCTCTGCTCAGCATGTAAGGAAGGAAGCTCTCTGCTTCCTCCTCTCTCTCTCTGCCTGCCTCTCTGCCTACATGTAATCTCTCTCTGTCAAATAAATAAATAAAATCTTTAAAAAACTTCAACAGTTTAGGCTTCACAAAACTCTCTGACTCGTGGCTTCCTCTTCTTCCCTGGGACAATGAAACCTTCCCTGCAGGGCTCGATACTCAAATTCTAACTATGGGAGCTTCCTTGCACCACCTCCCACCATAAAATAGCAGAGAAATAAGGACGTAAATCCCCACCGAGAGTGGATCATACATCCCCTCTTGCTCCCTAACTCTCACACGTGAGCAACAACACTTGGATCGTAGCGAAGGGATGGATTGTTGCTTCTACCTCTAATGTTACGTGTGTTATGATCAGTCAGTGGATAGCGAGCCAAAGATCGAAACCAGAAAGCTACCTACATGAGAAAGATAAACCTATGCCAACAGGAGAGCACTGCATACCACAGGGAAATTAAAGAAAACTCATCCCAGGGGCAGAATTTACATGGCTATTGGTATTCCCAAGCCCTGCTGGGAGAGGACTCTGCAAACAGCAGGTCATGACTGATTGGAAATGCCTGTGATTGACTAGTGATGTCTGCCATGGGAAAAGACTGGGTCCGGAAACAGGATGCGGATTTAACATCCTGTTTCCTGATCCAGGCCTCAACAGGAGAAAGAGCACTGGCCTTGCACGCTGAGCCCTGGGCTTCTGATCTGTTTCTCAGGGCCTTGGTCTCTGTCTGTAAATGAAAAGACTGAACTGTGATCTCCAGTGCCCCCCCCTTCCTTGTTCTGGCTTCTTTAATCTAATTAATCACTTCGTGGTGAGAGCCAGCATGAAGTCAGTGGTCTCAGGAAGGGAGAGAAAGAAACCATTCTGACCATTCTTGGATAATTGCACTATTTCTTGATTAATGCTGAAAACCCTACCAGGTCTAATTCCAAAGGAATCCCCTATAGCAAAGAAATTGCTGCAAACTGTAACTCTCGTCTGCAGCAACAATTTGAAATGTAAGGTCACACCCTTGTTCCAGCAGGACCTGGGAGGTGGGCAGCAAAGCCAAAGCATCCAAGGCCCTCGCTGGGCCCTGTGCACACTGCCTCCAGAATCGCCTGGGGAGGGGGCACCCTCAGCCCAGCCCAGGCAGAAGGAAAAGAGGGGGCAAACGCAACTCTCCCAAACCCGCCCTCACACTCCATCTGCTGAAACAACAGATGAGCACTGGGGGGGAAGTGGCCCAGGCTGGTCTTTCTGTTCCCCAAAGAGGCCCAGATCTCTTTTCAATAAAATGGTCTTTAATCGCTTTAAAGATTTCATAAGAAGTTCCCCATGGACCAATTCCAGGCAATGCTTCTTAGCCATGATCTATCTCTCAGTCATGCCTACAGCCTCGGTCCTCCTGTGCCTCGTGCCTCAGCTTCCCTGGGGCTGTTCCCTCTCCCACAGTCTTTTCAAGAATGCCTTCCTTTGTCTGTCCCTCTGCAGCCCACTCTCTCGGGACATCACACCTGTCTCCATCTCTGCATCTCGGCCCTCAGCAGGTCTGTGCCCTCCCTGGGGCTTCCTCCTCCTTGCCTGCATCTGGGGCTCTGTCTCTCTCCCAGCAAGTGCTGCCCCAACCCCCTTCTCTGTGAGCACTTCCCTTTCTCTAAGGCAGTCCTTCTGCTACCTATGCTCCCTCTTCTTTCTGCAGAGTTCCTCCAACTTGGAATGCCTGCCACAGCTAGTCCAAAATTCCTTCGAAACATCCCCATGAAGCTATTCTTGCACAAGGCAACTTATTTACAAAACATTATGACAATAATGAACAAACAATTTAAAATAGGAGCCACAGCCTCTGGTCGCAGAAAACCGGCACCTAGAAACAAGTCAGTGTTCCCTTCTTGCACACCACCTCCAAGAAAACACATAAGCACGCGTGCACACACACACACGCGTGCGCACACACACACACACACACACACCACAGCTTCCTGCATTTCACTAAAAATGATTAACCCTGAATATGCTACAGAGTTTGTGATTTCCTCTAATACACCTTAAAATGGAAAATATAGGGCAAGATACAGCAACTTAAATTACATGCATATATTTATGTTTTACAAAAATATGTAGCAGGGACATGTGGGTGGTTCAGCCAAGCATCTGCCTTTGGCTCAGGTCATGATCCCAGGGTCCTGGGATCAAGCCCTGCATCAGGTTCTCTGTTCCATGGGGAGCCTGCTTCTCCCTCTCTGCCTGCTGTTCCTTCTGCTTGTGCTCCCTCTCTCTCTCTCTGACAAATAAATAAATAAAATCTTTATAAAACTATGTAGCACATACCTTGCCAGAAACATCACTTGAATGCATTTTAATTTTATTTCTTAATTTTAATTAATTAGTTTCTGGGGTTTTTTTGTTTTTGTTTTTGTTTTTTGTAGAGAGAGAAAGAGAGAGTACACAAGCCGGGTGGGGAAATGCAGAGGGAGAGGGAGAGAGAGAATCTCAAGCAGGCCCCATGCTGAGCATGAAGCCCAGCCCAGGGCTAGATCCCAGGACCCTGAGATCATGACCTGAGAGGAAATAAGAGTTGGGTGCTAAACCCACTGAGCCACCCAGGCTCCCCACTTGAATGCATTTTAGAACACGTTTCCCACTGGCACAAAACTCTATTCATTCAGTTAAACAATCAGAAATTAAGCTCTCCTTGTGTTCTGGGGCTCACACAGCCCTCCACTATAGAGGTACTTGCATCCTGAGGGAGGAAACAGACCTCCAAATGGAACATTTCTGTATGATATGATAAAGCCTACAATATGAAGGACTCCAGAAAGAGGTCAGGAGGACCCAGATTGACACTTCTAAGCTTATTTCTTGAGCAACGGGTTAGCCATTCCATGCCATGAAAGAGGGGGGTGGCCTTGGCGTGTGGAATAATGCTTCACATTTTTCAGAAACGTTAGTTGAAAGCACATCTCTCCAAGTCGCTCTGTTCGGATCCTTGCAAGCATAGCACCAGGCACACGGCCTGCCCTCCTTACACGCATGTCAGCGAAAAACAGAAGAGTGGCTGCGTGATCAGCTCGGGGCGAGCAGCCACCGGGCCTGTGCAGCCTCAGGGCCAAGGCCAAGCCATCTCCCAGCAAACGTCCCCTACATGTGTGCTGAATATCTGGGTGAGGTCCGAAGTGGAGACATTGTTTCCTTATTTGATAGATGGTAAGACTAAGACAGAAAATGGAATCCCACGGCGTGGTCATTCAGCTAATTAAAAGAGCTGCTATGAATAGAAGTGTTGTCATCTCCCATGAGATTCCATTAATTCTATTACATGCCCTATTCTCTCAAACACTAGATTTTTTTTTTCTTATTCCAAAGGAATATGTATTACTAGGTCCACTCTCCAAGGTTTTGTCTCAATTTCAAGTCATGAAACAAAGCAGAAAAAATGCTAAGAATGGGAGTTACCCAGCTCCGCTGCCCAGAATTCCTCTGCTCGCTGCCTCAGACGGTTTCGAGAACAAGTGCTCCCTTTCACTCATTCACTCCTTCATGCCACAAGCAGCGACTGATGCTCAAACACCTACTGCTCCCTCCATGCCCTGTGCCAAGAACGGACACAGTAAGGGGCTCACCGTGCCCTGAGCAGCTGACAGGCAGCCAGAGACATTTCTTGCTCCTTTCATGAGCCATTTCCTCCTAGAAATCTTGTTCCACGTGTGCCTTGGTAGACGTCCACCTAGACTTTCCTTTATGAGCATCACTTGGAATTGGTTCAACTGAGCCATGGGCTACACATTAGAATCATCCAAAAAGATTAAACACACACGCGCACGTGCACACACACACACCAGTCTCATGTCAGACCCAATAAACCGGAATCTCAATGTGGAGCAGAATAGGTCCACAGAAATGCTAAAAGTGAGCAGTCCCTCTAGGAACTTCTGCACCTGCATCTCCAAAGCGTCTTCTCCATGCGCAGTATAGAAAGGTCACTGATCCGAGCTGAAAGGCCTGTGTGCCAGCCCTGAGTCTTCGACCAGCCTGCCATGGGATTTTGGGCTTCTCGTCTCTAGGCTCTGGTAGTTCGCTTCTGTGTGAAATCAAGGAATCAAGGAGCCAGATTAGGGGGTCAGCCAGGGCCTTTTCAGCTACCAGAGTCTATGTGTCTATGCAAGCTCCAGCGGTTTAGAAGCTGCTTCGCTCCAGCTGAGCATGCGCAGAAACCTTGGCCACAAATTCCTTCCTCTACATTCAAAACAATTACTTTGGGGGTAAAAAGTATCTGTTCATCTTGGTGTCCTTCCCCACATGGTGACAGCGGGAAGCTGCTCCCATTTAAATAAAACTCGAAGGCTCTTCAATGACTACATCTCAAAGGTGGTTCAACTGCTCTCGCTCTAGTCCCCACCCCGTGCCACCCCGAAGTGTCCGTGGCTGCTCTCCTCTGGGCCTCAGTAAAAGGGCTCAGGAGGGCTGTTCAGCCCTATTATTCCTGCCATGTCCCCACATTCCCTGGGGGCGCAGAGCCCTTCCACTGTCCCTTACTCCTAAATGCACAGCAGAGTGGTGACCCCCTGGTGGAGACCCTATGCTTGACAACCACTCCTCATGCCCCACCCCTGACTGGCTTGGGTCCCGGAACCCTCTTCCTCAAACTGCCCCCAGATAGTACCAGATCCTGCTCATCCCAGCCTCCCAGAGGCCACTTCCATCCCTTGAAAACCCAAGTTCCACACCTTAGTTTCCTTCCATTCTACAATCCCTAAGACAGTTGTGTCCTAACCACATCCTTGGACTAGGAGAGGCCCTGCCCCTGCTGCTACTCACACCAGAATCACATTCTCCCAGAATCTGAAGGGTCTGGGGATGGACTGGTCAGTCATCTATATCCGGGATCTCAATCCGGCGACGATACTCCCATCCAACGTTCGTCCACATTGTGCCTCTTCAGTCAGGGGACACAGCCCTCCCTGGCCAGCTCTGAGCTCTGAGCAGTCCACAGTCATGCCTGCATGTCCTGATCTGGGTCCCCTCGGAGCCCACCATGGACATATCCGATAAAGCCAGATGTTCTCCCCAGGACTCAGGCTCTTCTGTCTCCCAGAACAATGGAGCCTGCCTCACCTCAGAGAGGATCTCCATCTCGTCAGATGACTGAGGTGTGTTGGCTGTTGTCCTTATGGGTGGCTCTGCAGTCCCCAGAGTGGGAGGAGCGAGAGTAAGGAATGTCTTCAGGGAGCAACCTGGGAAGCCTCATCATCATGGTCCTCTTTGGAAATGTTTGCAAAGTTCTTGCAGGAGACAGACAATACTCAGGGGAGTGCCCACCTTGCACAGAGATCCGGAAGGGAGGAGCCCAGGAGGCCACCCCCGTGTTCTCCAGCTGGGCACGTGCTCAGCCTTTCCCATCTGTGGCCTTTAACTCGAGGCTTGGACTCATATCTCGTTGCTTCTCCTCACTCGCTGTGCAACTTTGCATCTCTAGACATCAGTCTCACTTTCTCTAAAGTGATGTTAATAAACTCTGCTTCACAGGGTTGCTGTGAGGATCCACAGAGAATCATAGGTAAAACACTTATTGATTTCATTATACTTCACCTGATTCATGCCTGAGTTTTCCTATTAATTCTCTACTGACCCAAAACAGAAATCCACATTTCTTGGGGGCCACATTCTCTTTATCATTACATCGGCAGCACTGAGATGGGACAGAGCCCTTGGCAGCTCTCCATGCGTGTTAGTAGAGAGAGCTAGAGTGGAATGAATCAGGGTTAGGGTAAGAATCCATGGAAACCCAGTGGTAGAATTCCAGTGGTAGAGATGTGACCAGCTAAGACATCTAGGACCTAAACCAGAACATGAACGAACGTGGCAAAATCCGAGACATAACAAAACTGTAGTCTGTCAAAATATTGGATGTTGTTCTCAAGTCCAGAGTTTAAATCAATCAAGAATTTATTTAAATACATTAAAGCCAAACACTGCCACTAGATTGAAGGGCATGCTCCATTTCCCACATTCTGATGTTATTCCAATAAGGTCTTTGCCAGCCTCCTGACTGGTCTCCTCCCTCTAGCACCTTCCCCCTCTGCTCCATACTGGGCACTAAAGTTAGAATGACCCCTTCTAAGGCAATCACTCACTCCCTACTTAATATTCCCTTTTCTGCTTACAGGCATAGGACTCCATCTGGAATCTAACCTTGGCCGTGACCCCTCCCTATCTCCCCTCCATCCTTATCCTCCATACCAGACACACTGCCCTCAGTCACACTTTACTGCAGGTGCTCTTTTAAATGCCTGTCTTCCCCACTAGACCCAAAGTTTCATGAGGGCAGGAATTAGTGTCTCTCTGGCTAGATCCCCAGTGGCTATCATGTTGCCAGGCACAGGTAAAGTGCTCAAGGACTACTTGTTGAACTTGTTGAAGCAAGCTCTTAAAAAGAAGAAAACACAGGGTGCCTGGGTGGCTCAGTTGCTTAAGCATCTGCCTTCAGCTGTGGTCATGATCCTGGGGTCCTGGGATCAAACCCCTCTGTTGGGCTTCCTGCTCAAAGGGGAGCCTGCTTCTCCTTATCCCTCTGCCTCTCCTCCTGCTCAGTCACTCTTGCTCTCTTTCTCTCTCTAATAAATAAAATCTTAAAATGAAAGAAACAAAGAGAGAGAAAGGAAGGAAGGAAGGAAGGAAGGAAGGAAGGAAGGGGACACACAAGAGTATAGCAACTGCATGACCCCAAATACCAGGTGACATAAAACCTCAATCTTTTCTCCATGGTGGATGAGGAATCTCCATTTGGGGTATATTAGAGTTGTTGGCTTTTTTAATATCCAGAGTCCATGGGATCAAAGAATCTTATCCCGCTGGAGAAGAATCTGAGCAGGAGTCCCAACTCTCCAGGACTCGGGTGTCACGAAAGCCAACACCATTCACGTGGATCCTTAGCTCCTACCAGCTCCCAATTCAGTGAAAAGCTCCCACTAGGCACCCGCCTGTGGAAAACAACACCCCACTGACGCGTGCCCTAGTTCTGACTCAACAGAGACCACTTAGTTCCTTCATTTCTTTCTGGGTCAGCTTTCTCGTCACGTCAACAAGAGTCAACTGACCACAGAGGCAGTATTCCAATTTTCTGAAAATTACCAGGAGAACTTCAGGTGGATGCGCATGGAAGGGCAGGGTACTGCCTTTCTGGAAGTTTCTGGAAGTTGAGGGAAGCTGATAAAAGTTTCTTAAATTGTCTTATTTTTGTTACTACATACTTAACAAAATAACTGATATCTCCATAGTATTTTAAAGTTGTCAGATTGTGTCTAATCTTTCCATTACCCTTATACTGCTCCATTTTTCTCCATAGTTTTTTTTTTCTTAATTAATTAATTTCTTTATTGAGGGATAATTGACACTCCCTAGTCCTTATCTATAGCAAGTTTATCTGTAGTATGTTTGATATACGATACCGTGTTCCTCGTTGTCGTGTTTATCATCCGTCTCCAACTACAATGTTCATTCCATGAAGGGAGAGAGTCATTCTCTTTCTTTGGCCCCTTACAGTACTTGCACATAGTAGACACTGGATAAACATTTGTTGAATGAATGCTTCTGCTCATATGGTCATCACAAGGGCATTCAAGAGCAGATTTTTGTAACCCCATCATATCAAAGAGAAACTCAAGTCTTAGAGAAGTTATATTGTTGGGTTTTTGTTGTTGTTATTTAAGATTTTATTTATTTGAGCTGCAGCTTGCCCACTGAGCTCCGTCCTAGGACCCTGGGATCATGACCTGAGCCAAAGGCAGATGCTTAACCGACTGAGCCACCCAGGCATCCCTGGAAGTTATATTGTTTTTTTGAGGTCACCCAAGTATCTTCCAAACTAAGATGTGGCTTACTCTAAATCCACCAAGACTTTTTTTAAGTCACATTGAAATAATATGAATGCAAGAACATTCTGGAAGCCAATTCCTATAAGGTGAAAGGGCTGACAGGATTCTTACAGGGCAATATCTGAATGGAAGGACTGTGCGTGGGCAAAACCAAACGATGCCCAATATCGCCAGTGAGCCCTGGGAGAGGTGAAAAGAAAGTGAAATTCTGTGCCATGGAAACAGGGGTGGGGAGGGCTTCAGAATGGAGGTGACCAGAAGCCAACCAGCCCTGGGGACCAGGGAAGGGTCAACACCGCATGGAATCCATATGAACCTCTTTCTGCAAGCTTTTCTAGGTGTGCAAACTTTCTGGCCCCAAAGATGAGTGAGCTCTCAGGATGTACAGCGTGACATGCATGGGATTCTTTTGTCCCACAAATATTTACTGCTTACCCCATGCTGATTGTGTTAAGGACACACCTGGCGCAGAACACAAGCCCATCACCCAGTAGTTAGGAGAAGGTGTGAGTAGCACAGGGAACAATGCACGGGGCATTCTGGCCCCCGATCCAATGCTTCCACAGGTAATTACTATTTCTTTTCTTTGTTTGATTTGATTTGATTTGATGTCTTTAATTGTGACTGTTAACTGATTCTTTAATTTATTAGCATATTAATATTTTCAGCACGTAACAGATGCCCAAATATTCTGTGAAATGAAACCGTGAACGTACAAATAAAAGCAACAACAGGTGTGGGGTTCTTCAGATGAGAGAAGAGAAAGTCAGAGCCCCCTCATCCGCTGACTTAGATCCTCACAAAGGAGGCAGAGGCAGCGGGGACTCTCCTTACAGCGGAGTCAAGTAAGCTCCCATTTTCCAAGTACAGGAACGGGGCTCTCAGCCTGAGTCCCCGTGACCTCTGCTGCCCTAGGCTACCTCCGGCACAAAGAACCCGGTTCTTTCTCTGTACCTTGGTTCCAATGCTGGCAAAGCCCAAAGGACCTTCACGAGCCAGGCGTCCCTCCTCTGGATCATCTATGACAGTAATTTAACATCAATGTTTTGATTCCTTGCATGTCTGTCTTCGTCCCCAGCTCTAAGCTCCATGAAGTCAAAGGACCTTTTGGGTTGGGTTCTCCATTGGCTCCCCTGCTGCTTAGCACAGAGCCGGGCACACATTAGGGGCTAACTATATGGGTGGAGTGTATATATGGGGCAAGGCCAGACTCTAATCTCCAACACCAAACTGTTTAAACACTAGGGACTTCAAACAAGACAGGCTCCATCCTCTCTACTCACTCCCAGGACAGCCCCCCCAGAAAGCCTGCTCCAGCTGTGGGCCTAGGGGGAGCCTCAGGGGCTCCCAAGGACCTAGCAGGTCTTCAACTGACCCTCTGAAGTCAGAGTCTTCTCCTTCCCCAAATAAATACTGGGGGGCGGAAGACCACTCCCACAGTGTTGAAAGCATTTTGCCTTAAATAACATACTCCTGCTTCGTATTTTATTCGGAATATAAACAGGCAAACTGAAGCTTTAGCAAGGCATGTTTTTCTCTCTTCCAGACTTAGAGAAAAAAATGTATTTGAGGTATTTTTAATTGAGTACACCCAGATGCCCACCCTCTACCCCCAACACCCAACTCTGCCCGGGAGGGAGGTCTGGGGAGGCCAGAGGCTCAGGCCATAAATCCTCATCTGAGGCTGGTAATCCACATGGAGAGGAATGACAAATGTTCTATTTAGCCCTATTTCCAAGGAAATTAGAATTACAAATTAGAGCTATCACTAAGACCCGCTGGAGCATAATCTTTGGAAATCAAGGTGGGGAGGGGGCAGGGAGAACTGGCATTTGAGGGCCTGTTTCACTGTCAGCTTAGCTTCTGCAGAAAGCTGCCCGCAATGGAAAGCTCCCCCCACCTCCCCTGCACCACCAATTAAAGCCGGTGGCCCTGGAGTATTCACTGCCTGCTTTGTTCACTGCTGAAGGCACCACCAAACCAGGTAAGCAATCTCTTCCAGGGAAAGGACAGAAAATTGCTTCTTTAATTGCGTAGATTCAAGGGCTAATAATAATTTAATTGAAAAACAGCATTAAGGAGAATCAAAGCGATGTGGAAAGGGGCCGGTGCGGAAATGCCCACATGTCAGAGATGAGTGAGCACTGCAGTTCTCCGAAGGCGCGTGGAGAAAAGGGCTTGGTCGGAGATCCATCACCATCACACTCACTACCTCCAGGGGACACCCCCAACACCCCAACACCCCAACCGTGCCGCCCCCCCCTGCCCCCCGGTGCAGACACACACACCCTGCTCCAGGTGTCCCCCTCCAAACCACCCACAACTGAGGTGGCTTTCTCAGGCTTGCAGCAAGTAGTGACATGTCAGGGAAGCAGGATGGATTCATAAGAAGTGGGTTCTAGGAGTCCTGGGTTCAAGTCCTGCTCTTATCCCCATCAGGACCCCAGTGAAGTCACCGGGTCCTTTGAAACTCTTCTCCTTACCTATTTGTCTTTTTTTTTTTTTTTAAAGATGTTATTTATTTGAGAGAGGGAGTGTGTGTGTGTGTGTGTGTGTGTGTGCACGCACGTGCCTGCAAGTTGCAGGGGGCAGAAGGAGAAGCAGTTTCCCCACCAAGCAGAGAGCCTGATGCGGAGCCCCATCCCAGGACTCTGAGATCATGACCAAAGGCAGACGCTTAACTGAATGAGCCCCCAGGCGCCCCCCACCACCTGCCTCCTTTATTTGCTTTACACCTATTTTCGTAGCGAAGTGCCAGACAATATTCTCAGTGCTTTATAAATACCAAGTAATCTAATCCTTACAGCAAACCCGCAAGACAAGCCTGCTCTGTGACCCCTTTCTTCAGATCAGAAACCTGAAAGTCAAGGAGAGGTTAAGGAACTTGTCCAAAGTGACAGAGCTGGTAAGTTCGGAGCAGAAATTCAAACCCATATAGTCCACTCCAGAGCCCACCCTCGGATTATAACATGGAGATGTTGCAGCGTTTCTCCTTTTGGTTTAAGTCTGTGCCCCTTCTGGCACGTTCTCGTCTGCCTCTGGTGTTGTGCCCTCTGGCCTCACCCCGCCCCCACCATCATTCCTGGCAGTAAGCTCTGTTTCTGCATGTGGCCTGAGAACATTGGGGATTCTGAGGCTGCGTCTTCATACCACAACCAGGGTCATGTGTCTGTTCCAGGTGGAGATTCCAAACAGGCACAGGTTCATAATGTAAGGATGGCAGCATATACAGGATGTGAGCAAGGACCCTGACGGCCCGCAGCCCCGGTGTGAACGTGGGCAAGTCGTGTCACATTTCTGTGTCTGTTTCCTTATTTGTAAAAATAAAGAAATGGGATAATAAAAATTGTTTTGTAGGGTCCTGCAAAGTGGGAGAGTTAGAATCTAAAGCACACCATGGCCACAGGGTGAGTGTGGGAGAAACGCGAGGTGTCACTGTTACTGATGGCCGAGGGAGCACAGAGAGCACTGGGTGGGCAACGTCACACCATGCCTACTTCCGTGCCTGTCCCTTTTATGTAAATGGAGAACATCACTTCTGCCCATTGCACCTGGTTGGGAGAAGTCAAGGAAACAGAGCGCACAAGCGGTTTGGAAATTACAAAGCAATCTGAAGAACAGTGGCGTCAGTCTTAGAACAGACTGGTTAGTGAGACACTATAAAGGGCTTTGGGCTTCTGAGTCAGTGCGGACTGGCACCTTCAGGGGGTTTCCAGATCACACGCTCTGTGCTCCATCCCCATCATCTTCTGATGCTCACTCCTTCCCACCCATTTTACAGACTGGAAAACTGAGGCTCAGAAACGTGAAAGGATGGGGAAGTAGCAAGGCAGACATCGGGGCTCATGTTCCCAATACTCCTAATTGTGGTGTCACGCTGTCACCTTCATGTCACTGTCACTTCGTGGTGACTTCCTTTCAGAAAGGAAGAGTCGGGCTGCAGGGCAGGAAGGTGAGAGGCAGTCCCCCGCAGAGGTGGAGAGGGAAGAGCAGGCAGGGGTGGGACCTGCTCTCCTGCACGGTGGCCCATTATACTCCGTGCCCACCGCCCGCGGCAGCGCCTCTCCTGGCCCTCGCTGCCTCCCTGTCTCCCCACGAGACTGAGTCCCCTGTGGGCAGGACCTAGGATCTTTCACTTCCTTCCACTTCTGTATCCTAGCCGGACTGACTCAATGAGACAAGTTAGCCGGAGCCACAGATCACGTGAAGAAGAAATGAGAAAAGAACTCCCATATGCCCTGAGGCCATGACGACCTCCTCCCCAGTCCTCCAAAGCAAATGAACTAATTACTGGCGTGCCAGGCACTTCCCATACAGAATTCCATTAACACTTCATAACTAGCCATTGTACGGGGAAGCAGTTACACAGTGACCCAAAGTCATTGGTTAATAAATGCTTGATTTAATCCCAGGGCTCTCTTTTGGAGACCAGAACTTGGCTACTTTTCTACATCCCTTCTCTGTAAAAAATTCCACGAATTTCCAGGCAAGATGTTTGTTGTCCCTGGGTCTAGAGCCCAGGGACCCTGCCCAGTGCCAGGCACAGAGCACTGGGCTCTGCGGACATCGACAGAGTTAAGTCATACTTAGTCACCTGCATCTATTCAAATGCTGAACTCTGGACAGGACAGGACCCGGGGGTGGGCACAAGGCAGGGCCCAGGGGACAAACGCCAGGGTGATGTCTCCCTCTCAGTGCAGGAAAAGCACCAGATGACCTTCTGGGATGTGTTTTTTCCTAACAGCCCCTTGGTGGCTTTCCGATCCCCATCTGCGCATTGATCTGCCTACCTTGAGCTCCTATCATTGCAGTGCTTTAACTGTGGCCAATGAGATTAGTGCCCAATTAATAACTAATTTGGGGCATGCTGTGCAGAACAGCTTGGTAAACTGCATCAGGCCACAGTTCCCTTGGCCTAAGGATGCCCTGCCTAGAGATGCACAGAGCAAAGGGGCTCAACAAAGCTCGGGAGACCCAGGCCAAGGTATCCCTTGCTGCTAGTACACCGTGTGTCCTTAGGCAAACTCCCCCCTCCCCTCTCTGAGTTCAGGTTCTTCATCCCAAAGGCCTCTTTCAGCTCCAAATTCTAGGACTCTGGGACACCATGAAAGCCATGCATCTACATGTCAAGAGAACTTCCCAGGGAACACGTAATTACTGGCACTTAACCAATCCATAGTTAACTCCAGCTAATTTCCAGAGGATTTACAGCAACTCTGAAAGCTATTTTGTGAGGAAGCAATGTATATTCAATATTGTCAGTGCAAGAGGCAAGTGTTCTATCTCCGAGCCCATAAATTATCCAGGGCGTCAGGAGGACAAAAATTACCAACGGCTTGTACAAGCAGGCTGCTTCCCAAACAGAAGTCAGGATTTATAGAAAGCTGTACAAAAAATGCAGGAGATGAATATAAAGCCAGAAGCATGTGAGTGGTATGTGTGGGAGAATGCGTATGTATGTGTGTGTGCGTGGCCTCAAGAAATCAAAGCAGAACAGCCCAGTGGAAGGGCCAAAGCCTCTACTGATGATGAACATGACTTCTTTCTGATGCCATTTCACCAGCGCTTCCTAAACCCTTCTTAGAAGCAGGTGCTCTGCTGGAGGGACTCAGGCTGAGTCCCCTGGGACCTGGCCCTAAACATGCGTATCTGTGTGGCCCTCACTCTCCCCTGTATGACACTGAGTCATCTAGGAACCCACCAGGTAACTCACTCTTCCACAAAGTGAGAACCCCAACACTTACGGCATGGAGTGTTCTGAAGACTTTATACGTTAATGCGTGCAAGAAAAGGGTTTCTAAAAATCGGTGATAACTTGGTTTTAAATCATTCTTATACAGAATGCAATGGGCAGAAAAGGTCATCAGAAATGTACCCCCTCAAAATAAATAAAGGATGCTGGAAGATTCTACGAAGATGATCCTGGAAGAAAGCAGAAGAGGAAGACAGCGGAGAGAAGGTGAAGAGGAGCCTCCGAGTGTAAAAGGAAGGACCCATGCCGGGCGAGGGACACGGCAAGGAAAGTGACAGGACAGTGAGAAAGGAGACGAGGGACACACCGGAGGCCGAAGCAGCAGAGGACGAGCAGCGAGAGAAGAGAGAAGAGGGAAAGTGAGTATTAACTCGAAGGAGTCAAGATAGAACAGGAAATCAGTAAAAATGCCTCAAGGTGATACATCCAGGGCCAGCCCATGATTTGGAGATTTAGAGCAGGGCTAGAAGCACCAGGAGGTCTGAGAACTGAGCGAGGAGAAGGGGCTGTCTCTGGGAGGGACAAGGGAGGGGCTAGGACAGCGCTGGGCTGGGGCTTTTCAGCAGGTGGGGATGGGGCTGAACTGCCTGCCTGTGTTCTTCAGACAAAATGGAAAGTAACTGAGAACCTTTTAAAGGGATAAAAAAAGGGAAATTAATGCTGAGTAAGTACTCCACTCCCGACATCGCCCTCAGCAACTTCTAAAGGAGATCTTGTTCCCTGTCCAATAACCCTGGGGGGAATCCCATTCTCTTTGTATTTTCCATTTAACTTCACCTCCTTGGGGCCATTGTTGTGAAGATTACGGGTTAAGGCAGGGAGAGCATCTGGAAAAGGGCCCTTCGAGCTGAAGAGGAAATCCGCTGAGTCGGGGCTGAGACCCACTGCACAGATACTGCCAAGCTCCCTTTCCTCCGCTGAGGAACTCCTCTGTCCCCCCTTTGCCACTGCTGTCAGGCTCTTTCATGACCCTGACCCCCAAGGTCTCAGGTTGGGAAGGACAGCCAGGAGCAGGCATCAAGTCCCAAACTTGAGAACCAAAGAAGTGGGGCCCCTCCCTCTCCAGGGACAGAGAGGGAGAGAGCTCAGACACTGTGGGTAACCAAGGTCTCCACCCCCGGGGCCGGGGAGTCTGCAGAGAGAAGCACAGCGGAGAGCTCTGGTCTGCCCATTCCTCCAGCCCCTGGCTCGGGGTGTTCTTGGCCCCCAGGTGAAACTCACTCCCCACTCTGGATCCTGCTCCTGCTCTCCCTGCTGGGTCCATGAACCATCTAGCTCTCCGGGACTCCTCAGCTGGTTCTGACTGAGCTTCCTTCACTGGTCTGCGAAAGCATCAAAAGGCTGCATGTAGACCTCTCCAGGGGCTTTCCAAGAACAGGTGCTTAGCCTTGGGGTTCCTGATGTACAAGGGAAAGATGAAAAAAAAAAAAAAAAAAGGCTCAGGGCATCCAGGGGACTCTGCATTTGGGACGCTGCTGTTTTATATAGCCGAGGAGAAACTCAGCAAAAGCAATCTCTGGTCACAGCTACCCAACGAGTCTTTGCATTTCCATCTTTCCAACCCACGATCTGTGCCATTTGGATTTCGTGGTCTAAAAATATCTCCCAAACTTCCAAGTACGTTGGCATGAGCTGGTGGACTCAAATTTTTAATCCATTTGCAAATGTTTTTACACAGCTCTTCTCCCCCTCCAGTTCTATTTCTTGCTGAATCACTTCCATCACTCAGTTTGACATTTATTGTGAGCAGGAAGGAAATCATCCTGCACACAAATGTCAGCCCTGGCCCTGACGGTTCCTGAAGGCTGCAGAGAGAGAGCGAGAGAAGCAAGGGCCCCCACTGGTGGGCGAGTGAAGTGTGCTGCCACTGACGCCGTGCGGGGAGCGCTTTGGCATGGGCTACTCTTGGCTGTATCTGGCTGTGTGACCCTCAGCAAGACACTGGACCTCTCTGAGCTTGTCTTCTTAATGACAAGATGGGGACAATGCAATTCAACTTAGCAGAGCTGCTGCAGAGATCTCATGGGTTAGACTACCCCATGTTCCTCCTCGCCCAAGACACGAGCGGAATAAACGGCCCCACCCTGAACGGCGGCCCCCATCTTGGATGGTACACCTCACTCATTTCTTCTCCAACCAGCAGCAAAGTCATTCTTACAAAACATAAACCTGATCTTACCACGCCCTGCTGGGAACGCAGGGGTCCGAGGGTCAGACTAAAATGCTCACTGTCTACACAGCCATGTCCAGTTCCCCACTGTCACCTTACCCAAGCTTCCCCACCTGCCTGCCCTGCAGCCTCCAAGCAGGATGTTCCCACTCAGCCTCACGTGGTTTGGGCTCCTACCACTGGGCTCCAAGGGGCTGACCGCACACTGCCTCCCACAGGGGCTGGGCTCCAAGGGGCTGACCTCACACTGCCTCTCACAGGCAAAGACCAGGGTGTCGGGGTAGGAGGTAGGGCAGCACAGGTGAGGAAGAAGGAGGAGCCTGCATGCTTTCTCCTTCTAGAGGAGTCTCATCCCTCCTGGCTCTGCCTCCCATTCCTAGTCTCCTCCCTTTGGTCTCTGCCTCTCTGAGGGTGAGGAGCGGGAAGGGGGGGGGGGGGGAAGGAAAGATGGAAGGCAGGTGCAAAGGGGTGTAAAGGATGGAAGAAAGCGTTGCTTTAGAAAGTCTTTCCAGAGAAGGCTGGAATTAAACCCTCCAGAAACAATATGGCTGACGTCCTTTGTTTTGGGTCTTTCTGAGCTTCTCCTCAGCTCCCAAGATGAGACGTAAGCACCAACTCCTTTGGGAAGACCTCCTTGATGCAACCCCCACCCCACGCAGACTCTCCTGGGTGCCCTCCAGGCCAGGGATACACCACCTTCTACATGTGACTGTCCCCACAGCTCCAATGCCTGCGCAAGGAAATCAGCTGGTGCCCAATAAATGTTGAGTGAATTAGTTAATGAGGGAGAAGGCCACAGCCATGTCCAGAGCTCAGGGAAGAATAAGACTCAGTCAAGAATAAACAGAAACACAGGCAAAGATCTGACAAAAGGGGTCTCTTGGCACCGGGCTCCGACTCGAGCCGTGAGAAACAGGACTTGGCCAAGAGTCATGGCAGACGTCTGAAGAGGTAATTTTTGAAAATATTTAACCCGCGCCACTTTCTCCAATGACTTGATGAGATGAGCTCTGATGTCCCCAGGCCTGCTCGTAGGCTAGGTACAGCTGTCCAGCTGGCCTGGAGCACCAAACTGGAGCAGGAAAACAGAACAAGGGAACATTTCCAAATAAAGTTCATTTTACATAGAATGAACCATCCCAGAACTGGAAGGACCTCTAATGCCACAGGGTCCAAACACCCACTCCTAGACCACATTTCTCAAGCCACATTGTTGGTTTTTGTCCTTTACTTCAAATTACGGAAAAGCAAACATAATGTCAAATCTACCACTTTAAACACCGTGAAGCATCGCTGCTCGGCCTTTTGGCTAAGATCAAGTGCAAACACCGTGAAGCGTGTAACTCAGTGGCATTCGCGCTGTTACCCAACCCTCAGCCCCATCCACCTGCAGAATGTCCGTGTCCTCCCAAAACGCACCTCTGCCCCCATTAAACAGTAAGTCTCCCTTCCCCGCTCTTCCAGCCGCTGGCAACCACAATCCTACTTTCTGTCTCTGTGATTTTGACTATTCTGGGGACCTCATATAAGTGGAATCACATAATACTGGTCCTTTTAGGTCCAGCTTATTTCATTTGGCATAATGTCCTCAGGTCCATTCAGGTTATGTAGCAGGCGTCAGAATTTTCTCCTCTTTCTAAGGCTGAATAAGATTCCACCCCAGTGGAATGAGTCACTCCCTTCCTTCCAAGACATCCCTCTGCAGTCAACCCTCATGGGTACCACGTTCTTGAGCATATCCGTAGGTGATTCCCCTGTTGCTTCTACCAACTGCTCTTTGAGCCAGCTTGTTAAACTCCAGAAAGTCAGTCCTCACTCACCGCACAGGATTGGGATGTCGGCCCTCCTCCACTCCTTCCTCCGAGCTAGAGCTATTTCCGTCTACCAAGAAGGCGGGGTGAGTAGGTCACCCTCTGACCATCTCGCTCATCCCCCTTCTAGACACATTCGAGTCAGTCTCTCTGGGCCACTCCATCGGTCCACGAGCACATGCTAGGACAAGCTGGCCCCAAGCTGGGAACGGGGGCACCCCAGTGAACTCGACACAGGTTCTGGCCTCCTTCAGCTTGCAACGTGGCAGAGAGAGACAAACGAGTCAATACATGCGGAGCTTAGGGCTTGTGGTCGTTACAGCTTATGACAGGGTGCGCTGAGGGCCATAAATCCGGTGAGGACGGACGTGGACGGGGCTGATCAGAGAGGCCACACCTGGAGACTGGAGAAGCCATTCGACACCCGCTGAGGCCCCTTCCGAGGGGAGGCAGGCCCTGGTGTGCCCCGGGGAGGGCCACCCTGAGCAGGACCGGGAGCAGCCTGGCTGAGGCGTTGAGGGGGCGAGGGCCGGATCCCTCGGGACTGTGAGTCCGGGCGGCAAGGAGAGCGGGTTTTGGGCCAAGGCCCTAAGGTGTTGCATATGGGCTCTGAGCTAATGAGGTGCGTGAAAGCATTCACGTCCTCAGAAGAGGACAACCTTGGCTTCGGGTGGGGAGGGGCAGAAGATGGGTAAGAGGGGAGGCCGGAAGAGGAGCTGGGAGGTTGCAGGGTTGCGGCGAGGGATATGGGGCGGCAGCCATCAGTTGGGGCTCCTTGAGGCCAGCAAGCGTGGCCTACCACCTGTACCTTCCGCTCTTCTTACCACAGAGCCTGGGGCTCCATGCCAACGGCTGCACCTTGTAGGCTCATGGAGCCCCCAGTCCTCAGGCACAGGGGCGAGTCGGCTCCCTTCTGGTTTCCGTACGACCTCTAACACGCTCCCTTCCACGAGGTTGGTCCCTGACCAAGCAGTCCCCATTGATCTGTCATCTTGGAGCAGACAACCGCTGACTTCAAGCCTGACTAGAATCCATATGCAACACACTCTGGCTGAATTCTGCTAATTGGCCAGGATGGGCACAAGGAACTTGCAAGAGAGCTGACCCAGCCAAACCAGAGCACAGAACCTTCTCCGCTGGCTGCCAAGCTTCCGGTGTGTGTGTGTGGAATCCCCACGGAAGTCAGCCACGTTTGGCTTTCTAGCCTCAGCTTTCAACCCTCCCATTCGGGTCTGGGTTTTGTTTGGAACCCCACTCCAATGCTGCACAGCCAAGGGGATTAGTCTACAGTGTTTGTTCAACATGGACCCCGTGCCCAGCATCATGCCTGGCACTGTCAGTGGAAAGACAACATATCGTGCATGGCTCTAGCCTGCAACAGAGCCACGATCTGGTTGGGATACTCATGGCAAACCCTGCCAAAGCCGAGCTTAATGCAGGATAAAGGGGGCACCAAGTCTGCTGGAGCTCAGGGAGAAGGACCAGGGAGGAACCCGGAAGGGAAGCAAGAGCTTGTCCTCAGGCCCACACAAGTCCCCATCCAGCTCCACAGCCAACCTGCCATGTGCCACTGGGCAAGTCACCTCACCTCTCTTAGCCTCTACTTTCTCAGGGGCACATGGGGTCAGGGTGAGATTAAAATCATGAGTGATGTGCCCAGATCCAGATGCTATATGACCAACAGCAGTAACAATACTTACCATGTGTCAGTCCTGTTCCAAGCGCTGTACATGTTAACTCATTGTTAACTTGGAACAAGACTTGGAAGGGAACATGAGGACCCCCCACCCCCAACACACACACACTTTGCAGACAAAGAAGTGGAGACCAAGGGAGTGAAGGAATTGCCCAAAGTTGCCTAGCTCGCAAGCAGTCATCTTAGTGCCCAATACGTGCATGGTCCTTCTTCGTCCTCTACACCATGGAGCAGTGCATGGAATGGACTTGAGATTCCGTAGAAACACAAAGAGGACCTGGAATGAGGTAAAGCGTTAATGTGGCTTCACACACATTGTTCCCAATCGCCAAAAGGTGGAAGAAACCCAAGTGTCCACCAACAGATAATGGACACACCATGTATGGTCTCTCCCAATGACGGAATATTATGGAGCCTTAAAAAAGGAAGGGAATTCTGACACCTGCTACAACACAGATGGACACTGAGGACATCATGCTACATGAAATAAGCCAGTGACCAAAGAACAAATACTGTATAACCCCATTTTAAAGGTACCCAGAGCCGTCATATCTGCAGAGACAGGAAGCAGAATGGGAGGCAGCCAGGAGCTGGGGGGAGGGCGCGTTTGGGTTTAATGATGCTAGTCACCGAATGTTCATGTCTTCCCCAAGTTGAATGTGATGGTATTAAGAGGTGCTTTGGGAGGTCATGAGGGTGGAGCCCTCCTCAGGGGGGGGATTACTGACTTACTGAAGAGTAAGTCAAACACCAAATCTGCCAGCACCTTGATCTCAGACTTCCCAGACCTCAGTACCATGAGAAATAAACGCTTCCGGTTGAATCCACCAGTTGATGGCATTTCTGTTTTAGCAGTGACACCCAACGAGTGCAGCGTCCCAGTTCTGCAAGATGGAGACGCTTCTCCGGATGCTGGTGAAGGCTGCTCAGAATGTACTGGAGCCTCCGAGCTGGACCCTTACGTCTGACGTGGCCAATTTTACGTTATGAATATTTTACAAGTTTTCAAAATTAACGTGGCCAAAGAAGGCAGCCCTTCCCCCACTTCGGCGGCCCACCGTGACTTCCGGTAGCCTTATTTGTCTTTATTTGTTTGTCCGGCGGGTGTGTTTTGAGGACCTACCGTGTTTACAGTTAGAATCCTGGAGGCCTCGACAAGCCATCATCCTAAAAGCAGATATAGACAGCCCTGTGCTCTTCTGGCCGGTTTACCTTTATGAAGTCGTGGAAGCTTCACAACCACCATTTGAGGTGGGAATCCTCACACCCCTGTGATAGATGACGAAACTGAGACCCTCAGACGAAACTGAGACGCGCGGAAACGAAGTGTACTTCGCCTGGGCTTCCACAGCGGGACTCGGATCCCTGCAGCCCAGCTCCCTCTCTCCCCGCGCACCTGTCTCAGCGGAAACGGAAGCCCCACTCTCATCCACGCACCTCCTCCCCATCCAACCGGGGTGCCCAGGCTTCTGGAGCAGCGAGCTCCCCCGCGTAGGGAGGGTCTGGGCCACCGTGCTATACCCAGGCACAAGTGTGTGGGCCCTGCCGTTTCCACCGGCAGCATTGGCCAGGGCTGGGTTTTTTCCAGACGGAAGCAACGAGGTCCCCAGCTTAATTTGTTTCACGCAGGAACACTAATTAATGTTCCAAAAGCTGAGGCTGAGGAATCAAGGTGTGTGCGTGTGTGGGTGTGCGCGCGTGCACGCGCGTGTGTGTGTAAGTACCCGCATGCCGCTTGGGCAGCATGTGGTTGATACTTGGGTAACTTTCATTTTCCCCAACTTTTGAAGTGATGCACGTGGGTGTCTTACCGGAGCCAAACTGTTGCGACTCAAAAAGCAGCTCAGGCTTTCTTAAAGTCATAAAGACACTATACTGACCTCATGAGGGCAATGGATTCTCCAGCCTCCTACATGTATCTTTGCTTGGACTCATCGCCCACGATATGATCGCTGGGCCTCTGAGGCCAGAGGCATCGGCTACGGAGTGACAGCCTCCGGAGCCCGGTGGACCTCATCCACGGCTGCCACTGCCCCCATCAAAACCTCGGGAAAAGCCTGGGGGTGGTTTGGTTTATCACAGCTCAGGGTTCTTATGGGCCCAGGATGCTGAAAATCCTGCAAAATGCAAGACATTGCTGCCCAGTGCGGAAGAGTTCCGTCCAGAATGCTAACAGCATCTCCCACGGAGAAACCCTAAAAAGTATCCAATGACCTAATTTTTCAAGGAAGAAGAAAGGCACAGAGACATGAGAGTTTCTCGTCCAGAGCTGCATAGCAATTCCATACTTCTGTTTTATCCCTTCACTGCCTTGCCCCCTCCTGCCCCACCCAGAGTCCCCTGCTGCATTTCTCACTTCCGAGGCTTCACAGAAGTTACTCCTTCTGCCTTCAGCCATAACTCTGACCCTGACACCAGTGAATCCTTCCTTCTATGCCTAGATCAAAGTTTGCCACCTTTTGGAAGCCCACCAGAGTCCTATCCCAGAACCAACCCACAGCAGTCTGCCTTGACTTTGACTTCCAGCCTGTGTGCTAAACTGCTTCTATAGGAGTCATTTGTCACCAGAGCCACCAAAAGCAGGGCCACAGCTGCTTGCAGCCACGAAGCCATCCTGTGGTCAGCGGTCAGGACAGGTCAGACGTTCCCATTTTACCAATGGAAAATTGGAGGCTTGGGAAAGTTACGCAACTTAGGGGAGGTCACACAGTAAGGTAAAATAAGACAAAATAAGGATTTGCTCACATGGGAAGCGGAGCCCACACCACCTCTGCAAGGCCATGCCGCCTCCTTGTGTGGTCATGTGCGTGGCTCACACCCATCTGGACAGTGAGATCTTTAAAGGCAGGAGCTGTCTCAGATCCATCCACCCTTACCGTATGGTAAACCCTCCAGAATTAATGTCAGAGAGTCCAGCCCTGCTATGCTGCCCTCCTGGGCCATAGCCCCTTTGTTCCATGGGACCACCATTGGCCTGACGTGACCTCCCTCCAGATATAAGGAGAGTCAGGGACAGGACCACAGAGCGAGAGGACTCCTGAAGTTTCCTGCTTCCCACCTGGTCCCCAACAACCAACTATAGTTAAATACAGTAGCTTCAATCGGACGAACCGATTACCGTCCAGCCATTTCTTTCTGGCTCAGCAGCTTGCTTGGGATATTGCAATGGGCAAGGCCCATCAGGGCTTCTAGAACTGTATCCTACACCTTCAGCCACTCTGGGTAGGAATGGCAGTTGTGGATACCCCAGAACCTGACAGCCACCAAGCAGATCCTGAGGGCTGACATGGCAGGAGAAGACACCGATGATGTTGGTCATCACTCCCAACCTCTGATATGGGCTCCTAGTGACAAAGTAGGGTGGACAAGTTGGTGTCTACCCAGAAGCCACTCCTCCACCTTCTCCTCCTAATATAACCCCATTCTGTCTGACTGGCAATGTGCCAGATACTCGGGAAAGAATCAAAACCATTCTTGGTCACCATTCACGGTCTTTAACTCAGTGGTCCACAGAAGGGGAGCAGGCGACCCAGTTCTGGTCAATGACACAGAAGGGAAAACCTCTGTCCCCTCCCATGGTACCGAAGGAGTCCATCAGAAGCAGCCTGGCTCAACCATGATCTGGTTGGACCTGAACACAGGTAGAACCTGAACACGATCTCTTAGGGCGATTGCCATTTCACAGACCTCAGTGAATAAAATGGGGGGCAGAGTAAGGAGTAATACCGGAAGCCAGAGAAGACTTGAAACTGCATGACATGGGTCCAGATTTCAAGTCGTAACCGTGAGACATGGAAGACAGGATTGCTCCCATCAAGGCTGATCTTCCTGTCCACATCCCATGTTGGATGACTCACGTGCATGCAATGCATCACTTCAGAGTCCTCTGGTTACATCCCTTAAAACACACTTTATTTTTTAGAACAGTTTTTGCCTTACAGAAACACAGGGACTATGGTACAGAGAGTTCCCATAGAACACGTACTCCGTTTCCCTATTACCAACATCTCAGACTATGTGGTGCATTTGTTACAAATGAAGTGCCAATGCTTAGGCATTCTTATTAACTGAAGTCAGTACCTTATTCTGATTTTCTTAGTCTTTACCTGATTTCCTTTTTCTGTTCCAGAATCATATCCAGTGTCCTATATTTCATTTAGTTGCCATATTTGCACAGGCTCCTCCTAGGTGTGATGGTCTCTCCATCTTCCCTTGTTCTAGATGTCCTTGACAGTTTTGAGGAGCACTGCCCAGGTATTGGGTAACAAGGCAGGGGTTCTTCTCAGCATCCCTGCTCCCTCAGGAAACCTGAGTCAGGCTGTAGAAACTTTTTCTACCCATACCCTCGCCCCGCCTCTTTTCCTCCCAAGGTCAATTCCTGCCTTGTACTACATTAGTCACACATTCTTCTAGAACATCATCCTATTCAGGGCCACAACTTCAAGGTGGAAATTAAAAGAGTGACCTCAATATTACTTTTATTCACGGACATTTTTATCTTGGCAGGACTGCAAAAGAACAGCCATTTATCAGACACTGACCATGAGCCCAAACTAGGTTTTGGACTGTATAACACCCACTTCGTGGAATCTTTCCACCAACTATGCACATAAGCATGGTCCATGTTACAGAGAAGGAAACAAGTCGAGGCATCTCAAGCTGTTGACTCAAGGTCACTCAGCTGAACAACGGCACAGCCAGGATTCAAAGTCCTTCTTACTGCTACTGTTTGCTTCTGTCACTTAAACTGTGCACCTCTTGGGGTCGGTTCTCTGCCCACTGACCCCAAAACTGGGCATTTGAGGTACCAGGTGCTGCATTAGACTTTGGGCTCCAGAGAATGGCTACTGGCACAGAGCAAAGGTACAGCTACAAAGCCAGCCTTCAACCTTTTTAAATAGCCCAATGCAAGGTTCATTCAGCTGTCCGTTTTATGGTCCTAGCTTCTCCTGCCTCAATTTCAGCCCCTTTCCATCAGGGTGAAAATAAATCAGACTTTTGAGTTCTCAATGTGTGACACAGTCATGGTCACGGCCACACATGGGAAAATGAAGGAAACAATGGTCTTTAACCCTATATATATATGTTGAAATCTACTTCTTGTTGGTGGAAATATTCCCTGATCCATGTAAACCGTGTTGACAAATTTTCCTGAGCCCCAGGTAGACTCGGTACACTAGAGTAGGTATCACACCACTGTGTAATCAGTTATGACCTACTCAGTCATGAGCCCGTTGAGGGCAAAAGCTGACTAATTCATCCCTACATCTCCTAGTGCCAGCCCAGGGCCTGGCATCTGCGAGGCCTGAAATCAACATTTGCTGAGCAATCATGCAGAATTCCTGGAGCTCCATCAGCAGATCCTTGCAGGCATGTTTATTATACCTAAAGGACTAAGAGTTTCCCATGAAATTTCTTCCCAAACATACAAGGTGCTAAAATCATGGCACCACAAAAAAAAAAAAAAAAAAAAAAAGAAGAAGAAGAAGGAGGAGGAGGAGGAGGAAAAGAAGGTGTTCAAGGAGAAATCTCAACGTTCCCTCTAACATTCCAGAATCCTGAAGCTAAATGTTAATTATTTCCCCAGAAATCCAGAACAGAGACAAAGTGCAGAAGTCACGGGAACCACACTTTACAACTAAGATCCTTCCGTTTTCTCAGCAAAAGATGTGTTTATTTGAGCAACTAGAATATCTATTTTCATCTTGTTTTGAAAATGCTAATGTTTCTCACATTATAAATTAGTAAGAGTCTTCATTCTTTGAAAGTATCACCAAAACCACTCAGAACCATAGTGTCAGCAGGACTGAAGTTCTCTAGGCTTATTTTAAGCAACTCTCCTGTTTTATTTCGTGAAAATTTGTAATATGTGAACACACGATAATCTCAACAGGAGACAGCTCCTTCCCCCAAAGGGTATCACAGATGATGGTTTCATGGTGCCAGGTTTGAGAACTCCAGCATACAACGGAGCTCAGAAACGTTAGCTATCGCTAGAAACCAGGCACTGAACTGACATATTTACACGTACTTTGATTTCAGATTTTTTTTTCTTGAATGACCCTCCTAAATGAAAAATTAATGAGGGGGAAAAACATTACAGAATTACCATGATCCTTAGGCCACAAAGACTTCCTTTACTTAAGAACCACTGAGAAGACATAGAAACACTTGTGAACGCATGTCACAATATTTCCTTCATTTAGGAATTGTGTAGCCAAAACAGCCAGTCCTCTCCCATTCTGCTCCAGAGCCCACCGGCAGCCCCTGCCACACGGGGCCTTTGACAGATACCTTTGGCAAACAGCCCACATTTTTGTCAAAGGGATTTCTCTGAGAGATAATACCCTGGAGCAGCCCTGAGTCAAGGATGGATGGAGTTTGAGGATAATTGTGCATCTTTCCACACTACAATCCAGGGTCCCTGGGGGCTGGGCCCCCATGGTAACCTGCTTGGAAATAACCTGCTTGGAAATACATCCTCTAGCCATTTTCTCCTTCCTGCTGGATTTCCCTGCCCTTCTTCAGTTTTCCTTATCTATCTCTCTCTCTCTCTCTCTCTCTCTCTCTCTCTCTATATATATATATATATATATATATATATATATATATTTGAATCACCTCCTAAATTGTGCATTCTCAATAGGAACAGTGTCATCCTCTAGGAGGGCAAAATCAGTTCATGGGGGGAATGGGGCTGGGGAAAAAAATCTTACTCTTTTTATATATCAAGCTCAGATTACATACTGTCTACAGAGAAACATGCAGTGTATCTGTGGCATTAAAATGTCTTGGGTGGGAATAATTAGGGAAAAATACCTTAAAAACTCCTTAAAGAGGAGATAGTGAAAGCAAGATTGAATAATCCTATGTTAAATAAACCACTTGCACTGAGCCCCCTGGCCCAGAGAGCCCCCAGAGGAACACAGGCTAAGATTCAATGCTAATACACTGCTGAGCACTTGAGTGAATTATTTCATTTAATCCATTCACCAACCTGTAAGGCAGGGAGTATTAGGTCCATTTAACAGATGAGAAGTAAAATGACGTGTTGAAGGCTACAGAGCCAATGAGCCTAAGACTTGGGGTTAGAACTCCGGGTTCCTGGGGGCTGGGTGCTCGGCCACATGTTAGGAGAACCATCTCCAGTGTTAAGCCCAACACGGTGCGGGGAAGCAACACTCTCTCAGTTCCTGTTGTTAATGAAAATAAATCCATTCCATGAATGGACCAAACAGTGGTACTGTCCCATAAGTGACACTATAAACAATCCAAATGGATAAAGACATTACTTACGAGACGATGGTTTTGAATGCCCCAACTCAATGCTGACCTCAATGGAAAGCAAAGAGTACTTGATAATGATTATTGGCAGAGGATAGAAGGATCAGGGACAGGACGGAGATGGAGAAATGGTGGTTTGGGAACTGGGAATTTCAGCAGAAGAGAAACCCTCTTTGGTAAGAGGCTGCCTGGAGCCTGTGTATGGACGCCAGATCAGCCTGCCCCTGGCTCTTCCTCTTTCTTCTGTTCATTTCATGTGCACCCTGAGCCAGTACAACCTGGAATTCTACTGTAGCAAAACTGCTCCCTTGGTACAAGAACATCATGGGCAGAAGCCCAAGTGGCTGTATGGGAACCAGCCTTGGAAGAAGACCCAAGTTCAAGTCGTTCCTTTTTCAGCAGCATGACTACAGGCAAGTTTCTAAGGGCTCTGAGCATCAGTTTCATCTTCTCTACAGCTCCTTCCAGCTCTGAAGGCCTCTGAGGTCTATAATCGGCCAAGTGCCTCTCCCAGTGCTGGGTCCTTAAATCCCATAACCTGCTGTTATGTAATTACTGCTGATCCGTTTGATTAGTTTGATTCGGCCTGATGACTAAGGCCTTCTGGGTTCCATTTTCTGGACTGACATCACCAGGTGGAGAAGCACCCATGACTGATACATGTGCGGTGAGATAAAGCAAAAGCTGGGATTCTAGCAAAGGGCAGGAGTAGGGAGTAGGGAGGTAAACTGTGATAGTGCTAAGTGATTTTCCATTAGTACAGATGGTTGGGGCTGGATGAACACATTTCCCTAGCGCAGTATGTTGGATAATATTTCACTCCATCCCTTCAAAAAGACACCCATAAGGGGAGAAATGGGCTTGAACTGCTAACACAAGTTTACAAAGAATCTAAGGGTCAATGGTAAAGAAACTCTATGTCAGGCGGCTTGCTCCTTAAGAAAGCCGGATGTGGCAATTTTTAAGAAGCGATCTGCTCTATGAATTATTGTTACTCATATGTATAAAGCAGGAATCCTACTGATGTTGCCCAAGGAGGGATATAATAAACTATGAAGTGATGCAAAAACATTGGATTGCTGATGGTTATATTGATACGCAGGGCTTATATGCCCCAATTCAACTGTTACACTCTTAGAGGGTTTGAACAATTTTACAGGTCTCTGGAAGGAGGGTGCATGGAAGAGAGGAAAAGGCGATCCTAGCCCAAGTCTTCAGCAAGGAGAGAAGCCCACCACAGGAGGAACCCAATCAGAGCCAAGGCACGGCACACTCTGCATACATTTTTATTCTTCATAAACTGCAAGCAAGAAGGAATTTTGTTCCTGAATTATAACCCAGTTTGTTCTCCCAAGAGCACATTTTCAAACTCCTCAATCCCTCTGTGACAGAATGAAAAGTCCCGTCCAACAAGGTCACAGTTCAGATGGCACCATATCTGCATCCAATGAACCTATAAAACCAGAGGTGGCCTGAGACCTCAGTATTGGCATCATCTTGTCACCTGCAAACCTTTCCCTGGTCACTGTCCCCAAAGGTGAGCACCTTTCATCCCTGTGGATGTGCGTGCTAAGTTAGATAACTGATAGGTTCCTGGTATCAGGTAATGGAGCACAGACAGCAATGTGGCAAATTTGGGCATGGGCAGATGCTCAGACCCAGACAGAGAGGTCCCAACCATGGACTCATCTGATCCTGCTAGAGCTTTAGGGAAACGTCACCACCATAGTTTCCAAAGCACTCCCTCACACATCTTCTCCTGGGATTCTAACACTAATCCCATGCAGTGGGCATCTGCAAACGGTAGGACTAGTGAGGTGTCTGAACCACACGGTTAATGCAATTCTCCTAACAGCTCATCCAATGTACTTCTGACAGACCCACAGCAGTCTTGGGCCACCCCAAACCACAGCCACATGGTTCTGTGTCTACAAAGGGTTTTTAATCAATCCACACTGGAGGACCTTTCCTTTGCTTTTTTTTCATATTGCTCAGTTTTATTTTAAGATCTTGTTTACTTATTTGACACAGAAAGAGAGAGAGAGCGTGTGCGCGCACAAAAGCACAGAGAGCAACAGAGGGAGAGTTGGAGAAGCAGACTCCACTGAGAAGGGAGCTCCATGCAGGGCTCGATTCTGGACCCTGGAATCAGAACCAGATCTGAAGGCAGACGCTTAGCTGACTGAGCCACCCAGGCACCCCACATTGCTCAGTTTTAAAGAGATGTAACAAATTCCCTTTCATTCTTTTAAAACTTCAAGACCCAGACAAAAAAAAGAGACAGTAGGACCTTTGGAAAATTCCATTGGATCTCCGTGGACCTATGAAACTTTTAAACATGGATGGACTTATTTTTCATGAGTACAAACTTGAAAAGGGGAGCTTCCTAATAATGCAAGTATAATAATGGAGTATCCAAGTTAACCGCACACAGCCTTTGGTTCTCTAAGCAGGAGAGGAAGCCTCGTCATCAACTGGACAGACAGTAGGACCTTCCTCTTCCCTCCAGTGGCATAAACCTCCTTTGGAGGAATCTCCTTAACACAACACAAGAGGCTCAACAGTGCATGCCCTTTCTGCCTGCTTGGTTCCTCATTTGCATATTATTATTGCATTTGCCAGACTACTCAAATTTCGTTATTTCAAGTGTCTCTTTCCATAGGAGAACTGTGGCTTATCTGTGTCAACAGCCAGGTACAAAGCTTGGCACTTGATTCAGCGTGTGCAACCTTGACATGAATGGCCTTCTACACCTCTGTACTGTTTGTCATTAACCAGACAAAAGCCCAAGGTGGAGGAAGCTCAGGTACATTGTATACAGAATCCATGAACCAAAAAACCTGTTGAGCTCTACCAGTGGTTCTCAAGCCTGGAATCACTGAAGGAACATGCCTGGACCCTCACAGACCAATGGCATCAATTTCTGGGGTGGGGCCGGTCATCTGTTCTCTTGTGTGTGTTCTATGCTGTTTGTGCATGTTTAGTCCTTTATACTTTTTTAGTCTTTCATTTTTTAAATTTTTTTTAAAGATTTTGTTTATTTATTTGACAGACAGGGATCACAACCAGGCAGAGAGGCAGGCAGAGAGAGAGAGGAGGAAGCAAGCTCCCCACTGAGCAGAGAGCCCAATGCGGGGCCCGATTCCAGGACCCCAGGATCATGACCTGAGCCGAAGGCAGAGGCTTTAACCCACTGAGCCACTTTAGCTTTTTGATTTTTTTTTTAATTTAAAGTTAAGAGTGCTGTAATACCTATATATATTCTCTTCCCTGTGATCTTCCAACTGTTAATATTTTTGCCACAATTACCTCCTTCTCTCTCTTCCTGTGGGCATGTACTGTGCTCACATATACACACTTGCATGGTCTATATGTGTGCCCAACATTGGAAAGTAAGTTGTTGGTATCAGGACACTTGAACCACTAAAGATCACACTATGTGGCTCGTAAAAAATAGAACATTCACCTCCAGAGCCACAATGCAATGACCACACTCAAGAAATTAAATTTTGACATAACAATGTTATCTAATATGGAGTCCATGCTCAAATTTTCTTATCTGTCCTTATAACAAATATCCTGTATTGTTATTTATTTTTCAATCTGGGATCAAATTAAGAATCATGAAAGTCACTTGTGTTTTTTCCAGCTTTACTGAGATATAATTGACATACAACATCATGCAACTTTAAGCATACCATGTCATGATTTGATGCACACACATGTAATGAAATGACTACCACATAAGGTTCACAATCATATCCATCACCTCACACAGTTACCTGTGTGTGTACGTGAGTGTGATGAGAACTTTCAAGATCTACTCTCTGACCAACTTTCAAATACACAATAGAGTATTGTTGACCACAGTCCCCAGGCTATACAATAGATCTCCAGAACGTATTCATCTTATAACTAGAAGTTTGTACCTTTTAACCACCTTCACCCATATCCCCCAGCCCCGAGCCACTGGCAGTCACCAATCTGATCTCTGTTCCTAAGTTCAGTTTTTTTGAAGATTCTATATATGAGTGAGATCATGCTGTCTTCGTCTTTTCTCTGCCGGACTTAGATTTCTTAACATAATACCCTCAAGGCTTATCTCTGTCTGTGTCATCAAAAACAGCATGATCTTCTTTCTTATGGTTGAATGGCATTCCATTGTGGGTCCATACCACATTTTCGTTACCCATTCATCCATCCGTGCACATTCAGATTATTTCCTTGTCTTGTCTGCTAAACGTTTTGCTGCAATGTCCACTGGGGTTCACATTCTTTAAGACAGTGATTACATTTCCTTCAGACAGACCCCCAGAAGTGGGATGGCTAAATCATCTGACAGTTCTATTTTGGATTTCTTGAGGAACTTCCATACTGGTTTACGTAGTGTGAAAACTGTATACCAATCTACCTCCCCACCAACGGTGCATCAGGGTTCCTTTTTCTCCATATCCTCACCAACACTTGTTATTTCTTGGCTTTCTAAAAACAGCCATTCTAACCCCTTCTTGGGGCTTTAATTTGCATTTCACTGATGATGAGTAGACGTTGAGCCCTTTTCATGTACACATTGGCCACGTGTGTATCTTCTCGTCTATTCAGGTCCTGTGCCCATTTTTTAATAGGACCATTTGCTTTCTTGTTGTTGAGTTGTAGGAGTTCCTCATATATTTTGGAGATTAAGCTCTTACCAAATATAGGATTTACAAATATTTTCTCCCGTTCTGCAGGATGCCTTTCCATTTCGTTGTTTGCTACTTTTCCGTGCAGAAGCATTTTAGCTTGATGTGGTCCCATTTGTTTACATGCACACACTGCTTTGGGCTGTCATGGCCCTTTGAGCTGCTTTAACTGAGACCATTCTTGTTTATTCTTCCGACAGGGACCACTTGGAGACTGTGCCAGACATCTTGTGGCGTGTCCCACAATGTGAGTTTGTTTATTATTTCGTCATGATTGGTTTCAGATCATTTTAGGCACGACTGCAGGTATGTTGTTCATTTCCACTGAATTATTCTGGAGGAGGGTAAGGTCAGTTGGATTCATTATGCACAAATTCGATGACTGATTCAAGGCACGTCTGCCAGGTTTTTCTTCTTACCTAGGTGATTCACAGGTATATCACAGTTTGAAACATCTTGCTGCTACTCCGTGTGTACATAACCTGCAGACCAGCTGCTCTGCTTTCTCCTGGGGATTTTTTTTTTTTTTTTAAAGTAAATTCTATGCCCAACATGGGGCTCAAACTCACCACCCTGAGATCAAGAGTCTCATGCTCTACTGACTGGGCCAGCCAGGCGCCCCTCCCCTGGGGACTTTTCAGAAGAGCAGCTGTACATAGCGCCTCACCAGCAAGGTAGAGTTTCAGTCTCTGTTACCTTTCTTCCGCATCATCTGCCACTGGGGACAACAGTGACATGGTGAAGACAGCAGTATGACAGAGATCCCAGCTCTGCTGCTTAGGTAGCCCCAAGGGTCTGGACAAATCACATAACTTCTCAGAACCTGTTTTCATATCCAAAGGAGAGAGGCTCTACCCTCCCTTCCAGCACTGATGGCCACCTGCCATGAGCCTGGCTCCTGGACAGTGATGTCCCAGCTACCTGGAGTCACAGACCCTCCCAGTGCACCCCCTCCCTGGGGTCCAAGGCACCTGCTACTCTGGGCACTTGCGGTCAAGTGCCTTTCTTGACTCCTTCATTCGACTTCAGGGGTTTGAAAGTATCATAAAAAAAGGAAAGCCAGGAAGAAGGCAAGGAGTTCAGAAAAGGGAAAAAAAAAATAGAACAAGGTCATTAGAGGGGGGAGAGGGTCATGGATTTGATGAGAGGAGCAAGAAGAAGGCAGATTCAATAGGATTGGGAGGAGAAGCAACAAGGAACCAGTATTTACTATCTGCAGTGGTTGGGGGAGGTCACCGAGAGGATGTGATCGCCAGGTGACTGTAGGGCTGGACCTCACTCACTCTCCACCCCCGCCGCCCCGTCCTGGGACTGTGCACTCCCTTGTCCACTGTAAGCACAGTGGGAGCTGTTCCAAAGACGCAGCCATGCGATTAAGGTGCTGCAGACGTTGTCTGTATTGTGTCTATTACTGAATCCCATTAAGGACTCTCTGAAAACCTTTAAGATTCTGGAGAGTGGGTGAGGAGACCTACTCATCTTTCAGTGCCAGAGACAAGCGTTGAATATAAGTCCCCTTGCTTATGAAACCTGCCACCTAGGGATCTAGAGTGGCCTGCCTCCTTTTTCTCTTTCCCCTTGCCCTCTGTCTGCAGAGCGGGCCAGTTTCAGATTCAACACCGGGAACGCGCAAGGTTGCAAAGCAGCACAAGGCAAAGTTTAGGTGTTGTCTATCATCACCTCAATTAAATTTCACAACAGCTCCCGGGAGGTAGGCCTGACTATCTCTGCACCAGAAATCAAGAAACTGAAACCCAGGAAAGTGAGCAAATTACTCCAGGTCACACAGCCAGGGAAGAGCAGATTGGATTAAACCCGGGTCTGACTCCAAAGACCAGCACGCTCTTGCAGCCGGATAAAGACGGGCACAGTGATACCACACCTCACACCTGTCAGCACAGCTAGTATCAAAGGAAAAAAAAGACAAAAACAGAAACCAAATAGAAACCGAGAGAAACAGTGTTGGTGAGGATAAGGAGAAACTCAAAGCCCTGCATGGTGTGGGCAGAAATGCAAAATGGTGGAAACGCTGGAATGGAGGGAAACAATGGAAAACAATATGGAGGTTCCTCAAAAATTAAAAACAGAGCTACCACATGATGCAGTCATCTCACCTTTGAATACGTATCCAAAGAACTGAAATTGGGATCTGAGCGATATTAGCACTCCAAGTTCAATGGAATACTGTTTGCAATAGCCAAGATGTATGGACGAGCTCCTTGTCCATCGACAGATGAATGGAGAAAGAACGTGGAATACTGGTCAGCCTCTCAAAAGAGGGGCTAGAGAGCCTTCAGTCAATAGGCTAAGACCACCAGTCAGCCCCGTGCATTCCAAAGTACTGGCTGCTGGGTTCTTGTGCCCCACCTCCCAGCCTTGCCTGCTCCTCACGTCCCCAGGGGCCAGCCCACTTCCGAATGCAAACAGTGGGTATTTCCTGTGACCATGTTCCTTTGGTCCTTTAACAGGTGAGTGAGTGGTCAGACCCAGCTGGCCGCCGCAAGGTGGTGAGGGCAGCAGGAGGCTTGTGCACAGTATCCATCCAGCAACAGCGCCAAGAGGAAGCCAGCACCTCTCTACTGACAGGCTAGGGAAGGGGAGTCCTGGGACAAAGTCAGAACACAACAGTGGTTTGTGCTTTTCAGGAGACCCCTACTCAGATTCAACCGATGACTATTCCATCTCTGGTGTTGGGCTCATTTCATTCACAGGTGTTAAGCCTGAACACCGCCCTGTGACAGGGCCCTGTAATCATCCCAACCTCCAGGCCATGCAAAATCGCAGAGGCCTCAGGGGGTCCAGATGCGAGCTCCAAGTTCCAACACACGCTCTCCACTACAGCAGGATCCTTTTCAAGCTCAGGAAGCAGAGAAGGGAGCAGCCTCACTGAGGTCAAAGCATGGTCCCCTACCCTGTCCTCTCCCCAACTTAGTCCACTTTAAGACTTCTGCAAGCTATTCTTTTCACTAAAATCCTTCTGTGGGTTTGGTGATTGTAGTGATAAGATAAAGCCATAGCAAGCAAAGTCCTGGGGAGCCTTCCACTCACCCAGTCAGTGCATGCTTGCCTGCTAACCACCACAGACCCTGCAGCCTGCTGGAAACAGAAAGCCAAAGAATACTATGGCCCTATCCCCAAGTAGTTCTCGTTCAATGGCAGAGATAAGTAAGCAGATCAATTTAGTATAAGGCGCAAAATCCTACAGCTGAGAATGTTGCAGAGGAGGGCGATTCTAGCTCAACTTGGGGTGGGAGCGGGGGGGGTGGGGGGGGGTGGGGGCAGCAGAATGCTTCCCAGAAGAAGCCACATTAGAGCTGGATCAAGGTGAAAATGAGTAGCCAGGAAAAAACAAGGATGAGCATTTAAGGCAAAGAGAGCATGGTTAGGTAGGATGGGGGGGTCTTTGGTCTCCGCATTTGCTGTAGTCTACCTTCAGGACAGGAATGGGGTGGGCGGGAGGTGTGGATCGCATCTCATGGGCCTGATTCATTAAAAAAAATAAAATAAAAGCACGCACTAGACTGTGAACCCACAGCCAGCCCAATTTCCTGGTCCCCTTATGCTATTAGCTACAGCCCAGAACAGGATAATGGATGCTTCGAAGCACGAATTACAGTGCCTCACAAAATCCTGAATCATCAATGAAAAGTTCAATTTGTTCCCTTGACTGCACTTGAGGACAAATGTACAGTGCATCTACTAACTAGATAAGCTTCAGTTTTAGGAGTTCACACCAAGCCCAACAAGGTTTCCTATATAATTCCCAATGAATCAGAAGCTGCCATCCACCACTGCCTGAGCCCACTCCGCGTGTCCCAGACACCGCGCTTCCCTGGATTCTGACTAAACCCTGTTTTGTTTCCAAATCCCATTTCTAGCCCTTGCCAGCTGTGAGCTAGCACGTGGAGGCAGAGGTATTCTTAGGAGCCCTGTGTTATCAGAGAGGTGAAGGGCACCCAGTGATGCCCAGTGAAATACCAGAGCCCTGCAATTGTTGGCAGAGGGTCAGAACTGGGATCCAACTCAGAAACACAGTTGAGGTCCCTCACCGTGAAACTCACTGAGGTCAAAGCATGGTCTGCAAGCAACACTGCATTCAGATGTTAGCAGTCAAAAAAGCCGCTGTGTGATCTTGGACAAGGGGTTCCACTGGAGTTTCCTTACTCTCATCTCTAAAACGTAGACAGTAATTCCCACCTCATAAGATCCCGGAGAGAGTTCGATGAAATAAATGATTTGCATGTCTGAAAGCATCTGGCTAGGTCTTCACCTCTTCCTTATGCCACACTCTCAGATTTTCCTGGTCCTCTCTGGGAAACAAGGCTACAGATTTGGGCATTCTCAAATCTGCTTCTGCACGATGGAATAATCCGAAAGAAGGAGAAGATCAAGGCTCTGTCAATAACAGGCCTTAGATATCCGCCCCCGCCCCCAGGTTGGGCAAGGCAGAGCAGGGGTGCTGGCTAGGAATGGTGGGAGGTGAACAAAGAGGGGCCCCACAAGCTACAGTGGAACCCCAGGTTTGGAAGTCAGCCAATAAATAGTGAACGCCATTTACACGCAAAAAGACATATTGAGTCTCTGTATGTTTGTGTGCACTCAAATCCGCACCATTTTTTTTTTTTTTTTTACTATAACAATCCAGTATCAATTTAACTAACCATTTAATTTAACTGAAGCTCCTTCGGTTCATTTGAACTAAACACCGTGCTAGAAACAGAGAAGAATACATTTTTCATCCATTTTTATCCCCCGAAGAAAGCAAATGGAAGAGTAACCCTTGCTAGCCCTCTCTTCAGCCACTAACACCTGCAAATTCAGGCAGAAGTGGACGCCAGACGCTGGACCATCCCAAATCCACGTTCTTGGCTGGATGCCCCCCTCTCTGCTGCCAGTTCCTCAGTTTCAGGGAGGCATCCTCTCCAAGCTTCTATAACCTCCCAGAGAAACCTGTTGCCAAGTCTGAGGTCCTGTGCAAACGCCCCCACCTGGTGGCCAAATCTGGAAAAGCCACTGCAACCAAAGATGATTGGCAGGTAGCAACTCCAAGGCTCCCTGAACTCTCCAGGACCGCAACAGTCATGGGTCAGTCGGAGTAGGACACAGAGGAATATTCACGACTAAAAGCACAGAAAGGGTCAAAGTTATGGCCAATTCCCCGCCAAAACCCTGGTAACGTAGGGCTTCCCAAGAAGCAGCCATCAGAATGACTAAGCCACAGACAGGAGGCTGGGGTAACTGGAAATGCCCTGCCAGCCCTGGGCTGTATGGTGACAGCTCTGATTTTCTCTCTCGGGTGAGGAATCACCACTATCATCCTCTCCCCTCTCCCCCAAATGCAAGAAGATTTCCTGTCCCGAGTGTCAGTGCAGAAGATAGTTCCATCTTCCTTCCCTGGCAACACATTTTCATTCTGACTAGCAAGGAGATGCTTTCTAGGGGAAGGGTGCCTGGGGTCAAAGCTCCAGTCAGGCCCCATCATATGGCCAGCACCCTTGTCCAGCCAAAGTGAGAGAAGGGGCAGCAGCTGACCTTGAGGGGATATCAGGACCAAATCATGGAGATGCCTCAGCCAAAATAACCCCCAGCCCTCCTCTCCTGGCACTGTTAAGCCTCAGCTTCTCTGTCTAGGCTGCAGCCTAAGAGATTCTCATTCTCTTATATTCTTTCTCCTACTCATTAACTCCCATAAAAATAACCCGAAGACACTCATTTTGCCCAGTCCAAGCCCCCAGCTAGAGCAACACCAGGTTCTATACCAGGATGGAGCCCTAAGGAGTAGCACAAGCAAGCGATTGATACCCGCGTTCATGCGCGCGCTCGTGCACACACGCGCACACACACACACACCCCACTGTGGGCAGTGTACCACTCCCATCCCTAACTCTGGGATGCATCATCTAAACTCAGTAGCGATCCCAGGAGAAGGGACCCACCCCAAGCAGAAACACAGAGCGTATGGAAGGGATCCGCTTTATCTTGTTCATCCTCCACGTTAACTGGAAAAGAAAATTCATTCTTTTAAGCTTTGATACCATCATCCGGAGAAGATGCCATAAATGCGCACCCGCGCGCACACAAACACGCCAATCTGATCTCCAAATTAGCTGGGGAACCACGCTTGGATCCTCTAAGCCGTGGTGCCCAACACCTAGAGAGTGGCTCACAGACACACGGACACACACGGCGGAGAAACACGGAGGATAGACTGTCCTCCTCAGCCGACGGGCGTCCCTGGGCTTTAAGGCCCCGCAGCCGTCCTGGCCGGAGCCCCCACCCCGAGCCCCAGCCCGCGCCGCCGAGCGGCTGGGTACTCACACGAGCGCGTGGTAGAGCAGCGCCCAGCCCCGCGGTCTCTCGAGGGCGTCGTAGATCAAAGTTTGGATGCGCCGGTACTTGGCGTTGTTCCTCTTGACGGGGCGGCTCAGGGGGGTCTTGGCCAGGAGCCCGATGCCCTGCGGGGTCCTCCGCAGACCCTCGTCGCGGCCGCCGCCCTCCAGCAGCAGGGTCCCGTCTTTGTCAGCTCCGGCCCCGAGCGCCAAGGTGACTTGCTCCACGTCGCCGGGCGCCAGCCCCACTTTCCGCTCCTCATCGCCGGCCGCCGCCGCGTCCCCTCCGGCGGGGTTAGCGGCCCCGCCGCCGCCGCCCCCGTCGCCGCCGCCGGCAGCCGCCCCCGCCGCCCCCGCCGCCCTGCGCGCCTTGAGCCCCATCTGCCTCGCCCCCGCCGGCCGCTTCGCCTTCTCCGCTGCTGCTCCTGGAAGAAGGGGCGCTCGGGGTGCGTGGATGAGGCGGCGGCGGCGGCTGCAAGCCCAGGAACTCCAATGCCATGATCCGCGCGCCGCTCCCCACCCACCCCCCCAAAAGCAAGCAAAGGAGGGCCCCCCGGGGGGCAGGGGAGGCCAGGCAGCGGGAAGGGGTCACATCCCGCACAGGTCAGCCGCGGGACCCCGAGGGGCGCGAGCCGCGGACTGCGGGGAGCGGGCGAGGGCGCGCGAGGCTGGCGCGGAGGCGCTAGGGCGCGCGGCGGCGGGAGCCTGGCACCGGCGCTCCGGGGCGGCGGCGGCGGCGGCACCCGGGCCGGCGAGCCCGAGACAGCATCGCAGTTTATTTACAAGCCCGGTGCCAACCGCCCGCCAGCCCGCCAGCCACACGCGCCGCCGCCGCCTCCGCCCTCCTCCGCACTCCCCCCGCCGCGCCCCTCCCCGCCCGCTCCAGCCTCAGCCCCGCAGCAAACGCCTGGAGCCAGCGCGCCGCGGGCCGAGCGCACGCCGCCGCCGCCCCCCCTTCCCTCGCCGGGGTGGGGCCCCATTGTCCCGCCCCGTCGCGGCGGGAGGCCTTCGCGGCGCCCCCCCCCCCCCCCCCCCCGCCCGCTCCGCCGCCCCCCACCTCGGAGCACCCTGCGGGCGGTCTGCGCTGAGGCCGCCGAGCCGGGCTACCCTTGTTCCCGTGGGCGTTAGGGCTTTCCCCGGACTGGGCGCGGGGGCAAGGAGGGGAAGGCGCGGAGGGACTGAGGCAGGGGGTTCCTCTGTCGACCTTCGGCGCTGGCCTGACTGCTGCAGCTTTCTGATCACTGGTCACCTCCCAACCCTGCTTTTTGGCTTTGGAAGTAAAACCCAAGTTGCTGGGTTTGCCAAGGCCAAGCGCGCCCTGAGCCCACAGACTCTGGGGGGGCTCCCTGTTCGGTTTCTGATTCAGGGTGGACATTGCCGCCCTCAACCCCCTTGGCCCTTCGCCCTTGCCGGCTCTGGCAAGCAGAGGGTTGAAGAAATACAAAGAACTCGCGGAATTGGCTTGGCTTCTAACTTGGACTCTAGCAAGCCATTCCCTCTCTTGCCTGAGCCTGTTCATTCATTCAATTGCTAAACCCTAAGTGAGCTTCTTTTGAGAGGGGCAGTGTTCTCTGACCTGAGCATGGCAGATCCCTGCACTCCGAAAGCTTGCATTCTGGAAAGATAGAAGACAATAACGGAAAACAAACATATATAGTGTAATTGCCAAGACTGGTGGATGCTTTGAGGAAGCAAAAACAGCGTGCTGTGCTTGAAGCAGGGAATTTTTTTTACATTGGCTGATCCTGGAAGGTCTCCTTGTGGAGGTGACATTTGGGGGTAAGACCTAAGTGATAAGCTGGGGCAACTATGGAACCGTCAGGAAGAGCATTCCAGGCAGCAGAAGAAGGAGCTCAAAGATGAACTGTGGCTTGAGTGCATTAAGTGCAGAGGAAGAGGAGCCCACAGTTAGGCAGGGACTAGATCACCTTAAATCAATGGCAGAGGTCGGTGAGGGTCCCCTGGACTTTGAACCTAACATCTCCTTCGCCCATGGCCACCACCATTACAGAGATCCTGCTGCTCCCTGGTACCTGGAGCCTCCCTCACTTCCCACTCTCTCCAGGCTTGTCTTGGGCAGAGGGAGGGGTTATGGGCAAGGCCGAGTCAAGGGTCCTTGGCTTATGGGAGCCCCCAGAAGGCCTGCAAAGGAATGCCAGGAGTTGGCCAAAGAGAGGGAGAGAGAGAAAGGGAGGCGACTGGAGGAGAGGGGAGGTAGGATGGGGGAGGGGAAAGGTACAGAGAGAAAGAAGGGAAAGGGCAAAAAGGGAGGGGAGAGAAGGAAGAGTGAGTGTGGGAATGAGGAGGCAGGAGGAGGATCTGTATGAAATGAATGCCAGAGCGGAGAGCCTCAGAAATCTCAACCAATAAGGGTAGTTTTGAGAAAGGAGTTAAACCATACGCAGCCTGAAATCATGGAACAGTGTTGTGTAGGCAAAGAAGAACTAACCACTCAATGCTACAGAAGAATTTGTCCAGAAAGTGACTCTAATATGGGACCTTCATATAGAATAAGAGCCTCAGCCTGACGGAGAAAGATTATTCCTCGGCCGGTGGGCTGCGGGATGCACTTTGTGAAGACTTTATCAACTGCCTTCAGACCTGTGACTGCACTCACAGGAGAACCCCCCACTAATGCTTATGAAGAGAGAGGTGCTCAGCCATGAGTTAGTTGGAGGCTGGTAAGTAACCAGTCAGTGCAAACTCTGGAAAGAAGAAAACGGGCAGGGAACCGGCTTAGGTGAGAGAAGCTCCACATGGAAGCTGCACAGCCCCCTCCCCCAATCACGCTCCTGAACATCTGTTTTCCCTCCCAGTGCACCAGCGTGAGTGGGTGAGCTTTTCACCGTGGTCCTGTCCCAGCCACCTAGGGAACAAGTCCATCCTTCATGTTTGAGCCCCTTTTCTAAAGTCGCCCTCAGTCCCTTCCTATTTGGTTAGTTAAGTTTATCACTGCCTCAAGTGATCCTCTCTGCATTTTGTTTACTACTATCTCACTAAGCAGGAGCAGGGACTGCAGCCTAGAAGGGTGCCTGCTGTTTAGTAGGCTCTCAATACCTGTTCATGAATGAATGATGAATAAGTGAATTCAGAATGTAAAGCCGCAGAACAATGCTTGGCTCACAATGCAACACTGGCTGCATGTTTCGTATGAGATTTCGGGTTTTGTCTTCTACCATTGGGAAAGTCTTTATTCTTAGAAAGTCTTAGTACTCATTGCAACTCAAGTAACATGGTGACAGAAAACATTTTGACAGAATTTAAAATAACAAGACTCACCAGATAAGCATCAAAGGAGATTAGTCGAGGACCCCATAGAAGACACCATTACGGTGCAATTAATCAAACGTTCAGATTTTCAGAATAACATTGGGAACCCTCCAGCATGTGAGGAGACTACTATTTTTTAAGTATATTTTTTAAAGATTTTATTTATTTATTTGACAGAGACCACAAGTAGGCAGAGAGGCAGGCAGAGAGGAGGAAGCAGGCTCCCCGCTGAGCAGAGTGTCCGATGCAGGGCTCCATCCCAGGACGCTGAGATCATGACCTGAGCCAAAGGCAGAGGCTTTAACCCACTGAGCCACCCAGGCGCCCCAGGAGACTAGTATTTTGATGAAAGCTGCAGATGGTCAGTTATTAATGTTTTAAGATCAAGTGCAGGGGCTAAGTTTGTGCCTCCCACAAAATGTGAGGTAAAATCACTATCAAATTCATAACTTGGATCCAGTTAAATCCAATGATAGGGAAACTGCTATGTAGTTTGAAAATTGGTTTGCTTAATGGTTTTAAAATCCAATGCAGAGTGTTGTTCAGGTAGGAGGCTTGGAAACGTCATGGAAAACAGGATGCAGTCTTGGTGCCATTTGGGGGACTATGTAATCTCAACACTCCATAGCACAGATTCCAGTTAACTGAAGTCAAATGTCCTAGATTCCATTGAGAGGAATCTTCTTTGAGGCTTAAAATCCCCGAGAACCTCAGGTACCCAGTGGGAGTTGGTACCATGACAGAGTTCAGTGACACAGTATCCATAAGGACCAGACTGGGGCCATGGTACAAACAAATTCCGCTGCTGGTTTTCATCCAAGCTCTGCACAACCTCAGTGTGTGACCTTGAAAACCCAACCAACTCTTAGTCTTCAGATTTGCCACCTGATACCCCTCCCCTTGCCTTTGATTTGTTCCCCTTTTCACTGGTCTTCATCTCACTGTACATTAGGACCGATGAACTGCTTCTCTCTTGCAGGTGGGGAGACTTCCTGGGAAGGAGTAAGGAGAGAGAAGCCAAGAGACCTTCTCTGAGCCTCAGTTCCTCCCTCTGTACATCCTGCTTCCCCAGGGGTGTAAGCCTCCCGTGACGAGACGCACAGAAACATGCTTGCTGAGAGATGATGCCCAAGTGACGATTTCTGTAATTGAAGGAGCGGGACAGAATCTCAGGTTCGTGGGCACAAGGTAAAGGGGCCCCTACCCACTCTCTCACCCTGTTCCACACAACGCATTAAATGACTGTCTTGGACCATGTTTAAATTTGTTATACAAGAAGTGCCTCATCGTTGGAGAGGAATTATGAAATACAAAGCAGCAAAAAGGCAGCAACAATAATTTGTCATCTGGGTACCCAGAAGCACCCTCTGTTAATAGTCTGGTGGCAACTATTGCTGAAGCTGTTGCAGCATGCCTGACCTGCAAACGGAGAAGACGGACGAGCAGCGTCCAGTATGGCACCTCCCCCAGTGCTTCAGCCAGCCACGTGGTGGCAGGTTGATGCCATTGGACCTTGAAGTCATGATTTGGATGGGTGGCGATATGTCTCTGGCAGAAGAGATGCATTTTCTGGATACAAAGTTGCCTCCCCTGCCATCATGCTTCTGCCAACATCACTGTCCCTGGACTTACGGATACTTCTCTATCACAGGATTCCATGAAAATGCTTCTGACCAAATAACATAGCCTCAAAATGCTTGCTCTACACCTGGTTATAAATCTACCTCTGGGAGGAGCCAGTGAGACAGGTCTTCCCATTTTGCCAAGGCAAACCCCTGTTTGGGGTCTTGCAACAATTCAAGCCAAATGCACATAGATTTGGAAAGGAAGCGTCCCCTCTGTGCATTCTTTATCCTTGAAAGCTTAACTACAGCAAATCCTCAGAAGTGCTGCGCTCCTTCTTTCCGCCATGCTTTTGCTTTGTTTTCCTTTTCCTGGACTTTACATCACTCTACTGTAGAACATAAGGAATCTTGATCCCTTGCAGGTGACATACCTTCATTCAGGAATGAATAAGAAGAAACAGGCAAAAGGACACCCTTGCACACATCACCCAAAGGAGGAGGTCAGCCTAAGCTATGGAATTAAGACCCTGATTCAAATTCTAGTGCTGGCTCTGTGACTTTGAGTTTGGTGACCTTGGACAAGTTATTGGACTGTTTCCTTATTGATAAAGTGGGTAATGTTTCCCAACCTCCCTACCTCTGACTTGGTCTGAACACCATTCAGGGATCCATGTTGAGGTAGAGCTTTGCAGTGTGGGATATACTGCACACATTTACTACATTACTCCTAGGAGTTTGGACATATGACTGGACAGCAGCTCAAGTCAGGCGTGATGGGGAATGAATGAGCTCAGAGCACAATGGCGCTCACCTTCACTCCGGATGGCAATAATTAAAGAACTTCTCTTAGATGGTTCTCAATTAGAAAAAGTGTTTCTTTTCCCTGCCTTGCATTTGCAATTCTTACGTTAACCTTTACATTTATTTTGGGTGTTTCTTGAACATCATTTTTTTTTCTTTTTCTTTTGACTAATTATACAGGTATCCCCAGCTTTTCAAAAGTCTATGTGATGCCAGCTCACTTTTACAAAGGACCTACACGAGGACCTGTTTTCACTATCAGAGAAATCTCAAGAGAATTTTGCCTTTACAAAATAAAGGAGAAAGGAAGGAAGGCAGGAAGGCAGGCAGACATTACCATTCAATGTTTGCTTAGCAGAGAACCATGATAGAGGCAGTAAGCAGCCTGCGTGGGAAGAGTGGCGCCCCCCTGATCCTTCCCTGGGAACTACACTCAGCATCCTGATACCAAAGCGCCAGAGCTTTGAACTACATCTATAAACATCTGTGCTTTATCTCCATTTATTTTGGGCATCCATTAGCCAAATGTGTCCTAAGGTATCAGAAAAGACTAAGAGAGGTTTTTTCCCACGGTCTGGAAATGCTAAAAAAAAAAAAAAAAAAAAAACTGTATAAATTAATTGCTTCTTTGCTTTATATAGTTTTGGCTTACCAAAGGTTTCATAGGAACAATCTACTTTCAGATAGTGGGGGACACATGTATTGCAGGGTAAAATATTCAGTTCACACATTATTGAATTCATTCATTCATCTTTCGAGCAAGCATTTACTGACTGCCTGTTTCATGAGTTGCTCTGTCTGTGGGAAACAGGAGGAGGAATAAAAGAAAATTGAATAATTACTTCCATATTTAGTTGAAAAGATGAGATAAACAAAGCAAATTAATTTACTCATTTCTGTATCATCATTGTATTTCAAGGACCTGACTCGTGATAGATGTTCATTCATCATCATTACTTAGATTTACTGAGTACTTACTGTGTGCCTGGCACTGAGCTAAGTGTTCTATATAGATGATCTCATTTAATCCTAGCAACAAAGTTATGAACTAGCGTTACAGTTATTGTTCTCTGTATTAACCATGATGAAATGATGCTTAGAAAGCCTAAGTACCCTGCTCAAGGTCACATGGCTAAGAAATAATGGCCATAGGACTCAAGCCCAGGTTATTTGGAGTCTGTGCTTTTAGGCAGTGAGTTGTGTAACTTTGGGAGAATGCTGTGCCAGGTGGGAGGCTCAGCACACACAAAGGTTGGGAGTCAAGACAAAGCATGAGGCTTCCAGGGCAAGATATTTGGAGGCACCCATGAACGCAGCGGGGGCCACGTGACGCAGTCTTGCCTAGGTGCCAGGCTTATGAACTTAGGGATCAGGAGGTGCTTTAAGCATACAGTGATGTGTCCCAGGTGGTTTCAGAAAGGGCTTTTCGTGACTCAGTAGGGGGCAGACTGAGAGTGGGAGAAACAAGTTCAATGAGAAGAGCTACAAGACATTGCCCAGCTGAGATGTTGAGGTCTGGAAGGAAAGTGGTGGGGGATCCTGGAGACAAGGGAGGATGATGGCCAGAGGTATTGAGGAAAGATAGCCCCCAAGAATTGGTACCTGGGGGAAAAAAAAACAAAAACAAAAACAAGGCAGGGCTGGGTCAGAGGTCACTTGGCATGTTAGTGGTAGAAACAAATTCACCCAATGCCCCGGCCTCCCTGTGTTCTGACCGTGGGTTCCCGAGGCTGAGCATCCATCCTGTGGCTCCAGTAATTGGCTCCCTGGGCAGTCTGTTCTTTTCTTTCTACCAAATTAAGCTCTTTCTCTCTGGGTCTTGATTGTTAAAACACCCTGTTTGCCCATGCCATTTACATATTCCAATTACCCACTGCCATTTCCCTGCTAATGAGCCCATGTACCTGCTTTCAAGAGCGTCTGGCCCGGAGCCTGCTTGTGCGGGAGGCTGGATGCTGTGGGCACACACACTATTCGCGGTGTCTTCAGACAAGGAGTGCCAGGGCCATTTTCTCACCTCCTTCCAGTCCTGATGGACTAGACCTTTTTGCCTCATTACCCACCCCCACAGACATTGCGATGCTCCGTTTACCTTAGTGACAAGAAGAAAAGCTCCATGCCAACTGGTGAAGTGCTCGGTGTTCTTACTGCATTCATCAAAGGCCCATTGTACCCTTAGCCAATCACATGCACAGAGCCTATTAGTCCAAGGTCTTCCTAATTTCCATCACTGAATTCTTTGCAGAAGGGAAGCTGATGCCTGGGTGCTAAGTAACTGGGCAGAGGATTATGGGTAGCTGCACAATGATGCCGAATAGGGAAAGCCTATTTTCAGAGAGCCTGCTTTGGGCAAGAATCCTCTCTCTGAAAAATGTTAAGTGTTTGACCCTGGACAGGTTAAATAACCAGTCTCAGTCTCGCCCATAAAATAGGAATGACAACTACCTTGAAGGGAGATTTCAGGAGTAAAAAAGATAACATTTGTAAACCTTTGGCACTTGGAGGTACTTGCTACGTGCTAACTGATATATTGTGAATACTTACCTGTTAATTATCATCAGATAAGAAGAAAAGTTTCAGGTGTCAAGTCCAATGTTGTTCCACCTTTGGTGACTGCCAGTTTATATCCCAGCCCATCCCACATAATATGACAAGACATATAACTAAAATTACGTTCTCCTGACATGGTGATACCTTCCGATATGTGCTGTTGCATATTTTATAAGATACTGATTTCAACCTGTATTAGTTTGCTAGCACTGCTTCAATAAACCCCACAGACAGGGTGGCTTAAAGAGCCGAAACTCATTTTCTCACAATTCTGGAAGTTAGACATCCAAGACCAAGCTGTTGGCAGGGCTGGTTTCCCCTGAGGCCACGCTCCTTGGCCTCTCACTGTGTCTTCACATGTTTTTTCCCTTTGTGTGCGTACCCTGTCATCTGTGAGTCCAAATCTCCTTTTCAGGGACACTAGTTAAGATTGGACTAGAGCCGTCTGAACAGCTTCCTTTTCATCGACTCACCTGTTGAAAGGTCCTGTCTCCAAATACAGTCACATCTGGAAGGACTAGAGGTTAGAGAGTACACATATAAATTGGGGGAGTAGGGGAGGCCAATTTGGCCCATAACATGAACCCACCACAAAGACTTCACATTCCACTAAGGGATCATGAACCGAACCTATAAAATGTTCATGTTTCAATCTCTAGCCACATTCTCTGGTCTCTGCTGGAATACGGTTGGCCAATTGTCTTCCAAGGGATGCCTTTACCGTGCTACCGCTATACCAACCACTTGCTGAGCACATGCCCTGTGGCAGGGCCCTGTACTGAGCACTTTTCCTTCCCTGCCTAATTCAGTTGTCACAACCACCCAATGAAGTAGGTTCAACACAACTGTTGAACTGTTAAGAACCTATGTGGATTGGGGTGCCTGGGTAGTGCAATGGGTTAAGTGTCTGACTCTTGGTTTCAGCTCAGGCTGAGATCTCAGGATCCTGAGACTGAGCCCTGTGTCAGACTTTGCACACAGCGTGGAGTCTACTTGAGTGTCTTTCCCCCTCTTCCCCTCCCGTTCATGCTCTCTCTCTCTCTCTCCCTCTCTCAAATAAAAAAGTCCTTAAAAAAAAAAAAAAAAAAAAAAGGGGTGTGGATTGCCCAAAGGTGTGTGGAATGTATGTAAATCAAAGGATGGTAACTGAGCAAAGACTCAAACCCAGATTTTTCTCGAAAGCCCAGAAGGTGCTATCCCCATTACTGGGAAGTTTTTCATGGCAAGATGAAATTTTCCTCAGGGAATGTGAAAATATCGTAAGATGCTACAATTCTGGTGTCTATGTTTTGGTCCCAGCACTGGCCCACCATGGCCATTGGCCTTGGAGAAGCGGTGTCAGTTCTTAGACTCAATTTCTCCTTCAGGAAAATGGAGATGTTACTAATATTTTCCTCACATGGTTGTGGTGAGGTTCAAAGCTAACTCTAGAGACCCAAAGGATGTAATGTCACATTACAGGTAGATTTGAGGACCACATTATTATTTATTTTTTATTTTTTAAGATTTTATTTATATTTGTTTGGGGCAGAGCAGAGGGAGAGGGAGAGAAAATCCTGAGCAGACTCCACTCTGAGTACAGACTTTGACACATGACTTGATCTCATGACTCTGATCTCATGATCAGAGTCAAATCAAGAGTTGGTTGCAACCAACTGAGCCACCTGGGTGCCTCTGGGGGCCACACTATTACTACTATCCTAACCATTGTTAATCTCTTTGAACCTGATTTCCCAGTTTTACTACCTCTGCCTGAAATATTAAAACTTATAGTCATAATGATAACTTCCTCAGAAGCTTACAGAAAGAAGAGCTCACTTAATACATGTACAACACTACATTATTTAAAATTCCATTGTTTTGACTTTTCTTTTGATGCTACAAATTGATGAAGAAAAACTGCAAAGACTACATCAGCCTTATTCCTCCAAGGAAGCACCCTGTAAATTTTATCAAACGACCTCATACAGGCTTCATAAGTGGAAGTTCCAGCCAGGATTTGCAAACCCTTGTGTTTTGGGAGAGCAGGCCAGTGACCCAAAAGCAGTTTCTGGAGAGTGTAGTGCACAGCACCTGCCACCAGAGGGGGCAATTCATAAATGGTAGCACAGCAAGTAGGCTTGAGGCCATGGTGGCCAGAAAGAGGAGGAAAAATGGAATTAAGAGGAGGAGGAGACCTCGGGCCACAAACTGTTCCCCATTTCCTAGGCTTCACTGAGGCCACACTTGGACACAGCCCTACCCCAGGAGGAAATTCCGAGCTCTGTGAATCTGTCACTCCCGCCCTTGTGTCAAACTTTCTCCTTGGGTGATACCCCAACGGATGTCCTTCTTCATTTTTGGTTGTTGACCATAAGGTGTCTTTTCTGTGAAATAAACAAGAATAAACACCGTGTCAAAATAATTCATTAATCATTATATGACATCTATCATGTGTGTGCCATATTAGAGCTGTTATCTTCTTTTAACTTAAACAATTTCTCAGAATTCTTTGACCAAAATCATACCAGGCCCATAAGTATTACGTCATTTTACTTTACTTACAAAAGATGCTATTTTACCGCTCCGCAGTATCCCCCCTGCCACCCCGCCCAGGCATGGTTCTGCAAACCTAAAGGGCTATACGATGCCCTATTTAAGAAATGTGTTCTTCAACAGACTTTCAGTGCTAGCATTTGACACCACAAGTGAGCATAAAATATCTCCATGAGAGTCCCACCACAACTGACAGATTATGTCACGAAACCAAGCATCAGCATGAGCTCATTTCCAGACTTAACCTTTTGTTGGCCAAAATAGTTTTCTTTCACTTCTGGAAAAGGGGGCAGGTGGTCACAACTGATCTCTACACTTAAAACACTCCTAGTCCTGTGTGTTTGCATAGTGCCTCTCTGTCCACATTTTTTTCTTTCAGATCTTAGCACAACTTGATATGGATGGAAAATTAGGTGAATGATCACTGCTCAACAAATATTTATCCACCACATCCTTGGGAGCACGACATTTCCCACTAATGTTGGGCTTGTTCCTATGACTTGCTTTGGCTGATGGAAAATGGGCAGAAGTGAAAACACACCATTTCCCAGGTGAGGCCTTAAGAGATATAGCACTTTTGAGCTTGCTTCTCTGGAAGTCCAGGCCTCCACTCTGAGCACAGCTTGCTCCAGAAATCTGCTGCCCCCTTCAGTCTGGGCTCCAGAATGACAGAGGTGGAGCAGAGCCATCCCACAGCCTCCAGACCCGTGACGGATGAATAAACGCTTATTACTGAAAGCTATTGGAATTTCTGTGGTTTTCTATATTGGGAAAATTAGAAATCAGCAAAAGAGATTACGTGGAGTCATTTTGGTGGAGTGCTGAAAGCCCCCTGGGGATTTTCTGACCTATAGACGTCTATACTTTTGACTGATGTCCTGTGAAAGATGCTATTTTACCATTCCGCAGGGTCAAAAGTTAACTTGAAAACGGATACCAGTGCAGATGAATTTTGTGCTGTGGATTTGTGTCCTATGGAAAAGATAACCCCAAACTTTAAATTTTATGGTCTGTTGAGTATTAACCTGTTTTGCATCTTTCAGAAAATTCATTTCAGCATTCCAATTGTCCATATATCCCTCTGTTCAAGATCTCCTTTGAACTGGTCTCAACGTCTTACTTATTCTCTCATTACTTAATGAGTTGTATAAAAATCTTTGACATGTATCCAGTTAAACATGCATGAGAGTTATGTTTTAAGTTACAATGAACTCCAGCCATTGTTACAAAGCATTAGCTGACTGATACACTGGGGTTCTAGTACAGTTTTAGTTATTAATTTGTTGAACAACTTGGAGAAGACGCACAGCCCATCTAGGCCTTAGAGTCTCTATCTGTAAAGTGAGGGTTTGGGACAGTTCATTTATCCATTCAGTCCTAAAGTTGGTCCTCCCAAGGTCTTGATGGGGGCCAGGTAAGGGAAGGGAAGTGTTATAAATCCATTTCACAGGTAGAGATGCTGAGAGTCAGAAAGGTTTAACTATTTCATCAAGGTCACAGGATACCTCTGCCTCCCAGGTTAGTTCACCATCTGCTGGACCACACCAAAGGGACCACAGATAAAAGGCTTTCAAGAGCTACTATTTAAATTCTTGCTTAGAGAAAAGAGCAGTGTGCAGAGTCTCAAAAACTGAATGTGACTCTTTGCTTCACTAATTAGTAGTTGCTAAACTTTGGGCAAACTGATAAATAACATTGAATCTCAGTGTTCTGATATGTATAATGGGGATAAAAATGTGTACTCTATGATGTGGCTGTGAAATGACAAAAGAAATGATTACTGTCCACTCCAGATCTAACACAAAGGAGGAGCTCTACGCATGCCAACTTGCCTTCCATCCCTTCCAGCAGAGCCAGAAGAATACTGGGTCAAACCAGCTCAACTCCTGGCTCTGCCACTTTTGGGCTGTGACCTTGGGCAGGTGTTCAATCACCCTGTGCCTTCATTCTGCCATATATAAATTGGAGTTGCGAGTACTACTTCTCAGTGCCGTTCTGAAGATTACAGAGGTTCTGAGCATGGATGGGTGCAATTCAGATGCTAAGAACCATTGTTCTTGTCATTAATGGATGTTAAAAACATGCAGACAGAGTGAAGGTCAAGGACAACACCAACAAAGACTTTTGTATGGGATTCTGAACAGAACCTGCTTTGCAAGCAGGATTCACATCAACAGGGATTCAGACCAAGGACTATAGATTTGGGGAGTCCTGTTATCAGCTGAAAGGAGCAGAATTACCAGGTGAAAGAGCTCCTGCCTCATCAAGAAACTGCGTAAATCCTAATTCCAAAAAATGTTAATGGAAAGTATTATGTATTTATATGCAGTACTAAAAGATTTATGCCAGTCTTAATGGCTGGAGATGTCCTTCAAATTTTCCATCTGCCTTGGAATAGGTCTAATGTGATAACAAACAGGAAATCGGCTGGGCTAAAGGACACGCAGTTCTGTTTTGAACCATAAAATATATGAGGCTGCTGACATTGCATATTAATTAGCTGATCTTTTCCTTTCCAAATTAAGAGCTCAGTTTTGTATTACTTGCACGGACACAGCGCTCGGCCCTCTGGTTTTGGATGCCAGGAGATCTCATTCACTAAATATGTTCGGAGCACCTAAGAGTTTCTAGGATCTTCCAGGCTTGGCAGGGAGCAAGGTAAGACAGCACTCAAACCGCGGAACATCTCTCACTACCTAGGAAGGTGATGGAAAAGGAGGAGACAAAAGAAAAAAGTGATTGCAGTCGACTGTGCCCGAAATATGAAGGTTTTTCCAGGCTTTTCGAAGGCGTCCGGTGTGACTTTCACCTGGCAGTCCCTGGGAACCGCGTGAGCCTCACATTCTGTCCTTGCTTTGGCCACAAGGAGACGGAGAGCTGGTTCTTCTGTGTCCATGTTTGAAAACTCATTTATTGGGGCGCCTGGGTGGCTCAGGGGGTTAAGCCTCTGCCTCTGGCTCAGGTCATGACCCCAGGGTCCTGGGATCGAGCCCCGCATCGGGCTC